>NC_084490.1:58601131-58914219 GCF_030035675.1 Rhineura floridana
GCTGTCTCACTGGAGGACAGATTAGAGATGTGACAGAAGGGTTGCCATAGTTCATAAAGCCCACTGGCAGATATTTCTTTTCATTTGTGTGGGAACAAATGATACTGGCAAACAGAGCTACGATGAAATCACGTCAGACTTTGAAGCTCTGAGGAAAAACCTCAAGGACTTTGGGGCCCAGATAGTTTTCTCATCCATCCTTTCAGTACTTCAAAGAGGAATGGAAAAGCAAAGAAAAACACTCCACATGAATGAGTGGCTACAAAGGTGGAGGCTTTGATTCCTGGAAGATGGACTGCTGGCAAGTGATGGGTTGCACCTCACAAGGAGTGGGAAGAATGTGTTTGGCCACAGCATGGAGAATTTAATCAGGAGAGCTTTAAATGGAATCTTCCTGCCCTGGGCTCCTGCCAGAAGGGTGGGATATAAATCAAATAATAAATAAATAAATAAATAAAATCTTAAAGAGGAGGGAGACGCAAACTTGGCGGTAATGACTAACAAAGGCTTGTGCACAATAAGAGGAACTGAGGGGTCGGCTGTAATGGGGCCAGTAATAGTCTTCATAAAAATGTAGGAAGGAAGCCAGACCATAAATCACATGGTCTTCTATGTCTGTATACTAATGCCCAGAGTATGGGAAACAAACAAGACGAACTTGAGCTCTTAATACAGGAGAGTAAATATGACTTGATAGGTATTGGACTACAACCTGGGAGACCAGGGTTCGAATCCCCATACGAAGCTCACTGGGTGACCTTGGGCCAGTCGCTGCCTCTCAGCCTCAGAGGAAGGCAATGGTAAACCACCTCTGAATACTGCTTACCGTGAAAACCCTATTCATAGGGTCGCCATAAGTTGGAATCAAAGGCAGTACATTTCCATTTTTCAGGTATAACTGAAACTTGGTGGGATGACTCCCGTGACTTGGAATACAGCAATTGAAGAATATAACTTGCTCAAAAAGAACGGAAGGAATAGAAAGGGAGGCAGAGTCATGCTATAAAAAATATATATCCCTGCACAGAAACATAGGAAGATGAGCTTGGTAGCTCCACCAGGAATATCTGGATTAAAATTAATGTGGTAAGGAATAAAAGGAATGTGGTGGCAGGAGTGTACTACTGACCACCCAATCAAGGAGAAGATGTGGATGAAACTTTTGAAAAGCAAATTGCCAATGTTTCAAGGAGGCATGATGTAGTAGTCATGGGGGACTTCAATTACCCCGATGTCTGTTGGGAGACAAATTCTGCCAAACACGGCCCCTCCAAGAAATTCCTGACTTGTGTTGGAGATAACTTTCTCCCACAGAAAGTGGAGGAAGCAACTAGAGGATCAGCTATCTTTGACTTGATTCTAACCAATAGAGATGACTTGGTGGATGAAGTGGCAGTTATGGGAACTCTGGGGAAAAGTGACCACACTATACTTGAGTTCTTTATTTTAAATAGCAAAAGCTGAGACTAGCCATACGCGCACCCTAGACTTCAGGAAAGCTGATTTTAATAAACAACAATTGTAAGTAAGGTTCCATGGTAAGTGACCCTAATGAAAAAAATAGTACAAGATGGATGGGAGTTTCTAAAAAAGGAACTTCTAAAAGTATAATGGTAAACAATTCCATCAAGGAAAAAAGGGTGAAGACAACAGAAGGAGCCAGTGTGGCTTCACAGAAAACTTAGAGATGACCTGACAACACAAAAAAGCACGGATACAGAAAGTGGAAGGAAGGGTGGACTTCCGGGAAGGGTGACTTCGCTTGTGCTTGCTTTTGAGATGGGCTCCCGCCTCAAAAGAAGCTTATTCAGATATAAATCAGTCAGAACATTTTTATTTTGACTGATGAAATTTCTCCCGGGCAGGGAGAAACGTAGAGATCAACCTCAAAGCCTGTTTTTGTTGGGAGGACTGGATTTCATTAATTTATGAATTTATTAATTTATGAGAAAAGGTCCAGCCAGCAATGCCGGATGGACTTCCGAACAAGCTCTATCTGTTTAATGCGATACGTTTATCTTTTCTTCAAAGAGAAAACAGACTAACAGGCAAGCACCCTTCTTTCTATTATTTTTTTTACTTGGTTTAAACTGTTGCAGCAAAAAGAGATTTGTCAATTTAATCAGCTTTAAAGAGCTTCTGGGTGAGCTATAACTCTTCTCTGTTATTCACGAAATTAACAGCTTATCTCTGTTTCTATTGCAAAAAGCTGTCCTGGAAGTGCATTCTAAAGATATAAACAGAAGAGGGATTTCTATTCCGAGGAACATTATATTGTCTGGGACTATGCTCTTTTTGGTCTATTTTATTTTGACGAATCTGCTTCTTCACGACGACGCTAACTGTTTTGATGCTGGGAACTAAATTTGTTTTGTATTCTTGAACATAGAGAGATAAGGCAGGCTGCTCTGTTTATACTGTGATGTCATCAAGCCTGGAATATTAACCCAATTGTTGCTGAAATAAGAAGTGGTTCTTCTTTATTTTTGTTTTGCTTTGTTTTCGTGGTTTTAAAAATGGCAATCAAGAAAGTGGCTGAGAATCTGGAAGTAATTATGTTTCAGAAAATAATGGATGAGATTGAGATAACGAAACAAACCCTGCGACAGGGCAGTAAGGAGCTGAAAATTGAACTGAGCAAAATGACGCAGGAGCTTAAAGAAATAGGGGATCCTGTGAGAGAGGAGAATGAGATCAGAGATGAGAAAAGAAAAAATAAAGGGAAGATACAAGCCCTGGAGATTGGAACAAATGTGGAATTGGAAAAAGATCTGGAGTTTATGGATATTAGAAATAAAATCTACTGTTTGGAATTTAACGTTATCTCTGAAGAAATTAATGAAGATATTAGAGATAAAGTTATCAATGGCTTGGATAATCTTCTGGACTGGAATGACGTGATGGAGCTTGATATAGAGAAAATCTATGGAATTAACTGCAGCCATGTGACAGTGGAAAAACTCTCAAGAGATGAGCCAGTGCATTTTGTAAAAAAGAAGAACAGAGATATGACTTTACAACAATATTTCAGCAACTTATTCAGAATTGATGGCAAGAAAATATTTGGGATAGAGGAAATTCCCATCAGACTCTTATTATATGACTATGGCTATGACAGCAAGATTATTATGGAATACTGATAATGGAAGATTGGACACTGAAATTACTGGACTTAACAGGACTATTGAAGATGGAAGATGGAATTAATAGGGATAATGGAATAATGGCTATTGAAATTATTGGACCTAACAGATTTTGATGAGATGGATTAATCGATATGTTTATTTGGACTATGGTTATGACAATAAGATTATTATTATTATTAACGAGATGGATTAATCAACATGTTTATTTGGAGAAAAATTGATAGATATATTTCTTAAAGAATTGAAACCTCTCTTTGACTTTTTGTGGAAAGAATAAAGTAATGTTTATGAGATTTGATGATTAATTAAGATAACTACTGGAGGAAAGTGATTTTATAATATAATTCAAGAGACAGGATTGTTATATATTGTAGACCTATAACTGATTTGACCTACGACAAATGGGAAGTCAACATTTTATTTTTTTTGTTTAATCATTTTTGTTTTGTTTTGTTTTTTGTCTTTGAATGTTTTATGATTTTGTTTTGTATGTTTTATGAAAATTTGAATAAAAATTATTGTAAAAAAAAAAAAAAAAACAGAAAGTGGAAGGAAGGCCAGGCCACAAAGGAAGAGTACAGACAGGTAGCATGGAATTGCAGGGATGGAGTCAGGAAGGCTAAAGCTGAGAATGAACTGAGGTTAGCGAGAGATGCCAAAATCAACAAAAAGGTTTTCTTCAGGTACATCCATAGTAAAAGACAGAGAAAATAAACGGTGGTACAGTTATTCAGTGAGTATGGCAAACTGATAACAGATGACAAAGAAAAGGCAGAAGTGCTCAATTCCTACTTTGGCTCAGTCTTTTCCTAAAAGAGGCTATATCACCCTCCTGGCAAACATGAAGTTGAAGGGGCAGGATTATAGCTTGAGATTGATAGACAAATGGTCAAGGAATACCTAATCACTTTGAACAAGTTCAAATCTCCAGGGCCTGATGAACTGCATCCTAGAGTATTGAAGGAACTGGCTGAAGAACTCTCAGAACTGCTCTCTATTTGCGAAATGGTGAAGGATGGGTGAAGTGCCAGATAACTGGAGGGGGGCTAAAAAGGGCAAAAAGAAGGAACCTGGGAACTACAGACCAGTCAGTCTGACATTGATGCCTGGGAACAATCTGGAGCAGATTATAAACGGTCAGTCTGTAAGCACCTTGAAAACAATACAGTGATTACTAGAAGCCAACATAGATTTATCAAGAATAAATGCTGCCAGACTAATCTTACCTCATATTTTGATCAGGTAACCTCCCTGGTAGACTGTGAGAATCCTGTGGACATATATATGTCGACTTCAACAAAGCTTTCGACAAAGTGCCCCATGATGTTCTGATTAGCAAACTAGCTAAATGTGGGACAACTATCAGGTGGATCCATAGTTGGCTACAGAATTGTACTCAAAGAGTGCTTATCAATAGTTCCTTCTTAAACTGGGGACAGATAATGAGCAGGGTACTGCAGGGCTCAGTCCTTGTCCAGGGCTCTTCAACATTTTTATTAATGACTTGGATGAAGAGGTGCAAGGAATGCTTATCAAATTTGCAGATGATACAAAATTGGAAGAGATAACTAATAGCTTGGAAGACAGAAACAAAATTCAAAGGGATCTTAATAGGCTGGAGCATTGGGCTGAAAACAGCAGAATGAAATTTAACAGGGATAAGTGCAATGTTCTACACCTAGGAAAAAGAAACCAAATGCACAGTTATAATAAGGGGGATACTTGGCTAGCAATACTACTTGCAAGAAGGATCTTGGGATTGTTGCTGATCACAAGCTAAATATCAGCCCACAGTGTGATGTGGCTGCAAAAATGGCAAATGCTAATTTAAGCTGCATTAACAGAAGTATAGTTTCCAAATCGTGTAAAGTATTGGTTTCCCTCTATTCAACACTGGGTAGGCCTCCTCTTTACTACGTCCAGTTCTGGACATCGCACTTTAAGGATGCAGACAAACTGGAACGAATTCAGAGGAGGGCAATGAGGATGATCAGGGGACTAGAAACAAAGCCCTATGAGGAGAGACTGAAAGAACTGGGCATGTTTAGCCTTGAGAAGAGAAGACTGAGGGGAGATATGATAGCACTTTTCAAGTACTTGAAAAGTTGCCACACAGAGGAGGGCCAGGATCTCTCCTCGATTGTCCCAGAGCACAGGACACAGAATAATGGGCTCAAGTTTCAGGAAGCCAGATTTCAACTGAACATCAGGAAAAACTTCCTAATTGTTAGAGTGGTACAACAATGGAGCCAATTACCTAGGGAGGTGGTGGGTTTTCCAACAGTGGAGGTATTCAAGAGGCAGCTGGACAGCCAACTATTGGGTATGCTTTAATTTGGATTCCTGCGTTGAACAGGGGGTTGGACTCGATGTCCTTATAGGCCCCTTCCAACCCTACTAGCCTATGGTTCTACGTACGTTTGCTCAGAGCTTGGAAGTAACTTGTTATAAATAACGAGTTACTTGTAATTTATTACTTTTTTGAGTAGTGAGTGGGTAACTTTGTTACATTTTGCTGGTAATAGAACAAGTAGTCATTTCATTACTTTTGAGCTGCAACTTTAACTTTTCCATCATCACTTTTGGACGTTACTTGGGAGGGAGCAGAGGAAATCTTGATCTTGGGTGTGCGGGTTTGTACAGCTCCAGCTTCCCACAACACAAAAGTCCAGGTAAAGAAACCCTCCAAGGCTCTCCGAGGAGATGAAGGCACAATTCGGGCCAACCAGTGAGGACATCTAGGGTTGGCCGACTGGCCAGCCACCCTCCCGGGGCTGCAACTTCCTTCTCCCCTCCCCTCCGGCACCAGAGTCACTCGGCTGAGGTGATGGCAGAGCTGTCGGGCGCCGGATTCATCTGGATCATCATGGACTTCTTTTTCAGTATGGTCTCTCTGTAAGCCAGGGAGCTGCAAAAGGCTGCAAGGAAAGGCGAGAGCTGGCAGCTTGCAAGAGCCTCACTTGGCATGTCCTCTAGCCCTGGGCTGCAGAAGCGGAGGATGGAGCCAGCACGCTCCTCCCCTGCAGCTCTTAATCCCACCAGCCTGGATCTTGTGGCAAAGCAGGCTCCGGCTCCCTCTCCCCCTTCTGGGGCTCTTGCACCTGACTGCCTCGGCTCCACTGCCTTCCGGGCGTTGCCTCCTGCTGCTGTGCTTGTTTCCTGGGAACTTTAAAGAACAAGGTGGGGGAGAGAAGCACCCAAGCTACAAGGGAGGTAGAGAGAGGGGGAGGGGGTCCTCCTTGGGTGAGCCTGCATGTGCCCAGGAGGGGTCCGGCTCTGCGCAGGGCGCGCATGTGTCCCAAGCCATGCCAGCCAAGCCTCTTGCCCTTACTTTGCCTTACTTTGCCCAGAATGCGAGGGAAATTGAGGTGAGGAGGGGCCGCAAAAGGCTGGCGGCGGTGAAGGACGGGAGCAGCTTGGTGGTAAAGCACATGCTTTGCAATTGCTTTACAATGCAGAAGGACACAGGTTCGATTCCCTGGGTATCTCCGTGGGTCTCTCCTACTTCCAGGAAAGCTGCTGCCAATCAGTGTTGACAATACCTAGATGGTCTCACTACAAGGCAACCTCCTGGGTTCCTGGGAAGAGCCCAGTGGGAAAAAGTCCCAGCTCCTTTTCTGATGCTTAATAATTATTTTTTTTTGGTTTAATCTTTGAATTGTGTTCCTATTTTTTAATTTCAAAAAGTATAATGAACTACTCCTGAAATTTCATCTAGGATAAACATTGCTTCTATTTTCTAGATTAATCTTGACAATAATTAAAGGCCCATAAAGAGTAAAAGCATCAACCTAATTAAATTTGTTTAAAAAATGGATCAATGCTAGAAACAAATTGCAATCACTGTATAACTTTTACAGTAGTATCCTACACAGAGCCAACTGTTATGCCAGAACAATTAACAATTAATAATGTAAGTGGGAGAACTTCAAAGAACAAATTCATTGAAATAAGGCATATAGGCACTTGTGGTATAATTCAGTATTCACTCTGAAGGCCATACTGGGTGAACAGATCCTTGGAATGACTGCGTCCATGAATCTTGCTGATTCCAAATCTTGTCATGGATAATATCTGCCTGTTATGGAATTTTTTTAAAAAACACAAGTCCCCTGTCCCTTCCCACCCCCAAAAGGTAGAAATGTTATTTGTGCTACATGTACTTCAAGTCACATAGATGTGACTAAGCAAAGCTGAGGGCTTCTGGGTCAGAAATGTCAGTTCCTAGACGGGTGTAGCTTAAGCCCAATGCTTACATTCTTAAGCAGGTGTCAGCAACTTTTGGCCCTCCATATGTTGCTCAACTACAGTTCTCATCAGCCCCAGCCAATGGCCAGGGATGATGGGAATTGTAACTCTGCAGCATTTGGAGGGCCAAAGGTCCCCCGCAGTTGTTCTAAAGGAAGGCATTTAAGGCTGCAAATTCTAACTCCATTTGCTTGGGAGTTGAATGCAATAGGACTTACTTCTAAGTAGGCATGGTTAAGATTGTGCTGTCAGCCTTCCTAGATGTCATGCAGAGCAGGCCTTCCTTAATCAGAAATGTACCATGCACCTTAAATATGTGAGATTGGGGTGTGGAGAAAGGTGCTGGTTGGATGCTGGATGTTTCTGATGGTAAACCACAGCACAAATGAAGCTCGGCTCAGTTCAGCCATTGATTTATGAAGGGAAACAGCAGGGCTCAGGCCTGCCTGGATGTCACGTCTGCTGATTTGGAAGGCCCCTGCCCTCAAGCATGTGAGGGGCAGCTTCTAAATGTAGAATGCATGAGAGGCTGTTTTCAAATGTCCACGGTGGTAGTTTGTCTATGCAACCTTTTCACTAAGTTATCTAAAAGAGTTAGGCCTCCCACAATGCCAGTTTTCTCAGTAACACTCCCCTTGCTGCTCTCAAAAATATTATTTAATTCATAACCTTAATTCTCTTATCTACCACGGTAATAGGTTTCCATTACTTAGGTAATTTGAAATGCTCATCCTGTTGTCTGTTTTTATGATGCAAAGATCTGTTTTCAACATACGTGCATCTCCTTGCAGTGATTCAACATAATTAAATGTACTAAGATTTTGGTTCAAATGCTCTTTTAGAAATGCTGCGTATGTCTGGCAGGTAAAGATTCACTAGCAGTCCTAACACACTTAATCCCACTAGACTGAAGGTGAAGGGAGTCACCAAAACCTCAAATCACCCTTGGTTCTTACATGTCATCTTTAACCCTCCCACCTTTTATAGTCTCAGGTAAGACCTGAAATCTTAGAGCTATGATATACAGGGACGGTGCTACCATTAGGCAGAAGGAGGGATGGCAAGGTGCTGGAGGACAGAGCAGTGCATGCCACATGACCTGCTCTGTGTCCCCTCAGCCAGCCTGCTGCAGTGAGTTGTGATGGAGGATGATGTCCTGTAGCAAGTACTGGAAGCAAGATTCAGTAGAATGCCTGTTCAGTACCGGTGGCAACGTAATGTCTGTAAAAAGACATTCCTTGTCTGACATGCTCTTTGAGCATCTTGTTGTTTTGAGACATAACAGAAATGTATTGTAAAAGCAGCATTTCAAGTGTAAATTTGATTTCAAGTGTTGGGGTATCATCATTGCTGGGGGTATGGGGGGATGTGAGATGCTGTTATGCCATTCTGTTAATCTTACAGATAAAAAAAATTATTCTACCCTCTGTGTGTGCATGCTTATTTTTAATGTTGTTTTAGGGTACTTAGATGTGCAGCAGCCAAGGCCAGCACCTTGTAGGCATTTTTTTAAAAAAAGTAACTGAATTGTAACTAGTGATTACTTTTGAGAAAAAGTAAAGTAATCAGTTACTTTCAGAGCAATTGTAATGGTAATTACTACATTTTTGAGCCATGTAATTGTAACTGTAATTTATTTATTTTTTTAAGTAATCTTCCAAGCTCTGCATTTGCTAAACATTACAAATTATATACCTTCTGCAAGTTCAGCCTTCTGGCATAGGGTGCTGCAGAAAGGTTGTTACTGTGTGACAGGCTGTCCTGGGAGCCCCCCCAGAACTGAAGTGCTTTGCTATATCCGAAGGAGAAGGACTACCCTGCATGTGCCACTGGGGAAAATGGAAGCTTGTTTACTGTGAACTTCTGTTCCTTGTGGCACATGGAGGGCAGTCCACCCAACTCTTCTCTAGCATACAGAGTGTTCTGGATATTCATTTAGGGCTTCTGCCACCATTTCACATGAAGGGGTTAATCAGACTTTTAGTGTATATTGTACAACATGAATATATGTCCTCACCTTGCACTGGTCAGGTTTCTTCAGTATTTTCCAGTTTATCTGGGCTGCCCAGTCCAGGTGATTCCCTTTCTCCCCCCCTATTAAATTGGTAGTGGAATCGTGGCTGCGGGTAGAGGGGTCAGTCTTACTCTGCCAGCTGGTCTGAATATTGGGGTGCCCCCCCCCATTGAAGAGGACAGAAGATTCTTGATCCTGCCTGTCTCAGACAAGAGGAACCATCCCAAGGAGGACTGCCCTCCATGTGCCACTAGGAACAGAAGTTCATAGTAACGTCCATTTTCCAAAATGTTGCATCATATCCCGAGCCCCTAACAGGAGTGTAGTACAGGAGCCTTGTTGTGCTGTTTCCTACTTGTAGGCTGGTGAGAAGTTTCACAATGAGCGAAAGGGAAAATAATAATTCCCCCCCTCCCCTCCTGAAACTTCCCATGCTGTGCTAAGGGACTGGTTGTCAGCACTAAAACTGAGTGCTTTAAGGCTACATGATGGAAAGATTTCTGGAGATTAGGAAAGCTCCCCTTTTCCTTTCCTTCCTCCTAAATCGTCCCCATATAGTACAGAGAGGGGAATTTTTTATTCTCATGGCATGCCCATCAAAACCCTGATCTGTACCATATTTACAAACTTGAGCAGCTTTGTTTCCTGTCCTTCCTACTTCAACTGTGGCTCACTTGCCTTCAACGTTCCATTGGTCCTGGAAGCTAAAAGGTGCTTGTCAGGCCAGTTCTGGGAAGCTTTTAAAAGTTATTTTTGTCTTAATTTACACATTATTATACTTCCGTGTTTCACATAGAAATAAAAACATTATTTTTGTTGTGGCCCTCTTTTGCTTCAATACTAATCCAGCATTGGGTAACCTGAACTTGATATTGGGGGGAATGATAATGTAAATTCTGCTTCTCATATGACATCTACAGTACCAGTCTTTGTTCTCCTTTGATGCAAAGCAGGCAAGAGAAAAGAGGGGTCAGGTAATGTTGTGTAGTTGTCTGTTCTGCCCTAGTTATGGACTAATAGGGACTTTTCTTTCCTTGCTAAGGTTTTAGATCTGAAATGCTGTCACATGTATCTTGTTATCAGTCCAATTTATATTTTGAAATGAATTCTGGAGCCAACATGAACTAGAGAGAAAAGACTGGCTCATGACTCTTTGTTAATAAAGCAGAGAGCATCACACCTGTGCTCCTTTTTTCCTTTCTGATCTTTTAACCACTCCCTACCCCCACCCGTAAGTTCCTACACTGATCTCTATTAGTTAGCAGTTTACACTGAAAGAAGTAGCAGAGGAATTACTTGCTAGGTTCCTCTGGGGAACTTAAAAGTAGACTTGCTAGGATGGCTAGCCTAACAGCTAGCCTAGTCTGTCTCACTTCTAAGCAGCAAAAAAAGTCCAGAAGGAGCCTCTCAGTAAATCTGTTCACCATATACTCACTTATAGCAAACAACAATTTAAATTTTACCTTTGTAGTCCCTTTAGTACCAGTCCCTATATATGTGTATATATGAGTGTGTGTGTATAGTATTTTATGTATTTTAATTGTATTTTATGTATTTTAATTTATTTTAATATTTTTGTGATTTTACTGTTTACAATTTTATTATGTACATGTTTGATTTTATTTTTGTAAGCCACCCTGAGTGCCCTATTACAGGGTAGAAGGGCGGGATAGAAATATTTTAAATAAATAAATAAAATAAACAAGGTGAGAAGCAATGGTCTGACAAGTAAACCCCTTTAACAAACCATTTCAAATGGCAACAAACTAGTTGGTGCCAATTTTTCTCCCATGGTATTTGTCCAGCCAATACATGGAATGTCAGCAGGGGACATAAGCATCTCTTGATACTTCCATGGGAGAAAAAACAGCTTCCAGGAATGAAACCCTAATGAGGGACACTACTAGGATAAGCTACAGATGGTTTTTGGCTGTTTTTTCCCAGGCTCATCCATTTCCCTAATGGACAAAGAAGGACTTACTGCTCTCAGCTGGGCTTGCCTAAAAGGCCACCTTTCAGTAGTGCGAGCTTTGGTGGAGAGTGGAGCCGCTACAGACCATGCTGACAAAAATGGGCGCACTCCATTGGATCTAGCTGCATTTTATGGTGATGCAGAGGTGGTAAGTGGTTTTATTTTGGTGAGGGGATTCAAGTTCATGAGGAAGAGGATCCGGATGACACCTTTGTCAAACTTGGCTTAACCTACTTAGCTAATTGAGGCATGGAGCCACAAACCACCTTCAAATTCTTAGACCTCAGTACTGGCCATCTCTTTTTGGCAAGTACGCCATGGAAGTTTTCCTTCTAGTCTATTGAGCTAAAAAACAAAACAAAACAGGCATCAACCCACTGCGTAGTGTCAGGCGCTGCTATTCCTGCCCAAGTATGCCACAACTTGTGTATGTGGCATTTGTGCCACAGGTTTGCCATCCATGTCCTACCTAAGAAGCTGGACTGGGCTGACGGCAGTCATGTAGTGTCAGACCAAGTGGGATACAAGCTTCTGATCTGTAGAGAGCATAATCAAGTCTGTAATTATTTGTCATGTGGAATATTTGCTCTCTATGATACATTTTGGCCTAGAGTGTATGGCTGGCATATGGGTGGATCTTACCTTTGAGCAGGGTTTATTTTTTATTTTATTTTCCAGCTCTAAGTTCCTCAAGGCCCTCAATAGTCAAATGAGGTGAGGGAATAAAAATAGTTGGATGAGAAATTCACCATTTGACAGCTCAGCATCCCATTCTCAGTACTCTTGGGCTCAGAAACCTGGTCTTTGTTGCATAGTCATAATGTCTTAACTTCCAGGCTGGTACTGATTCAATTGCTTGCTTGTTTGTAGGTGCAGTTCCTGGTGGATCACGGTGCCATGATTGAGCATGTGGATTACAGTGGGATGCGGCCCCTTGACAGGGCAGTGGGTTGCCGTAATACTTCTGTTGTAGTCGCCTTACTGAAGAAAGGAGCCAAGATAGGTAGGGAGCAGTCAAAGAAAAAAACCCACAACTTTTCATGCTTGCAAGAGCCATTTCTACCCTGGTCGTGTAAATATAGTGCACTCCTATGACAAAAACATGTTCAGTTTTGAAAGAATGCTGCTTCTGTTTCGCCAGCAGAATGCCAGCATTTCTGCGTGCTATGGCTGTTGTATTGTGTTAATTGAACAGTGGGTTTTCCCCCTGCGTGGCTCTTGGCAAACTGAGGAAGCCACTCTTAATGAGATCTTTCCTCTAAGAATGACCACCAGATCTGCGGTTGTGCTTCGCTGCTGTGCTGATATGCTGCCGTCAGCTATTGCTTTCCCTGCTCTGTAGATGCTTCGAGATCTGAGCATTACCTGCAACTGCCCTCTTCCCCACAGCCTCTCGCGTCACAAGGGAATTTGCTGGTGCCTTGGCTGCTTTGCTGCCTGCCTCTCACTGCTGCTTTTTCCTTTTTTTTAAATTCACCTTCATCCATTTTTTTTTCTCCCTCTTCTACAACTTTTTTGTGTTCTCCTTTTCTTCAAAGGCTGTCAGACGCTACCGAGTCGCCCACGAGGTATACTTCACTGTTGTCATCATCCAGCTTGGTGGTCTGACAGCTCTGCTTTCTCTTCTATGGTTTTGCCTGCCTGCATTCTCTCCCTCCCTTTTCATTTTTCACACCCTCAAATAATAATTTTTTTCCTTACTGTTGCAGAGAATAACTTGACCTCAAGACGTAATTCACTTTTAAAACAGTGCTAATTTATTTTTCACTCAAAGCCTTCTGAAAAGCTTCCCCTTGCCTTTCTGGCTGTATGAGAACCTCTCTATATGACAATTCACTTGCCAAGTGAGACCATGAAGACTTAGTGGATTTGTAAAGGCCTACATAAAGGTACATAAAGGCCTACATAAAGCAATTGTAGAATTGAGCTCCTAGACTGCATTAGAAGGGGAGTGTATTTGGTCATCCAAAGTACTTCACGGGTATAAGCCTTGTTTGAAGTGAAAATTGTTTTGAAACACCAAAGGTTTTTAAAACTCTGTTCATACATATTGTGCTGACCCAAAGATGTCACAAAGAAATTGTTAGGTCCAAATACATCCAGATTGCTGTAGTATACCATATTTAAAGTTTACATGGATATATAGATATTTTGTTTTCTTCATTAATCTTTTTTCCTGAATATAACTGTCTTACTTTCCACCAATACCAATAGGGGATATTGGTGCCCTCTTCTGGGAATGACGCCAGCACTTGTGAGTCATTACAAATGAGCTAAAGGAAAGAAATTGTGTTTTTAGCTTTGAGGCATCCATGTGAAAGCCCAGGGCTTTTTTTTTCTTTTTTGGGGGGGACCTTGTTCCTCCTTGGGTTGGCTACACCAAGTTGTTCTCTCCAGCAGACATTTCCTCCCCCAGGATATTTATCCACCTTAGCTTCCCTCCCTTACCACTTTTTGCATTGTATGAGTTTTTTACCCATCATGCATCCTGTACACTACAGGTCCAGCAACCTGGGCGATGGCCACCTCCAAGCCAGACATCATGGTCATCCTGTTGAGCAAGCTGATGGAGGAGGGAGACATGTTTTACAAGGTGAGATAGAAAACCAAGCTTTCACCAAGTACCAGTAAATGAACTTGTATCTAGTTCCCGGTGTTCATTTCTCTGCTGCTGCAGTTGCATCAAACAGTTTCTCAGCTTTCAAAATGGCAAATGTTTTTCGCTCTTCTGGCAGTAAAGGCATGGTTGTAAATGTGTGAGCAGTGACTGACTACAAAAAAATGAAAAGTCACACGATGGCTGAGTGGGTGTCAAGGGTATGAGGTTTAACTATGCTGCAGACTACCTTCACTTTCTCAGTGGCTAGAAGAATCTAATTTGAACAAATTATTCAAATGAGCAAGTATATAGAAATGTGCTTAATATGTACAAGGTACATGCTCAGTTAATATGATGCAGAATTTGTAATTTTTAGTGCAAACAGTCCTGACAGCATGTTTAATTGCTGAATGAAGAAAAATTCCCTGATCTAGAAACTGAGATTAGATGCCCATTACTCCAAAAGACTGCAGAAAGTCTAAGCTAAGGGTTGCCCTTGCAGAGTATTGCTTTATTTTTTTAGATTTTGGTTTGGTGGCTCTTAGCATTGTCCATGGTCGTTAGGATTAAATACATCCACTGAACATGTGCAAAGAGCTTCAGACCACATGGCGCAGCAAAGCATGAGAGCAGTAATAACTAAACACTGTTATATTCTCTGATATCTGGAAAAGCTTTCTTAGAATTAAGATGCTTCTCTTTATTCACAATCTTAAGCTACTGCTTGACTACTGTTTATCTTTTGTACTAAAAATTAAAATTCCGCACCAAATTGTATGTAAGTCAGGCTGAGGTTCAGGACAAACGCAATGCTTCTGATCTCTAACCACAGTTAAGAAATTAATGCCAGACAGTGAAATCCTGCCTCCCCCTTACAAATTTCATTACTCTTCCCCTACCAGCTTTAACCATGGTTGAGGTATCTGCACTGACTTTAACCTCCAGTTACTTCCAGGCTCAATTATTGTAACACACTATATATATGGCTGCCTATGAAGACAATCTGGAAGCTTCAGTTTGATCCAGAATGCCACTACCAGATTGTTACGTGGGCAAGTAGAACAAACCATCTTATGCCAACTTTATGTCAGCTTCACTGGCTTCCATTGTGTTTTCAGACTCAATTCAAAGTGCTGGCTTTGCCATTTAAAGCCTGAACAGTCTTGGGATCACATCCTCCCATATGAGCCTGCTTAAGAACTTCACTCAGTGTCTGTGGTCCTTCATTCTGTTCTCCTGCTGATGGAAATCCAACTAGTAGGGATGAGAGAAAAAGGCTTTTAAATTGTGGTGCTCAGATTATGGCAGGGGTGGGGAAGCTCCAACCTGTGGGCCTAATTAGATCCACCAGGCCGTTTTGGCTGAATCAGGGGCTGAGGCAAAGGGAATTTGCAAGCATTGATGATCACCGGATTATCAGGGCTTGCAAAGCGCTGTTCATGGGGCTCTGCAAGCCCCAATGATCAGCTGATTGTTGCAGTTGCATAGCTCTGTGTGTGATTCTTTGCAAGCCCTGACATCCAGCTAATTGTTGAGAATTGTATAACTCTGTGGATTGCCCCAGCAATCAGCTGATCCCCTGCGTGGGTGCAAATAGGTTGCCTGCTGTCATTGTGATGCCAAACCTGTGTCAGACTTGGCCTTCAGGTGTGAGAGAGATAAGGATCTGCCCCACTGGCCAGATCTAGTTCCCCACCCCTTGATTATGGAATCACCTCCCCAGAGAGATGCATCTGTTTTTAAGTGTACACTGAAGGAAGTTTTATTTAAGTGGACATTTTTAATTAGAACCTAATTGTTGTAAGAACCTGGTGTTTGCGTAGAAAGGTAAGATATAAATTATAGTATGATTAGTATATAAATTAACAGGGTTCTCATCATAACAATGTTTGAAGCTTCTTGGCAAACTCTGGTCGAGAGGAAATCTGGATAATACTGACCATTTAAGATCAGTGCAGACACAATCTTTAACCATGATGAAAGCTGTTGAGAGAAGGGCAGAGAGAATTTGCATGAGAGGACAAAGCTGCGAGGATCACACAGCTCACTATTGATTAATTGTCGTAAGGGACTCATTCACCTGAGATGCAATGATGCTGAGCTGGTGTAATAACATTAATAATTGATTGCCAATATCATATGCATCTGCCCTGTCATCTTTCTCCCTCCTTTGCTGTCCGGATAGCCAATTTTGATTTCCGTTTTCAAAAATGAAGAGTCTATAAACATCACTACTGCAGAATTTTTCTGCCCTCTGTGGTGACACCTGTTGCCTCATCACTACTGATTTATTAGCATTTTCTGTGGAAAGTAAGAATCTGAGCCTGTACGTTGCTCCTGAAATAGAGGCTACAGGGAGCAGGGTCAAGCAGGATCAGGGCCATGAAGGGTGGAAAGGGGATGCTTAACCCTTCCCCCAGACCCCTGCATGGACCCAACAAAAATAAAAGCTGCTAGTGGCATTGGGAGGGAAGGCAATATTTTGATATTAGATATTATAAGCACAAACTAAGATGCAAACAGAAGATGCACCAAGATTGTGGAATGCTTTGCCCCATGAAGTACAGTTTGCTCCCACCCTTGCTATTTTCCACTAGTTGTTAACCATTTTATTTTGGGGGGGGGTGCTATATCTGTACTCTTACTTTTTTAGGATTGTTTTATTTAACTGCACATCCTTTTTGATTGATTGTTGTACATTGTTGTTTTTATAACACTGTTATTTTTAACATTGTGAGCTGGAATGGATATAAATCAGTAGAGGGATGTAAATGTTTTAATAATTTTAAGTGATTGAATAATTAGAAGAATAAAAGGATGCATTAGAGGCAATAGGCATGAGACAGAGAAACTAGAGACCATGGGGAAAAGGCAGGTAATTAAAATTATGTGGGTTATAGGATGCAGTATATTATGGAGGTCTCATGGGATCGTCCCCCTCCATTTCCAAGACTGTAAATGGACATGTAAGGAGCAGACTCTTTTCTGCTCATCCCACACCTTAAGTCATTCTGCTTTTATAGTGGTGAGGCCATCAACAGTTAAAAAAATTCCTTCCTCTGGGAAATAAGCCATGTGTGAGAAGAGAACCACTATTCTGTTCTAAGCCATATGTCAAACTACTGCTGTTTGTTGGTGTGATTTACATGACTGTCTGTCACATGGTGTTATTTATTCGATTTATATCCCGCCCTTCCTCCCAATAAGAGTTGTTGATTGGTAATTAGTGTGTGTGTTATTTCCCTGTACATGGTGAGATGGTCAAGTATATAACCAGTTCACCACAGGTTAGTACCAATCTGTGCACTAATTTTGCCCATATTTGCAGTGACCACTACATGCCTGACCTGTGAACTAGCTTCTGCCAATGTATTTAGCATTTACTGTCAATCCAGTGGTGTCATAAGAAAACTCACCTAACTATTCTCTAAGATTCAAGCTGTTCAGAAGATACTACCTGTACTAAGCTTTTCTCCTTCAAATAGCAGAACAAGAAACCTAAGAGAGTGCCAGAAATGAATTTGGACAATCTACAAAGGAGGAGTTTCTCTGAATGATTTCCAAGCAGCCAAATTTTATTCTGCAAGGAACAACAGCTGCCATGCTTATTTCTGTATCGCTCTGAGATAACTGTGTAGGCACATTCATCTGCTTTCATAGATGATTCTGTAATCGTTACAACCCTGAAATAAAAAACTGAGTGGTGCATTTTGACCTGTTTACTGTTCTACTAGAAGGGGAAAGTGAAGGAGGCTGCCCAGCGCTACCAGTATGCCCTGAAGAAGTTCCCCCGAGAAGGGTTCGGAGAAGACCTGAAAACCTTCCGGGAACTGAAGGTGTCACTCCTTCTCAACCTGTCGAGATGTCGGAGGAAAATGAATGTAAGTGCCCTTCTTCTCAAAGCCCCTTCCTGGACATGATCCTTTCCCAGCTCCCTTTCCTATTCCTAACCACTCCCTAACCGGACTCTTTCCCAGACTCCTGGAATGGCCTTGAAAACCTTCACCTTTTTGTAACCTGGTTGTCCTTCACAGAGCACTGGCGTTTTACAGTTCTGAAACAGCCAAGCAATGGTTTGAGATTAATTTCAAGAAATTAAAAATTCATCACTCTATTTAAAAAGCTGTTGTAGCTTTTCTTAACAAAAATGTCGTGTGCAAATTGGAGGGTGCTGTTGGATTTATAATGCTGTCTTAGCCTTCTGAAGCTCTTGTTTTCTCTTAGAACAGTGACTCACAATCAAAACACACACACCACACCCTCCCATCCTCCTCCTGGAGCTGGGCAACATCTCACGTTAGTTGCAAGCTGTTCCTGTGTCTAAAAACATAACATGGGAAGCATCTGTGTGTGTGTGTAAAAGAGAGAGAATACTGTTTATGCTAGGAATCCACTAAATGTCTCAGCTATATAGCAGTCAACATATGTAATAAAATTTTACATGTTTGAATTTTAAGTCAAGGCTTCAGCATGCAAACACTTTAGACATGTTTTGCAGCAGAAAGAATAATCATATCTGTTCAAGGTGGCCAGAGACCTGAGAAAGGAACAGTGTGAATTTATGGTACCATTGAATTTGCAGGTAGCAGAAATTGTTTAGGATGTGCCTTAATATGGAGGAGAAGCAAGAAACTAATAATATAAGTAAAAACCAACCCATGCCCACTGTGTATATGCAGACCATTTTAAGGGTTTTCTTAACCTTTCCATGGTTTGTATCTTCCTTTTTTATTGGCTAGCAAAAAAAAAATACGGAGACATCTATACCTATCCTTCCTCTTGGAATCTTAAATATAAGAGGAGGTTCACTTGAATTCTCTCACACTTTGAAATAACATGTGAGGGGGTGGGTGTTGCAGGATTGTGCTGTATAGCTTCACCACCACCCATACCAGCTATAGTTTGCAACCATGTCAAGGTACCCTACAACCATTCATATGTAGAACTCCTCCATGCGAGGGGGGAACTTGGGTCAGTCAGTAGGCATGGAAGGCCTCTTTACACAGTCACCAAGCATGCAGTCATCATGGTGAGTGGCCAGCATGTGCATTGGTGAGAGGCAGAGCTATGCAGCATGATTCACGTCTTCCTTCAACACAGGCAGTTCAAGTGAACCCCCCTAAAATCATGACAAGAGCAGATCAGACTATGTAATTCAGCATCCTGTTTCCAACAGTAGCCAATATAAAGATATAGGTCATACCCTTAGATTAGCAATGCAGGGAGAAGATTAACAATAAGTGCAGATACAAAAGAAGGGCTGTCAAATCAACAGAAGGCTGATCTTGCAAGGTTTTCCAGGGCAGACTGAATGATAGCAGATGGAATGAATAGCCATACAAACAAGATCCTTATAGGCCCAATTTGGGAGTGGATAACCTCTAACCTCACAAAACAGGGTTGGATCTCTCGATACCAGCTATCTGTGACATCATGTTAATGTTGGAAAATACTAAGTCCACATATAAAAATATGTCCATGTCATATTATTTTTTTCTTCCCAAATTCTGTGTGTATATATTAAATGACTTATCTACGCACCTATTGTGATGGCAGGATTTTGGAATGGCGGAGGAATTTGCTACTAAAGCACTGGAGCTGAAACCGAAATCTTATGAAGCTTACTATGCAAGAGCAAGGGCCAAACGCAGCAGCAGGTGAGAGGAGAGCCAGAGAGAAATGAAAGGTTCTGTTCTCCTGAGGTTTGGGTGTGACACACTCCAAAAATGCCCCCATTCCACACAATGAATAAACAGCAAGGGAATGCCCAAGAGAGACTATAATTATAACCCTCAAGATACCAGATTAATAAACTAACCTTCTCCCATCAAGCTGAGCACTTGCCGCATTTCCAGGTATAGTCATTCTGTAAACTGGACCGTAGTGTTCTCAGAGCATTCTGCCAATGCTAGCTTTATTCACATGACATGAAGCATGCAGCAGCTGAGCATCTGGATGGCATGTTTGGGGGTTAACCAGTAACTGCTGTGCTTTGTGCTTAAGGTTAGTTGTTGTTTTATGAGATGGGGTGAGAGCAGCGGGATTGAGCTGTATCTCACCTTTGTCATGGGTGGTGTCCAAAGGGGGCTGGCTCATCTACTCTAAGGGAATCGCATTTCAGAATCCTGAACTGACTGGGGAGCTTTGCCTTTCAGCCACTGCTAGCCTCTTTGCTCAGCTCATGGAGTAGGATACCTGCTGTGAGTGTTTGGAGCTTCCTTTGTGCCGTGGTTTCTTGTATATCTACTCATACGACCATCGCTGTTGAGAGGGAGGCCCTGCAGCTTAACCTCTCAGCTCAAGGACAACTCACTAAATTGTCAATATACCCCTATCTAGGTCTTTCATTCCTAGAATTAACCTGCATTCCAGAAACAAAGCTCTGCTAACTGAACCATGATTTCCCTGTTTTATATTTCCCTATTTGGCCCCCCACTGTTTGAAATGTGTTGCTCAGAAGCTTGACAACCGGTTTCCTTTTTGGGACTTCTCCACATTCTCTCAGTGTCCGCTAGAGCAGAAACAGAAAAAGCCTTCCCTTGCCATGTCTTGCCTCTTAGCATCAGCAGTCAGTGCAGGTCAAACGTTTTGGGGTTTGGGGGAATTAATTGTGTTTTAAAAAATAAACAAGAAAACCAAATGCATGAAGGGTGTAGAGGATATTCTCTACCAATCAAAAGCACATTCAACTAGATGACTGTTTTGTTCAAAAGCTACCAGTGTCCCTGTAAATGACAACCCACCTCCCTCCAAACTCCCCACCCTTCTGTTCCTCAAAAGATAGTCAAAGGCCTTGTGGGCTTGGGTCAGGCACTTTCCCTTCCTTGTTCCCTTCATTTCCAAGAGAACAATTCTCAGAGCAGAATCCATTGGCTGAAGGAAGGCCAGAGCTTGCCACTTGCTCAGAGCATTGTAAGGGCTTAAGCTCAGACCTTAAATAGTTGGAGGGGCACAGCTAAACCCACCCAGCATACCATAAAATTGCCTTCCTTGTTCCCTTCATTTCCAAGAGAGCAATCTTGGGAAAACTGGCTTGTATCCTCTGCTGTGGAAATGGAAGAAACAGCCAAAGGCTGAAGAATATGCTTGTTGCAAGACTTGGAGCATCCTCCCCATCATTAATCACAATGCTTTTCTTCACAAGAAACGTGTTGCTTAAGTCTTATCAAATCCATTCCAATCTAGAGTAACTTTAGTTCTTCTTTTTTTGTCCCCTGTTTTGGGTCAAGCAGGCAGTTTTCAGCAGCACTGGAGGACCTGAACGAAGCCATCAAACTATGTCCGAACAACCGTGAGATCCAGCGGCTGATGATGAGGGTGGAGGAAGAGTGCAGACAGACACAGGTGCAACTACAGCAAGAGCCTCTTGTAGTATCTGAATCTGAAACACAGCATGAAGAGTTGTATGCAGTGCAAGACATCTTGGAAGAGGAGTATCTTGAACAAGATGTAGAAGAAAATATTTCTGTTGGCTTGCAGACTGAATCACGGCCCAGCCAAACACTGCCCATCATCCAGAGCCCACCTTCTTCCCCTGCCCACCGGGACTCTGCCTACATCTCCAGCTCACCACTTAGTTCACATCAGGTGTTTGACTTCAGGTCAAATAGTTCTGTGGGATCACCAACAAGACAAGGGTACCAGCCCAACTCCCCAGCACTCTCTCCAACACACCAAAATTCGCATTATAGGCGTAGTCCGCCACACACATCTCCTGCTCACCAAGCCTCCTCTTACCGTTTTAGCCCACCTCCAGTAGGTAGCCAAGGGAAAGAATATCAAAGTCCACCTCCTTCTCCCCTTCGTAGAGGCCCTCAATACCGAGCCAGCCCTCCTGCAGATAGCATGAGTGTCTACAGGGCTCAGTCCGGCTCACCAGTTCGATATCAGCAGGAACCCAGCATCAGTCAGCTTCCCAATCGGCCAAAATCTCCACTCTCCAAAATGACACAGAGGTCTTTCCAAATGCTTCCACTGCCTGTTGCAGTCCCCCAGCAAGGGCTCAGGTTGCAGCCTGCCAAGGCACAGATTGTCCGAAGCAACCAGCCAAGCTCAGCTGTGCATTGTAGTACTGTGATCCCAACGGGCACTTATGGTCAAGTGGCTCATTCAATGGCCAGTAAATATCAGTCTGCATCCACAGAAATACCTGTTGGCCAAAATCGGCTGGTCTACCAGAGCTCCATTGGGGGTATAGTGGGGGATGGACGGCCCATGCAGCATGTTCAGGCCAGTCTCAGTGCAGGGGCCATCTGCCAGCATGGAGGGCTGGCTAAAGAGGATCTTCCACAAAGGCCTTCCTCTGCCTATCGTGGTGGGATGAGATATAGTCAGACCCCACAGATTGGGCGCAGCCAGTCAGCTTCCTATTATCCAGTCTGTCATACAAAGCTTGATCTGGAACGTTCCTCCCTACCTTCTAGCCAGCTTGGTTCACCTGATATCTCTCACTTGATACGAAGGCCCATTTCAGTAAACCCTAATGAAATAAAGCCTCATCCGCCAACCCCAAGACCTCTCCTTCATTCTCAGAGTGTTGGCCTCAGATTTTCCCCTTCTAGCAATAGCATCTCATCCACTCCCAGTCTGAATCCCCCCTTCCGCCCTTCAGCTTCTATTCAGCAGATGGAGATCCCCCTTAAGCCAGCCTATGACAGGTCATGTGATGAGCTTTCCCCAGTCTCTCCAACACAGGGCGGTTACCCCAGCGAGCCTGCCCGCTCCAGGACCACGCCTTTCATGGGAATAATAGATAAAACTGCCCGAACTCAGCAGTATCCCCATCTGCACCAACAGAACAGAACCTGGGCTGTGTCTTCAGTGGATACTGTTATAAGCCCCACATCTCCTGGAAACCTTCCCCAGCCAGAAACATTCAGCCCACCTTCCTCAATCAGCAGCATTGCCTTTTATAACAAAACCAACAATGCACAGAATGGCCACTTGCTGGAAGACGACTATTACAGTCCACACGGGATATTGGCCAATGGCTCCCGAGGAGACCTCCTAGAGAGAGTTAGCCAAACCTCTTCATATCCCGATGTTAAGGTGGCCAGGACACTGCCTGTTGCACAGGCATATCAGGACAACCTCTATAGGCAACTTTCCAGAGACTCCAGGCAAGGACAGACATCCCCTATCAAACCAAAGAGACCATTTGTGGAGTCTAATGTGTGAAATGGACGTGTTTTGGAGTAAGAGCCTTGTGTTTTTCAGCACACGTTTCCGGGCTGAATTCCCATATTACACTGCTGTTTTCTTCCTTTTTAAAATTTTCATTCTCTAGCAGGCCGCCAACCAGGGGTTTTTCTGTGATTTCTGTGTGATGACGAGGCAGTCCAAGACATGCTCCAAACCCTTTGCTACACACAGCTGACCTCAGATAAAGCCAGTACTGTAAATGTTTTCAGCTGTCAATTAGGCAATGTTAGTACATGGTATTGGGGGCTAAACTAGAAAGATTCTATACAAACTCAAGGGAAGTAACCAGCTCTTTGAAGAAAAATGTTAATTTCCAAATCTAATTGAATACAGGCTTTAAAACGCTTATTAAAATTTCCTACAGAATATTGATCCCCGTTTGCTTGGAAATTGCACTCCTTCAGTTAGCATAGTGCTGTCCACATTGTGTCCAAAGAGCTTGTTGACCTGCACAGAATGGGGCTTTTATTTTGTTTGTAATACAATGAGGAGCTATGCATCAAACCCATCCTGCTTTATCTGGTGTGATAGGATTGTACCTTAGTATTAAAAATTCATGATTGTGAATTTTAAAAATCCTTGCCAGCCAATCTGTTGGTCTGGACTACCACGGGTAACATTGTTTTGAAAGGCATATTTGGAATAATACTGTTTTGATTTCCTCTGAGGCAGTTGAACAAATATTCAGGGAGAAATCAACATTCTCTCCACTTTAGCCAATCAGTGGGTGGCTACCTCCGTCTGTATTTCGGACTTTCTGTCCATTTTTCAGTGGGCTTGTTGTCCTAATGGAATGGCACCTTACCTATTCACACTCAAGGTATTGTTCCCATATCAGCAAAGTTCATTATAAACTGTGGGATGTCCCATTATTTTAAAGCATGATGGGGAACTGAGAAAGAGAACCAGAATTGGTACAGATACTCCCATAGTGACAGTTAATGCCCTCCTGCCCTTGAATTCTGTATTAGTATCCTGTAGCAATGCTTCCTGAGGTAGAGATGCTTTGAGCCATGTGGGCATTCCTTTCTGGAGTGAAGCACTTTATTTCACTCTTCTCTGGTTGTGGCACATTATGATTTGGGTTTAGGTTAATGTGATACTGGGATTTGAAGAATATGTTTTTGGAGTTAGAAGTTGGAACTGCGTTTTTAAGCCAAATTCAGAAGGCAGAATGATTGAGAAAGGAACCCTGGGAGAATATCAGATGTTGACAGAAATGGTGATGAGATCTGGTGGCAGGAAAAGGTAGCAAGAGCTTTCAAATTCATGTCACTCATTAGCTCAGGAAGGCCAGACTTGATACCATTGGGGTCTGATAGAAGTAATCTGTGAATATATACAGGAGCTCAGACAGCATCAGATGAGGGAGCATCCCCTTGACCTTGAAATGGCAGGAACGCAAGCAATGCAAAATGATACTTTGCCCTTTCTTCATTTTCGTTGGGCAAAGGATAAAGCTGGGTTCCTGTACATTAAGCAGGGGTTTTTTTTATACCATAATTGCACCTGAAGTGGACAGTCAATCTCATGGTCCCAGCTGAAATGGAGTCTTTATTTATGATTCAATGGGTTTTGGAGCATAAATCAGGTGCCCGCAAAGTACCCTTTGCTTCATGATTTACTGTCAGTGCTTCCCTTCTTTTTGAAGTCTGTTGTCATCAGGAGCTCCTCTGTTTAAACAAACAAGTGATAGAAAAAGTATTTCTATTAAATTTGCAAGGCTTGCATCTTCAGATGAGGTTGGTAGGTTCCATACCTGAAAGTATTACTGACAATATGTTATGCTTTAGGGTCCTGGAACTCAGACAGACGAAGAGATTTCAGGAAATATTGTGGTTCTCTTCAAATGAGTAGCCATTATGGTTTGACTGTGAAAAGCCAGGGGATGTTTTCAAGAGTTCATTTTACTTTTACTTTGGTCCTTCATTAGAGCTCTTTTTGCACATCTTTTCCCAGCTCTTAAATGTATTCCAAAATTTGTTTGCAGTAATGGAAAACACTTAGCAGGAGGAGTAGCATTAATTCTTATTCTGCTAGGGACTTGCTAAGGTATGCTGGTATCCTGCAAGTTCTGAAGTTGGCAGCTACTTCTTTTCAAGGAGCAGGGTGTGTTTCAGCGCTATTTCAACTTGTATATTGAAAGGGACTGTGGTGTGCCTCATTTTCTTGTGGGTAAGTGTGTGTATGAGGGGGAAGGAAGGAGGGAGGTTTCATAGATAACCCAAGATATAAGGAAGGTGCAACTTTAAATTTGATTTCCTTTATTGTTGGGATGGATAAAGCCATTCCCTGCTTTCCCCACGCACATTTCTTTTGTGTCCTGGGGAAGTAGAAAGCGTTGATACCCTTTTTCCCCCTCTGTATGAAGGGATCCTCATGATTTTAGTGTCACCTTAGAAATGTGTTCAGTCTTTATAAAGACGGATTATTTTAAACTCTTCAAAACTGGAATATGCACCAAACAAGAATATGTTTGCTGTGTTTATCAGTGATTTGTGTATTTTTTTAAAAAAAAGATTGGTTGCAACTGCTTTGGAGCTGCTTGTATCATGCAGAAGATTGAACCCATTTTACTGCAGCGGACAGTGAAAGGTCAAATTAATAGCTTCTTTTGTCTGCCTTTTGCCTATGATAAAAGACATACCAAATTCTCTGGTACAATTGGAGTGCACTGAGACATCTCATTATCCTGTCTTTTCTGATAAACCAACCAACCAAATTTAGTCTCCTCTTCCATGTGGGAGGTGAGGAACAATGCTGCTGTCATACTAATCATCTCTGCAGTTTCAAGATATGAATCTTCTTGATGGCATAATGCTGTAGTCTTGAGTCTGGCTGCTTTGCTCTGCTCTTCACTGCCATGAGATTCCCAGTACCATATCTGTTTACATTTAGCAGTTAGTAAAAGAAGCGGCATGCACATTCAAAATGAGGTTTTAATACTTCCGTTGTGCAGGGTTTTCCCTCCCCCACTCCCCAACAGTACTGTGTTGTGATTTCACAGGATTTTTGCACTGATAGGTTTGCCACCTGCTCTCTCTGTAAGTGGGGTGCACTTTACAGTTTCATTTGTCACTATGATAAATACTGGTTATTTAAGTGTGATTGGTGTCTTCATTAGATACACAACAGAACAGCTCTTGTCTTTCAGTGTATTTTAAAAAAACAGAAGCAATGACTCATAAAATATATAGCACAAGTATTAGCTGTTGTACATAAGCATTAAAAGGTGAAGTATTTTTTTCAATATAAAGAGAAATATTTGCTGTGATTTACCCAACTGATCTCCTAGCAATTCTCTTTAGAGGCACCTGAGGCTTAATTGTTACTGCTTTTAGTTACCAAGTAACACACATCTCAGCTGAAATAGGAGCTGGTTTGTCTTCGTTAGAATTTAGCAGGAGGCAATTCCTTCTGTATTTGCTCTCAGCTGAGATCTGGTTGCTCATTGTGTCCTCTCCTGAAATACAGTGTGATAGAGCACAAAATTTCTTTCACTGTCCCTTCTTCAATTTAAATGCCTTTTCAAGTGAGGCTTTTTCTACTCAGGAAAGTGTGATAGAATGGCTAACACACACACACACACACACACAAACGAGGGCTCCCAGACGGTTTTTTAAAAGGGTCATGCAAAAATACTGCACCTGTCCCCTTCCCCAACAATACTTAAGCTGGAATTTCAGAACTGTTTTTACCCAGAAAATCAAACACACCAAATAAACTAGTTTACTGAATCCAGCAGCATTTGTGCTTTGAATGTTTGCCTGTGTTTTATCAAAACCTGCCACCTGATGTTATTCTAACACTGCAGAAAAGCTTTCTTTTCTTTCTTTTGCTCAACAGAAGCCACATTCTAGAACTGGAATTTAGATGCTGGCTTATGGTGAGTTATGACTCTTGCAGTTATACCAGCTAGTTCTCTGGTTCTGAGGACCAAACTAGAGATTACCTTGATTGTAGGTATGCAATGACCAAGCAGATTTTTTTTTGGGGGGGGGTAGGTTAGTAGCAGCCATGAGGAAACCTGAGCAGCCTCAGAACCATAGGAGTGGGGGGGGCATCTTTCCTTTCTGTGGTCCCAACAACAAATATTTCCCCAAAGTTGCCAGTGCAAGTAGTAACATCAGGACCTTGGCAGAGAGAGAGTGTGTGTTAATTTTTTTCTCTCCACCCCTGCCAGTGCCAAGCCTGCATAGGCTTTAGCATGGCTGCTATTGACATCACAACACGCACACCCCAAAAAAAGCTGTGCATTTGAATTGCATTCAAGCAATTAACTTCACTCTGGTTTAGCCCCAAGTCTGCTTCCTAGGGGTCTGGTCACTTGGGTGCCTAGAATTGAGGCTGGCACCTAGAAATTTGAAGTAATTAGTCTGAGCTGGCTCTCTAAAATAGGATAGGAACCTGCCTTGCAAGCTCTACCTGACTCCAGGGGAGAGAGCTATCAGCTTTGAACATGACTGTACTGCAGGCTATAAGAAATGTTCATATAGGTCAAGAGTTAAGTGGCTGAAGATACACCTTCCTTTGCAGTTTCAAAGTGGCAGAGGCTGTCCACATAATGGAGAGCGTTTGGGAAGGAGAATATTTCTTTCAAATACTAAGCCTGAAGGGTGTTTTTAAAATGTATTTCTTTTTACGAGCTTTAGAGAATGGACTGCAGAGAAAGGGGGAAAGCCTGCACTACGTTGAAAACCTAAGTCACGAGCCTGGCCTTTTGCAGCAGTGAATAAATTGCTGCTGTTCCAGATCCACACAGAAAGTAATCTAGTAAAAACCAAAGTGCCAGCTTCTCCACGCCTTACATAAAGTAATGAACATCACTGCGTGCCTAAAAATTATTCTCCTCTGTTTAAGGTGGTCCCTTGCAAACTCTTGGATGGCAGGCTGCATCTCTTCCCCCTTCCCTCTTCTTAGACCTACTGGGTGTTTCAGGGCCTTCATCTGCCAGAGTTCAGTTTATAAAAAGGGCTTAGAAGGGGGCAGGAACTAACATACCTCCTTTGACATGTTAGATGCCTTCACTAAATGTATGGTTGCTGTGAAAAGGGAAGGAGGAACTTGGGGCACAAGCACAAAGGGGTGGAAAACCTGAACTGCTCCCCCCCCCGAATTACTTGAATTTAATTGCTGGATAATTTTTCTCCCCTAACAACAAAAATCATATTAAGGGCTGAAATTACATAGCAGACTATTTTGTTTGCAGTTCTTGATTATGGCTATTTTGTCCATCTCCTGAACCAGACTAGGCCCTCACTGCAAATAAATCCCTGCAATCCTTCTTGGCAATCACTTGGGAGTTTCTCTCACAACTGGTTTCCCCTTAGAAAGGCAGACGCAGCTGGCCTATGGCAGCTTCCAAGTTGAGAGGCTACTGAGAAAATACAATGAGGTTTTGCACTTTTTACACTTGTTTAGAAGGGGAAAGGAGATGATGCTTTTCTGCTGACTGCACCACACTTGAGTTTATGAGAGAGGGGGACAGTTCAGCTCTGTTCTGCCTGGACATGCACCAGACCCTAAGTCCATTTCCTATGCTTACCCACAATTATTTACTGATACTGATATTTCTACAGAATGCAAGGCACTAATCTGTATAGGTCCAGGGTTTGGGGTATTTTTGGAGGGGATGAATGTTTTGCACCAGTTAAACGTGTTTCCCATGCCAATGGTGTTCTTTCATTGAGCATTTTCTTCCCCGTGAGCATTGCAGCATTTTGCCTGCCTTGTCTGCCTCTGTACAGTAACACAGCACTCCTTTGTATTAAAACCTTTCTGGTTTGCCATCCTTCAAGACACTTGCTGGGAAGACACTGACTTTTTCCTTTTAGCTTTTCTATAATTCTGATGTAAAGGATTTTCTCTGTACAGTATAATAATATTCAATTGCATGTTCTGTTCTCTTACTGATATATTGAATCACCACACAGTTGTGATCTTTTGCAACAGGGCAGCCGCACAAATACCTGCACTCGGCTAAGGCTCTTGGCCACCCCTGTATAAAGGAAAGAAATGTGTTTCTTTCCCTTCACTGTACTTGCTTGAGCAGAGTTTTATTGTCTGTACATGTGAGCTGTGAGATAGACGTGGAAAAAGTTCAAAAAGAATGCATTCTCCCCTGCCCCTCCCTAATGTATACAGATTGTATCCTGTACAATGAACTGTATGTATGAAAAAAATGTACTTATTTATAAATGGTTAACACTTGGAAATGTTGTGTTGATTACCGTGTTCAACATGTCTGCTTGGGATTTTACACTGGTGGAATGGAAAGAACCCATGGTTTCTAGGTGAACTCAGCTAATTTGCCAGTTCCATTTTACACCTTAACTTAGAGTGAACAACACAGCCTGTATGTCAACTCCTTGCAAAGTACCCTTCTTTCTCCTCTTGGCTTCAACACCTCCCATTCCAAGGGGTCCTGTTTTATACCATGTTCAAGGAGATAGCTGCCAATGCAGGATTTTTTTCTGGTTGAGGGCCTTACTCAGTGGAGGCTAGTACTAGGACTGGTAGAGTAGAAGGCAGGGAGGTCAACAGAAGGTGGAGCCACAGCAAATGGTTGGCAGAGTCAACGATAGGCGGAGTCAACTAATTCTGCTTTTGTCCCCATCTTTCACCCTGTTGAGTTCTGCTAAGTCAACTCTGAGATTGAGGAAGAGGAGGCTGACAACCAGTGCCACCTTTAGACTGGTTGTAAGTAAGGAGGTAGGCAGGTGTGGGTTGACTGAGGTCAAACTGGTGCTTCGGTTTCCATTGATGAAACATGACACAATTAGTTTAAGCCAGTCTTACAGACACTTCTGGATCATGGCTTTCCACTTGGCTGCCTCACAGTCTAGATAAGAATCTCATACACATACAAATGGATACTATTTTACTTTTATGTTTGAAAGGCAGCTGAAGTAGTGCCTTGATGGCAAAACTCTAGTAACAAAATAGACAATTCAATGAGGGAGGCATCTCAATGAATATAATTTTAGACTGCAGTGCAGTCACTGCATTTGTGACACACATGTCATCTTCCCAGGATCTGGGATAACCTGTTGTTCTCCTGTTCAATAGAATCTAGATTTGCATGGCACTGATTAGCTGGTTCTTGTGTAAATCAAAGGCTGCATGCATACCACTCCTGGGGCAGAGTTGTAAAATAACAATCTATTAAAACTTTTTAAAGAGCTGAAAAAATTTGATTGGATAAACATGCAAATGCTGTGAGAATTAAAAAGTGAGCATAAAGCATGGGTGGGGGAATGAACCACATGAGGTAATCCATGTTCAAATTGGAGGTTGTATGTGTGTCTTTACAGGAACAAAGCCAGAGAGAAGCTGAGTTTACCCCACAGTCAAAGAACCCCACATCTCTTCCTGCTTACAGGTATGTCCATGCAGGACAATTGCTAGATGTATAGCACATGCCAGTCAGGATTACATTAATCATAATTGCCCTAAAGTGGAGATTTTAGAGTTATATTTTTCTATAAGCACACTGCAGTGACATAGTAGGATGTATCCACTATTCAAATTTAATCTGAGTTCATTGTCTAGCCTCTTGGTAGCATCTAATTAACATTTCTTTGTTTATGATATTTATTAGTCTCTTTTTTTCCAAAATAAAACTCAAAGCGACTTACGGGGGGGGGATCTCAAAAACATACAGAATAAAGATAGCAGTACAGAAGCTGCATATCTGTACCTCTGGTTTACTAAACAGTTTGAGTATACCTGTAGCCTTTTGAAAGATAGACCAGACTTTCCCAACGTTTGGGTGCCCAGATGTTGCTGGACTACATCTCCCATCAGCCCCAGCCAGCATGGCCAATGGTCAGGAATTATGGGAACTGTAGTCCAGCAACATTTGGGGATACAAAGACTGAAATAGACTGTAAGTGGTATGCAGCATAATCCTTTGCATGTTTGGAAATAAAATCCATTTGGCTCATGGAGGATAAGGCTATCAAAGGCTACTAGGCTATTGGCTATGCTTTGGCTCCATAATCAAAGGCAGTATGCTTCTGAATACCAATTGCTGGAAACCACAGGATGGGAGAATGCTCTTGTATTCAGGTCTTGCTTGCGAGCTTCCCATTAGCATCAGGTTGGCCACTGTGAGAACTGGATGCTGGACTAGATGGGCCACTGGCCTGATGCAGCAGGCTCTTCTTATGTTCATTGGAGTGTTCTCCCAAGTAAAAATAAAACCTTTATTACAGTCAATGACCAGCATTGAAAGCATTCAGAAACAGCATAAAACATATTATCCAAATACATAATATAAAATAAAATAGACTATAATAAGATATGTCATAGAATGGGATATAGGTATTTGCACAGCTATAATACAGAAATTGTGTTCATCTCACAAACTCCAAAAGAATATCAGATGGCTAAAATTAATTCTTGGCAGATTTTACAGGCTGCAGCACAGAATTTACCTATGCTGAGACAAGTAGCTGCATTTTTATCAGAGGGAAGTAGAGAGACATAAAATGCATCCGATCTTGGCAGTTTCAATAAAAGAGGTTAAATAATTTTTTTTGCTTAAATCATGATAATAAAGACAAAACAGAAGAACACGAGTCACCGATTCAACCTCTTGGAATCACAGAGACGCTTGCCCCCACAGTAAGGGAATTTTTGGTATCTTCCCTCCAAGACGGATGAAGGGAACCAAGTAAATATTAGGACTGTAACCTTAATCACTACCTACATCTAGAAAGACATATTCTTGCTGTGCTTTTTGAGCCACCAAACAGGAGTCAGAGTCTTGCTGGAAATTTTTACTGAAATCCAGGCCATCCACCAAACACAAAATATATGACCATACAAAAATAAGTTAGTTTGTATTAAGGCAACATTTAGGTTAAAGCTTTTATTATTTTTAGGAAGTGGATTATTTTTATTTTGTTAGTTATTCTTCTGATGTGTAATTTGTGCTTGCAAAGAAAAACAATCTTAACCGATCTTAGAGTTTTTTTTTTTTTTAAAAATCATGTGTAATGTGATACTTATCATTTATTTAGCACCTTTCAAGTACTAAGTTGGGGAACTATAGCTAAATAAACCTGCAGCAGCCTTTTAAAAGTAGGTCGTATTATCCCCTTATTACAGCTGATGTGTTGCAAGTCAATTCAATAACCTGTCTTTGGCAAAGCAAAGACTTCCATGATATAAGAGGCCAGAATGAAATTTAATTTTCTACCTTTTCCTCACATGGGCTTTTAAAATACTATAGAAATTTAATATGGGTGTTCCTCTCTGCCCAAACAAAAGAATAAAAAATTACTGGTTTTTAGAAAGTTTGAGCCATTGGCAGACTAAAAAAGGAATCCATCAAAGTACCCACAAAAGCTCTCAGAATTGCTTGTTTTCTGTGTATAATTACCAACGTCAAGGGCAAGGCCTCCATCAAAATCCTCAAAAAGATGAAAGGATTGTCAAACTTTGGACTTCTATAAAACAAATGAGTAAAATCAGAAAGACGAAACATTTAAATCAAATCTGCTGGTGGAGAAAGAGGAGAAAGTTAATTGCAAAAGCAACACTCTTGCCTCTGTTTCCCCACATGCAGAGTTTGGTCACAGCTGTGAAGAGATGGAGAAAGGATCAAGTGTTAAAGCTCTTTAACAGATTGTTAGCTGAAGGTGTCAGAAGCCACTTAGGAAGTGTCTTTTTGTTAACTTACCTATACTGGTAGTCAAGATAGCAAGATTTCAAATAAGACAAAATTTGCTGCCTTCCCCAAAACTTCTATTTTTGCATCCTCAAAACTGTTCTGGGACTAAGCACAGAAATCGCCCATACATCAGCCTGTGATTATTTATGCCCATAGCAGCTACATGCTGAGCAGCAAAAGAGCATCTTTCAGAGAGAAAATAGGGCCCTAATTCCACCAGTTCTTTTAGCCAGAGGGGTTATGGCACAAAATCCACATTCACACCAGGTGTTCTGACAACACCTTCCTATACAAAACTCTTGAACTGGAGACCTATTCATAATGCTATATTTTAATGACCACCTAAAGCAGACTTTCCCAACCAGTGTGCCTCCAGATGTTGTTGGACCACAACTCCCATCAGCCTCAGCCAGCATTGCCAATGGTCAGGAAAGATGGGAGTTGTGGTCCAACAACATCTGGAGGCACACTGGTTGGGAAAGGCTGGCCTAAAGAAATTTTATGAAAAAGTTGAATTGTGGTTGTACAATGGTGAAAGTAGGATTGCCGATGTGTGGGCAGCAGGCAAGGACAGCAACTGCATGCCGCAAGACAGACAAATATATAGATATTCCTTTTTCAGAAATGATGCACAAGGGAGGCATCAGTGGGAGCTGTCTCTTCTGTGAGTTGTTTTTTTTTAAAGACTACATGGACGGTGCCACCTATTAGCTCTGCTAAGGGAGGCCTCTGCCACTTGGCCTTGGTGAAAATATAGTCCTCAACTGCCCCAAAGGCTACCAAGAGGAGATCCAAGATATTGGCAAGGATTCCTTTGGAGACAAAGGAACTCTAGGTGCAGGGACTTCTTTCCATTTTTAAAAAAGTGTTTATAACATCCTGTTAAAATTCACATATTTCCAGCATGCACTGGGTGATTTTTATTTATTTATTTGTTTGTTTCATTTTTAAACCGCCCATAGCGAGTGGCTCTCTGGGCGGTGTACAAAAGATTAAAATACAGAATATCACAATAAAATCAACCTACCAACAGTAAACATAAACAGCAAACAAAAAAAGATTTAAAATTATAACATTAAATGCTTAAAATGCCTGGGAGCATAGCCAGGTCTTAACCTGGCGCCGAAAAGATAGAAGCGTCGGCGCCAGGCGTACTTCTTCGGGGAGGCTGTTCCACAGTTCGGGGGCCACTACAGAAAAGGCCCTAGATCGAGTAACTGTCCTCCGGGCTTCCTGATGGGTTGGTACCCAGAGGAGGGCCTTAGATGCTGAGCGAAGTGACTGGGTCAGTTCATAGCGGGAGAGGCGTTCCACAAGATACTGCAGTCCCACGCCGTGTAAGGCTTTATAGGTCAAAACCAGCACCTTGAATCTGAATTTTTGACGATTTTATGACCAAAACACTTGAATGCATCTGGGTGGCAGCAGCATAATAATCTGAGTTCTTTTAAAAACTAAGTGAATGAAGGATCGCAATTACAGATTATATGGCTAGTGTGAAAACAACCATAATTGGGTTTCATCTGCCCTGCACCCATCCTATAGCATTAGTCATGGAAGATAGCTTACAGTATTGGAAATTCCCTCAAAATCCTCTCAAACACATACATAGGAACAAAAAAGCGTTTTAGATCTAAATGAGAGACAAAAACCACATAAAATATTTTCAGGACACTATTAAGTGAAGTGTCCTAAGTAAAGAAATTTCTCACTAAACAATATCTGCTTGGTTTGATCAGGTGATCTTGGCATGTATATAGCAATCAGCAAGAGTTTCATTAAGGGTTAACATTAAAGAACTTTTGCACATGTGCTGAAGCAGCATGCTTTGGTCTCTGATCTGCTGACCATGCATACACAGAATCTCATTGAACATTCTGAGCCAGAGAACTGCTGGATTAAATGCTGCTTGAAACAGCTGAACATTATGAGCTTGACAAAATCATATAATGAACAAGGTAATTTTGAACATCAGCAACATCAACAATGTTTTAATAAGTCAGTTTGAGTTTAATTAAATGCCTAAAAGCTATAAGAGTTTTACTACATAAAAATGTAAGAGCCCTATTGAATCAGACCAATGGTCCAATGTTCTATTCCCGTTGTAGCCAACCAGATGTTTCTAGGAAGCCAACAAGCAGAACATGAGTGCAATCGTCCTCTCTCACTCATGATCCTTAGGAGCGAGGGGAGGTATAATACAGCCATCATGAGTAGTAGTCATTGATAGCCTTATCCTCCATGAATTTGTCTAATCCTTTTAGTCTCATAATGTATTTCTTGCTTCAACTCCCAATACAACATTTTGGATTTACCAAAATCAGGAAAAAGCTGTAATCAGGCATAGTTAAACATACACAAACATGAAAATGTTTCATCTTGAAGAACAGAATACACAGCAAGGTAGTGCAATAGAAAGGGTGATAGAGATCTATAAAATACTGGATTGTATCTACTATGGAGAGAGAAAGGGGCTCTACAGCAGAGGACGCAAGCCAAGCAGCCATTGCAGAAGGAAACCAAACCCCACAGATTCCTACCTCCAATAGGTCCCCCCATAACCCATCCTAATTGTTACCCTCTTATTTAAAAAATCACAAAGACATGAGGAAATGGCTCCCTACCACAGTGAGGTTAATTATTTGGTCTATTGACACCTCCAAGGGATGAAACCGCAAGGGGCTGAGAAGCAAAGAAGGCCCTGGTGAAATCAAGGGCTGGTGAGTCGTCCCCTTTTTATCCCAGAGTAAGCTTCCATGCAGAGCTTGGAAAAGTTACTTTTTTGAACTACAACTCCCATCAGCCCAATCCAGTGGCCATGCTGGCTGGGGCTGATGGGAGTTGTAGTTCAAAAAAGTAACTTTTCCAAGCTCTGCTTCCATGTAAACCATTGCAGGGTTCCTCTTATCTCTGGTATGCAGAAAAGCCTGGAGGTCAGAATTCTTTGCACATGCACACGACCTTTGCATGACCCAGGAAAGAGAACACCAGAGCTTTCATGGACCTGAACTCCTCAGACCAAACTGCATCTGCTTCTCACTTGTTGCATGCACTGTTGCATGTTTGTGTGGGGAAACTGGCGCTCAGCAACTGACCTTGTTCTTCTGGATCAGAGATTCATACCCTAGTGAAGAGGCCCCTTGCAAGGATCTTTGCTGGCTGAGATGGGTGGAAGTTAAACTCCAAAACACCTGACGGTTACCATGCTGGGGAAGACATCTATGGCAAGTCAGCTGCAAAATATATTGGTCTGCTTTTGTTAAACCAGTGGGACTCTCAAGTTTACCCTGTAGTAGGACAGGATAAAGCAGAGGCCACTCCAAAACAAGTAGTTAGAAGAAACAAAAGATAGAAGAGAGTATGAACGGGAAGGATACTCCAGTGGTTGTGACCTGCAAGGTGTGTGCCATGTTTGTTTTCTTGCCTGAGAACAACATGGCGTACATGTGCAATAAGTGCAAGCTCGTGGCACTGTTGGAAGAAAAATCTGGTTTCAGGCCCGGCTATGGGACTGAGACGGCTTTGGTCGCCTTGGTGGATGACCTACGCAGGGAAATGGACAGGGGGAGTGTGTCCCTGTTAATCTTGCTGGACCTCTCAGCTGCTTTTGATACCATCGACCATGGTATCCTTTTGGGTCGCCTAGCTGGGATGGGACTTGGAGGCATGGTTTTACGGTGGCTCCGGTCCTTCCTAGAGGGACGAACCCAGAGGGTGATCATGGGGGATGTCTGTTCGACCCCTTGGCCATTGACCTATGGGGTCCCCCAGGGTTCTGTTCTGTCCCCCCTGTTATTTAATATATATATGAAGCCACTGGGAGAGGTTATCCGGAGTTTTGGGGTTCGATGTCACCAATATGCGGATGACACCCAACTCTACTTCTCCTTTCCATCTAACAAAACCAAGGAAGCCGTCAAGGTTCTGAACCATTGCCTGGTATCAGTGATGGACTGGATGGGAGCGAACAAGCTGAAATTAAATCCTGACAAGACAGAGGTGCTCCTTGTCAGTCAAAGGGCGGATCAGGGAATAGGGATCCAACTTGTGCTGGATGGGGTTACACTCCCCCTGAAATCACAGGTTCGCAGTTTGGGAGTTCTGCTGGACTCGGCCTTGAACCTGGAGGCACAGGTCTCTGCTGTGGCCAGGAGTGCCTTTGCTCAACTAAGATTGGTATGCCAACTGCGCCCGTTCCTTGACCTGTCAGACTTTACTACGGTGACACATGCCTTAGTTACATCCTGATTGGACTACTGTAATGCGCTCTACGTAGGGCTGCCCTTGAAGACTGCTCGGAAACTTAAACTGGTTCAAAGAGCCGCAGCCAGGATGTTAACTGGAGCTGGGCTCAGAGAACATACAACCCCGCTGTTGTACCAGCTCCATTGGCTTCCAATCTGTTTCCAAGCACAATTCAAAGTGCTGGTTTTAACCTATAAAGCCCTATACGGCTTAGGTCCAGGCTATCTGTTAGATTGTGTCTCCCTCTATGACCCTGTCCGAGCTTTGAGATCATCTGGTGAGGCCCTACTCACTATTCCATCTTTCTCACAAATTTGCTTTGTAAAAACACAGAATAGGGCCTTTTCAGTGGCTGCCCCTAGACTGTGGAATTCCCTCCCTAGTGAGGTTCGACTGGCTGCCTCACTTTCATCCTTTCGTGCCCAGGTGAAGACTATTTTATTTAGACGGGCTTTTAACTAATATAGTCATATTTTTAACTTATTGTTGATTTAATCCATTTTTAACTGTTTTAAATTGTATATTACTTGTTTAACTGATTATGGTTTTTATCTGTAAGCCGCCCTGAGTTCTTTGGAAATAGGGCGGGGTATAAATATTTTAAATAAATAAATAAAAATAAAAAGTGAGAGGCCTGGAACTGTGGGTGGCCACACTGAGAACTATAAGAGAAGACGAAGAGTTCTTAGACAGAACACTGGAACAACAGCAGCAAAGAGAAGTGGAGGTGGAAGAGCAACAGCATGTGGTAGCAGAAGAGGAGACTGCTTTGGAGAGGAACAACGAAGTGGAGGAAACTCCGTGGGAAAGGGTGACAGGAGCAGAAGAGCTAGAAGACACCCTTCACCAGAGGAACTATGGAACTGCTTTCAACCACTCGAGGATGAGACTGGAGGACAGACTGTGGTGGAAGAATTACAGGAAACCCCGTGCGACAACGAGCAAGAGGCTGAAGCTCAATCAAGCAGGGCCAATGAAACCTCGCCCCACAACAAGAAGAGAAGAGTACTAGTAGTGGGAGACTCCCTACTGCATGGGATCGAAACCCAAATATGCAGAGAAGATCCATGGACTCGCCTGGTATGCTGTCTACCAGGAGGATGGATTAGAGATGTGATGGAAGGGTTGCCATCACTCATCAAGCCCACCGACAGGAATCCCTTTCTCCTCATCCATGTAGTAGCAAATGATACTGCCAAATGGAGCTTTGAAGAAATCACATCAGACTTTGAAGCTCTGGGAAGGAAACTCAACGACTTTGGGGCCCAGATAGTTTTTTCATCCATCCTTCCAGTACTTAGAAGATGAGTAGAAAGGGAAAGAAAACTACTCCTTGTGAATGAATGGCTATGAAGGTGGTGCTGATGTGAGAGATTTGGATTCTGGGACCATGGGCTATGCTTCCTGGAAGATGGATTGCTGGCAAGTGACGGGTTGCATCTCACAAGGACTGGGAAGAATGTGTTTGGCCACAGCATGGAGAAGTTCATCAGGAGGGCTTTAAACTGAATCCTAAGGGGGAGGGAGACGTAAACTTGGTGGTAATGACTGATGAAGGCTTGTGCACACTAGCGGGAACAGAGAAATTGGCTGTAATAGGGACCAGTGACAGTCCTCAGAAAAATGCAGTAAGGAAGCCAAGCCATAAATCACATGGTCTTCGATGCCTGTATACTAATGCGCAGAGCATGGGGAACAAGCAGGACGAACTTGAACTCTTAATACAGGAGGGCAATTACAACTTGATAGGTATAACTGAAACTTGGTGGGATGACTCCCATGGCTGGAATACAGCAATTGAAAGATATAACTTGTTCAAAAAGAACAGAAGGAATAAAAAGGGAGGTGGAGCCGTGCCATATGTTAAAAATATATATCCCTGCACAGAAATACAGGAAGATGAGCTTGGTAGTTCCACCGAGAGTATATGGATTAAAATGAATGGGGCAAGTAATAAAAGGAATGTGGTGCTTGGAGCCTATTACCGACCACCCAATCAAGGAGAAGACAAGAATGTAACTTTTGAAAAGCAAATTGCCAATATTTTGAGGAGGCATGTTTTAGTAGTAATGGGGGATTTCAATTATCCCAATATCTGTTGGGAGACAAATTCTGCTAAACACGGCCCCTCCAAGAAATTTCTGACTTGTGTTGGAGATAACTTTCTCCTACAGAAAGTGGAGGAAGCAACCAGAGGATCAGCTATCCTGGACTTGATTCTAACCAATAGTGATGGTTTGGTGGATGAAGTGGTAGTTACGGGAATTCTGGGGGAAAGTGACCACACCATACTTGAATTCTTGATTTTAACAGAAGCAAAAGCTGAGAGTAGCCATATGCGCACCCTGGACTTCAGGAAAGCTGATTTTAATAAACTCAGAACAATGGTAAGTACAGTTCCATGTCAAGTGACCCTGATGAGAAAAGGAGTCCAAGATGGGTGGGAGTTTCTAAAAAACAAAATTCTAAAAGTGCAATGGCAAGCAATTCCAACAAGGAAAAAAGGGGGGAAACACCAGAAGAAGCCAATGTGGAAAGAAGGCCAGGCCACAAAGGAAGAGTACAGGCAGGTATCACAGAATTGCAGGGATGGAGTCAGGAAGACTAAAGCTGAGAATGAACTGAGGTTAGCAAGAGATGCTAAAATCAACAAAAAAGCTTTCTTCAGATATGTCCATAGTAAAAGACAGAGAAAAGAAACAGTGGCACACCTACTCAATGAGAATGGCAACATGATAACAGATGACAAAGAAAAGGCAGAAGTCCTCAATTCCTACTTTGGCTCAGTTTTCTCCCAAAAAAGGATCTGTGACCCTCCCGGGAAACATGAAGTAGAAGGAGCAGGACTGGAGCTTGAGATTGATAGACAAATGGTCAAGGAATACCTAATCACTTTGAACGAGTTCAAATCAGCAGGGACCAATAAACTGCATCCTAGAGTATCGAAGGAACTGGCTGAAGAACTCTCAGAACCGCTGTCTATTATCTTTGTGAAATCATGGAGGACCGGTGAAGTGCCAGATGACTGAAGGAGAGCTAATGTTATCCCTATCTTCAAAAAAGGCAAAAAGGAGGAACCGGGGAACTACAGACCAGTCAGCCTAACATCAATCCCTGGAAAAACTCTGGAGCAGATTATAAAGCAGTCAATCTGTAAGCACCTTGAAAACAATGCAGTGATTACTAGGAGCCAACATGAATTTATGAAGAACAAATCCTGACAAACTGATCTTATCTCATTTTTTGATCGGGTAACCTCCCTTGTAAACTGTGGGAATGCTGTGGACATAATGTATCTCGACTTTAGCAAAGCTTTTGACAAAGTGCCCCATGATATTCTGATTAGCAAGCTAACTAAATGTGGGCTGGACGGAACAACTATCAAGTGGATCCACAGTTGGCTCCAGAATCATACTCAAAGAGTGCTTATCAGGGTTCCTTCTCAAACTGGGCAGAAGTAATGAGTGGGGTACCACAGGGCTTGGTCCTGGGCCCAGTGCTCTTCAACATTTTTATTAATGACTTCTTGGATGAGGAGGTACAGAGCCTGCTTATCAAATTTGCAAATGATACAAAACTGGGGGGGCATAACTAATACCCTGGAAGACAGAAACAAAATTCAAAGGGACCTTGATAGGCTGGAGCATTGGGCTGAAGACAACAGAATGAAATTCAACAGGAATAGATAAATGCAAAGTTCTACACCTAGGAAAAAGAAATCAAATGCACAGTTATAAGATGGGGGATACTTCACTCAGCAGTATGACATGTGAGAAGGATCTTGGAATTGTCGTTGATCATAAGCTGAATATGAGCCAACAGTGTGATGTGGCTGCAAAAAACGCAAATGCTATATTAGGCTGCATTAACAGAAGTATAGTTTCCAAATTGCGTGAAGTATTAGTTCCTCTCTATTCAGCACTGGTTAGGCCTCATCTTGAATCCTGCATCCAGTTCTGGTCTCCGCACTTCAAGAAGGATGTAGACAAACTGGAACAGGTTCAGAGGAGGGCAACAAGGATGATCAGGGGACTGGAAACAAAGCCCTATGAGGAGAGACTGAAAGAACTGGGCATGTTTAGCCTTGATAAGAGAAGACTGAGGGGAGATATGATAGCACTCTTCAAGTACATGAAAGGTTGTCACATAGAGGAGGGCCAGGATCTCTTCTCGATTGTCCCAGAGTACAGGACATGGAATAATCTGCTCAAGTTGCAGGAAGCCAGATTTCGACTGGACATCAGGAAAAACTTCCTGACTTCCCAGGAGGATTGCTCCGCCTGTGACTGCCTCTGAGACGAGCTCCCGTCTCAGAGGAAGATTTTTCAGTTTTAAAACCAGTCAGAAGAATTTTTTGACTGGTAAAAACTTTCTCCCAGGCAAGGGAGAAACAAAGAGATCACCCACAGAAGCTTCGTTGTGTTTGTTGGGGACTGAAATTCATCAGGATCGCCTATGAACGAAGGTGTAGCCAGCAGCGTCTGACGGAGTCAGGGAATTCAAGCAAGCTCAAACTGACTAAGCGAGACGTTTTTTTTTTCTTTAAAGAAAAACGGATTTTAACAGGCAAGCATCCTTCTGTCTACTACTATTTACTATCACTCTTATCATTGTTACAGTAAAAGAGATTTGTTATAGAATCAGCAACAAAGAATCCCTGGGTGAGTTATACCTTTCTCTTTTATACACGGAATTAAGGAAGAAGAAAATCGAAATAGCTTATCTTTGTTTTTATTGCAAAAAGCTGGCATGGAATTGAGCATTATAAAGATATAAACGGATGAGGGGCATCTAATTTGAAGAGAAATATCTGATTAATATGAACATTTGAGTACTATTTGTTTGGGACTATTTTTTCTGGTCTACTTTATTTTGACGAATCTGCTTATTCTTTATGCCACTAATTATTTTGATGCTGGGAACTAAGTTTGTTTTGCACTCTTGGTAACATAAGAGATAAGGCAGTCTGTCTAGAAGATGATGTCAACAGGCTTGGAATATTAACTCCTTTGTTGCTGGAAAAAGAAATAAATTGCTCTTTGCTTGAGAATAGTGGCTATATTGGAAATTGAAGGGGGTGTTTTTTTTGGTCTTAAGAATGACAATCAAGAAAGCGGCTGAGACCCTGGATGTACAGGAAGGGGTTCTCTCTTTAAACATGTTTCAGAAAATAATGGATGAGATTAAGATAATGAAACAAGAATTGAGACAGTGCAGACAAGAGATGAAAATTGAATTTGGCAAAATGAAACAGGAGCTGAAAGAAATAAAGGATTCTATGAGAAAAGAAGATATAACTGGACAAGCAACAGGAAATGAAAGAAAAATTAAAGGGAAGGTGCAAGTCCTGGAGATTGGAATAGATATATCAAATGTGGAATTTGAAAAAGATTTGGACTTTATAGCTGTGATGGATCCTAGTGACAAAGATTATTGCTTGGAACTCAGCGCTGTCTCTGAAGGAATTGGTGAACATATTCAGAGATAAATTTATCAATGTTTCAAAAAAAATTCTGGACTGGAATGATCTGATGGAACCTGAGATAGAAAGTTTATAGAATTAATTCCAGATATGTGACAATGGAAAAACTCTCTAGAGATGTGCTAGTGCACCCTGTAAAAAAGAAGAACAGAGATATGACTTTACAACAATATTTCAGTAACACAGTCAGAATTGATGGCAAGAAAATATTTGTGATGAAGGAAATTCCTATTAGACTCTTACTATATGACTATGACAGCAGAAGTATGTGTGCAAGAATGGACGATGGAAGATGGAACTAACACTGATAATGGAAGAATAGCTGTTGAAACTACTGGATTTATTAGACTTGAATAGATGGATTAATTGACATGTCTATTTGGAGAAAAATCGATAGAAATATTTCTCAAGAACTGGAAACCTATCTTTGACTTTTTGTGGAAAGAATAAAATGATATGATGTTAATGAGATTTAATGATGAATCAAGATAACCACTGGAGGAAAGTGATTTTGTAATATATTAAGGGACAGGTTTGTTATATACTATAGACCTATAGCTGATTTAAGACAAATCGGAAGTCAATATTTTTATTGTATTAGTTATTAATTTGTTCTTTTTCTTTTTGTTTTGTTTTGTTTTAGAAACCTGAATAAAAATTTATATTAATAAAGGAAAAACTTCCTAACTGTTGGAGCCATACAGCAATGGAATCAATTACCTAGAGAGGTAGTGGGTTCTCTGACACTGTAGGCATTCAGGAGGCAGCTGGACAGTCATCTGTCGGAAATGCTTTGATTTGGATTCCAGCATTGAGCAGGGGGTTGGACCTGATGGCCTTATAGGCCCCTTCCAACTCTACTATTCTATGATTAAACTCTCTTGAGGTAGCTCCCCTATCTAAGGGTTACTGAGGAAGAATCTCAGAACTTGGCTAAGGGAGTCAAAAGCCAGTAGTTCCCAGTCCACACAGGGGCTTCTTTCCCCTTTCAAGAGCTGTAGAGGAATCCCAGAAGTTATTACTAGAATGGGGAGCAGGGGGAAAGGCCCAAAGTGCAGCCCAGAAATTGGAGCCACAAACCAAATTCACCACAACAAAAAATATACCCCAAACTGCAAATCCTTTTGACTGTCCCATAAATTTTATGTATGTGGTACATGCCCTTTGTAAGATTTATAGAAAATGTTCATGGGGGTGGGGTCTCATGGTACACAGTTTACAGCTCAAGTGCACTTGGTTCACTGCAGAATTACAAGCAGCTTGTTGTGTGAAAGAGATAAACATCAGCTTCAGAATCCCCAAGGAAGATGAGTCATTCTGGGAGATAAACGGAAGACCTTTCACTAATTTCTCTTGACAGTTTTAATGGCTCTACAATTGGCCACTAGGTGTCAGGGAAGGCTTGTGAAATTGGATGAAAGTTCCTCAGATTTGGTGGCATTTGAGGCAGGATCTTGAAATGAAAAATTTTTGAAGCCAAAAGGTGAGAGCCAACATTTCAAACATTTTCTCTAAACATCAAAATACAAAGTTCTTATAAAACCCTCTAAAATGCAGTGTTGTATATTGATCCCATTGTACAGAATCCTCTTACAAATATCAGATCGCATTAGATGAACAATGCAACAGCCCTTTTGTGACAGTATTCTCCATTATGGAGCACCATTACCTCTTTCTTTTCTTTTTTTTGCCAATGGCAGCCGTTTTGTGCTGGCTCTCACAGCACTTTTATCAATATACAAAAACTAGCACCTAATTTTTTACGGAAAACCCCCAACATTGTACACATTTATAATACAAAGCCTGAATACAACATTCCAAATTAAAAGTGCCAGATATGTTGCAACCAAACAGTACTAGCATTTTACATCTGTTTTAAATAATTGTAACTGTAGACCTGTTTAAAGGAGATTTCCCTTCACATTGGCAATGCCTGTATAAACAGATTATCTCTTTAAGAGTTACTTTAACTTATACTGAAAGTTTGTGAAAGCTAAATATCTCTAAGTATTTGCCAAAATCCTCATAGTCAGGTGACAACAAAAAAGAATTTTACTCTTCAGACAATACATGGTAGCTACTTATTTATTTATTTGAATATTTATTTATTTAAAGCATTTATACACAGCCTTTCTGTCTACCAACAGGCCTCCAAGGGGGCTGATGTGACGCCCTTCCCTGGCTCTCCCTGTCAGGTTCCCACCTGCTTGTGGCTACTACCTTTCACTAGGCACCACCAGGGACTCCACCAGTCCGGACTGTCCTTTTTATGGTTTCTGTCTCCTCTCTAGCACAGATCTCACTAGATCCCTCTGCTAGGCAGCACCACCCGTCACGTCCTATAACCAATGTTCCCAGAGACTTTGCCTGAGCCTCTCTCTATCTGGTTACTTTTGTGACTGCGTGCTTATGCTGTTCCCAACCCCTTTGTATCTATATAGATAACTCATATAACTCTGGGTTGCGCTGGATACTTGTACTGTTATTATTCTTGTCTTCACCACTGCCACCATTCGTTACTGTTTCCCTTCAGCCTTGGTAATTACCTTGCCCTCCCTTCTGGTCTGTGAAAACCCCAGCCAAGGATCAGGCCTTCGGTAAACCAAAATAGTATTTATTAAATATGAGAAATAACAAGATTACTTTTATAATGGTACATAAGCATATGGTTTCATCTATTCCTGTGATATTTGTCTTATTATTAACTAGAACTCCAATTCCCTCTTTCTCCACACTCTCCTAACATCCACTACCAAACACCTTCTTTCTCTCACATTCACCAACTGACTTCCACTCCCGATTCAACTGTCATTCTTCCATTTATACTCCCAGCCATTCAAACGCTCAGCCAATCATCCATCATTCTACTGCTCATGTACTTCCCCCTCCTTTTTCACTCCACTTACCATATGTCTTCTATATAAACAGCACTTACCATATTTACATTAATACAGGAACATCACAGCTGACAATATGAAAATTAACACAAATAAACATAAGATCCTTTTTTAAAGGTCCATGATAACTTCTGAAGGCTTGGGGGGTGGGAACTGTCCACTCCCCAGGACTTACAGCAGAGGTAATCAACATAGTGCCTCCAGACTCTAGCTCCCATCAGCACAGCCAGTGGGCAGGGATGATGGATGAGGTTATAGTTGGGCAACATCTGGATTTAAGGTTTCCCATCTCTACCTTAGATGTTGCTGTTGAGGCTGTTGTACTTATCCATCAAACTAAGTTTATCAAAGTTTTCCCCCCAGCTTGGGTTGATATGAACTAAGCTCCACACAATTATTTCCATCTGTAATGTACATCATTGTTTATTTTGTTAAAATAATTATATCCTGCTTTTGAGTTCAAAAACTAAAAAGACGGCTAACAAAATCATTAAAAATACTCAACACAATATTTAAAGAGTAAAAAATGGTAAAAACCAACAACAAAATAAAATCAGCAGCAGCAGCTCTGCAGAGAACATGTAGATTTAGGAAAACATCTTAGCTGCAAGAGCAGTTTAATCCTGGAATAAGATGCCTAGCAATAGACTATGGAGTCACCTTTCTTTGAGGTTGGATTGAGGGATGGGATGGAATCTAGATGGAAAATCCTTAGAGCTCCCTCAGTTCAGATACCAAGTCATACCTAATTATGTTGAGAGAGTTTGATTTCAAAAGCTTATATAGCTCACTTTTTTTCCAGTAGGTGGACTCAAAGAAGATCACAATATAAACATGAAACAAGAATAACAACACATCAACAGTGTACAAAGAAAAAACAAAATATCAATACTTTCTTCCTAAATTGTAGGGCTATGCAGCAACCACAAGATTCACCTTGTGTATCTAGCATTTGGAATTGGCTCAATCTGTTTTGGATCTGCTCTGCGTTGTTCTGATTCAATTTGTTATCCGGATACAAATATGACCTGTTAAATCCAAAGCTTTTTGCCCCCATTGACTACAACGGGACATCTAAAAATGACTGTCACTTTTTCCCCTTGTCACATAAGTGGATGAAATTTGCAGACAAAGGAGTAAGGTTATATATACACACACACAAAATGCAATTCAGAGTCCAGTTCAGAGATTTGGATCAGCCTTGACCCGACCCAGAGTTATTGTGACCCAGTCCCCAGATCCAGTCTGACCCTGTCTGAGGACAGTGACAGTTCGGTCCTTTAGGCTTCTAAATTTTCCTGTGTTTTCTTGAATATTTCTGAGTTGTACCTTGTTTTTTTTCCTCCTCTCCTCTTTTCCGTTTATGTGAGTGTGCTTGTTTGTGCATTTTTTGGCTTCTCCCCCCTTTTCTTTGTATTTTTGTGCTTTGGAGTGGATGAGTGGGAAGTTTTCGAGGGAACCTGTGTTTGGTTTTTTTGGGGGGGAGAGCTAGTCGGAGAGCCCTGTGGGGCTTGCTGGCAAATGTGGAGACCGTCCTGGGCAGCTTAAGACCATTTTGAGTGCATGTCCTGGCAGCTCCCCCTTCTCTATTTGCCACTCAGATTCCCTCAGCGGTTGCAGCTGCTTCCTGCCATGGGGCTTGGCACATTAAGTGTCTGCAGCCTTTTTTGTGGCTTAAGAGAGCGTTAGCTGCACCTTTCTGTAAAAGCAGGGGAACACCATTTTCTTCTTGGCGGTTGTGACCGCTTTGGGTGCTCGCTCTTGGCAGTTGCAGCCGCCTGTCCCCTGTGGCTTTTGATCAGTTGGTGATACCCACACTCTCCTGGAGCCAGCAGGCTTGCTCATTCCTCTTCCTGTGCTCTAACTGATTAACCCCTCTGGGGCTGAGGTGGTTAAGGTGCTGAGAGGTGGCCCTTTCATATCCTCCTGAAAGGAGTGTGCCTCTGACAGATTCCCACCTGTTTTGGTTTCTGTCTCCTTTCTCTGCCCCCCTCTAGAGGTGCAAGATTGGGGCTGTTTGGGAATGTTTTTAGGCAGACTTCCTCACATATTTCTGGATGGAGCTCACCTTTACTGGTTTAAGTCTTCTTTAAATTATTTGTAAAGAATCCATTTTTTAACTGAGGTCTAGTGAGGTTTGGCTGAAGCATGGCTTCTCTGCCATCATCCTCAACACACCATCAGGAGTACAGCCAAGTAGGGGATATCTCAGACTCAAGTGTGTCTCTGCCCAGCATCATTTGCCACCACGGTGCTGTCTCCCCCTCTATAAGAATGCACCTGCATCCATGCAGAATGAGCCAGTGTCATTTCCCTTGGAACATGACTTTCCCACATTCATGTCCTGGATCAGATCCTGCATCTCCTCAGAGATCCAAGGTTCCCCAAGGGGAATTGGACTAGGGGCTCTAAGGGTCATGGGCTTGGGAGTAAGCGCAAATCCTGTTCAAAGCACCACAGGAGAGGAAGGTCCCACAGATCTTCATCTTCTGATAGCTCCATAAGCCCTCCTTCTCACTCTTCTCCATCCACCTCCAGAGCCCCACCTTCCAAAGAGTCTGGGGAAGCTTTGAGTGCTGGTGAGATGGTTCAAGTTATGGCTCAAGTCGCGGAAGAAATGCAGCCCTCTTCTAATGTGCTGGCAATGTTTCTTCTGTTCAACAAGTCATTGCCTTGTGTGTTGGTGCTTCTCCAACAGCGAGCCAGGAGGAGGGCTCAGACTCAGAGCTGTGCAATTCCCGGCAATTGCCAGAGGAAGAGTTGGAAGTGGTTCCTATTCAGCCTAGACGGTTGAATTCAAATGTTTTTCAGCCACTGCTAATTAAGGCATGCAGGGTGCTTCAGTTCTCATCTGAGGAAGTGTCTCCTCAGGACCCCGTGATTTCCGCTTCTGCTGGGGCTAAGAAGGCTTTTCCCTCACCCCGGCTAGACCTGCTTTGGTTCCTTTGCCACAACCGTTTGACAATGCTTGGAAGGCTGAATGGATGCACCCTGGCAAGGGAAAGACTGTCTCAGCAGTTGCTAAGCAGCATTATAATTTTCCTGTTGGTGCTATGCAGCAGCTTTGGGTCCCTGCTGTGGATCAGCCAGTGGCTGCTCTAGCTTCATCAATGGCTATCCCTGCTGAAGAGGAAGTGGAGCCTAAGGATGCATGCGATAAAAGGGTGGAGAATGCCTTGTGCCGTAGTTTTGAGGCAGACTTGGTGGCCTTTAGGATGTCTGCCACAGCTTCTCTGTTTTCCAGGGCAGCGTTTATGTGGGGGGAGGAACCAGGATCACATGAGGATGTTCCTCAACTGATGAAAGATTTTGCATGCTTCTGCTCTAGCAGCAGATGCTGCTCTAGATGCCTTTCAGTATGTTGCTCAATTTATGGCAGCCACCACTGTGGCCAGGCACAATATTAGCCTCCGCCAGGGGGATGTGAACTCTGCATCCCAGTTGAAACTTGTGGGTTTGCCTTTTTCTGGGGCCAAGTTGTTTGGTGATCCCTTGCAAGAGCATTTGATTGAGACGACGGATAAGAAGAAGGCTCTTCCTTCGGCCTAGAAGGATGAGCACAAGACACGTCAGACACAGTTTTGTCATCCCTACTGGCAATTTTCCTGACCTAGGGGATTTTCTTCATATAGACCACATTGGGCTCAACAGAGCAGTGGAGGTGGCTGTTCCTCTACTAGAGGTGGGGTCCCACCTCCTTCCCTTCCAAGTTCTCAAAGGCTTCAAAGAAGGTTCCGTCTGCATGACCCTCTGGTAGTCCTGTGGAAGCTCACCTGTTACTATTTTCTCACCTGTGGGGGGAGGTCACCTCAGACAGGTGGGTGTTAGACACAGTAACTCATGGTTATTCTCTTGAGTTTAACTACAGACCCCACAATCTTTTCATTCCTACCCCTCGGTAGCGGGATCCTGTCAAGCACAGGAAATGCCTGCAGGCCATAAAGCATCTGATAGATATCCAGGTGATAGAAGAGGAGATCTGGGGTCTATTCCATTTTTTATTAGTGCAAAAGAAAAATAGCAATGTTTGTGCCATTTTTTTACCTCAAATGGCTCTCCCGCTATGAACCTACCCGGTCACTTCGCTCAGCATCTAAGGCCCTCCTCTGGGTACCAACCCATCGAGAACCCCGGAGGACAGTTACTCGATCTAGGGCCTTTTCTGTAGTGGCCCCCGAACTGTGGAACAGCCTCCCCGAAGAAGTACGCCTGGCGCCTACGCTTCTGTCTTTTCGGCGCCAGGTTAAGACCTGGCTATGCTCCCAGGCATTTTAAGCGTTTATGTTATAATTTAAATTTTTTATTTTTTATTTTTTTCTTTAGTTGCTGCTTGTGTTTATTGTTTGTTGTCTGATTTTATTGTTGATATTTTGTATTTTAACCTTTTTGTACACCGCCCAGAGAGCCACTCGCTATGGGCGGTCTATAAATGAAACAAATAAATAAATAAATAAATAAACACATGGGGAGCCAGGAGGCAGTTCAAGATGGAAACTATGAGGTCCATCGTGGTGACACTACGAAATGACAATTGGATGGCCTCAATTGACCTCTCTGAGGCTTATCTTCACATCCCAATCCTGAAAGCCCATCACTGGTTTCTCAGGTTCAGTTACAATGGACAGCACTACCAGTATTGGGCATTGCCCTTCAGCACCAAAGGTCTTCACCAAGGTGCTGGTGGCATTGATGGCCTTTCTAGGAGGTTCATCTCCACCCATACTTAGACAACATTTTGGTTCAAAGTCTGTCGAGGCGGGCTTGTTGTAATGGACACAAACACCACACTGAGTTTGCTCAGCCACTTGGGCTTCATTGTGGATGAGGAGAAGAGCTCCCTAATTTTATCTCAAGCCTTCACTCATTTGGGGATACTGCTTGACACATGTCTATTCCCAATGGGACTTACTACAGAGTGGGTGGAGAAGATAATTTCTGTTCTTCAAGTGAGGTCTGCAGACCAGATGGGCTTCCTGCAGGGCCTTCTGGTTTCTGCATATGATCTGGTTCATTGGGCTCAGTTTTATTCTTGCCATCTTGCCTTCTGTTGCCCTTCCAGGACCAAATTGTGACCCATCAGAGGATTCTCCTCTCTGTTCCTCACAGTCTAAAGCGGGAGTTACTATGGTGGATTTCTTCTCAGAGACTCACCAAACAGAGGAGTCTGGAGGAACTGTAACATCTGGTGTTGACTACAGATGCCAGCCTCTATGACCCATATAGGCCATGCAGTCGTGCAAGCCATGTGGACCGAAGAGGAATCCTTGATGAACATCAGTATGTTGGAGCTTCGGACTATCTGCCTGGGACTGGAGGCCTTGGAGTTGGATGTCAGGGATTCTTGCTTGTGCACACTGACAATGTTTGTGCCAAGCCATATGTGAACAAACAGGGGGAGACACGGTCAGCAGCTCTAGGTCTCTGAGGCCAATGGCCTCCTTCACTGGAAGGAGCGCAATCTGTTCTCTCTGAAGGCAGAACATCTGGCAGGTCTGGATAATGTCATGGCGGATTAGCTTAGTAGGATTGCTGTAAGGGAGACGGAATGGCAGTTGCATCCGCAAGTGTTCTTGATTATAGTAAACCACTTTAGCAGACCAGCAGTAGATCTGTTTGCATCACCAGAGAATGCCCAGCTACCCACCTTTCTGACACATCTACCATGTTCTGTGGCTTAGGGGACAGATGCACTGGAGGTGGCCTGGTCTCCGGGTCTTCTCTACTCCTTTCCACCCTTCTGCAAACCCTGCAGAAGATCACCCAGAACCAGGTGGAGGTGATTCTTGTGGCTCCTTACTGGCCTCAGAGGCCATGGCGTCTAGATCTCTTACATAGAGCCATGGCACCTTCCTGTCTATCCTGATTTGTTGATTCAGGGGCCAGTAGTTCATCCCAGGCTGGAACTCTTCCAATTGACAGCCTGGTGGCTGAGTGGATTTGGCTGACACAGTTGGAATTCACAGGTAAGATTCTAGGCACATTGCTGTCTTGCCAGCGGGCCTCTACAAATAAGGTATATGGTTCAACATGGAAAGCTTTTCTGGCTTGGTGGTCTCAGGAAAAGGTGGATCCATTATCTAGGGAGGTCACAGATTTTTTAGATTTCTTGCAAGCTGGGGTGGATAAGGGCTTAAGTTCCTGTACTATTAAGCAGCAGGCAGCTGCCCTTAGTAGTATTTTCTCCAGTTTGCGTGGTAAGACCTTGTCTTACTATCCTTTATATAGGCAGTTTCTCAAAAGGGCGTGTCTCATTTCTCATCAGGTGGTCCATAGGTTTCCCTCTTGGAACATTAATTGGGTGTGGTCTGCCCTGACTGGTGCTGCCTTCAAACCTCTGGTCACTTGTCCCTTGAATATCCTTACATTCAAGACTGTCTTCCTTGTTGCTGTTGCATAGGGTAGGAGAACTAGGGGCTCTCTCAGCCAATCCACAGTTATGTATTTTTCACCAGAATAAGGTTGTTTTGCATCCTGGTCCATCCTTTTGCCCAAAGTGAATTCAGAGCACAGGAAATTGTCTTTCCCTCTTTTTGTCCAAACCCATCTTGTTCTCAGGAGAAGCGTTGGCATTCACTGGATGTGCGGAGTGCTCTACAATGTTATTTGGACCAGACATTGGAGTTTCAACTTTGAAATCACTGTTTGTTTCATTTTCAGGCCCCTTGGCTTCCGTCTGCAATCTCTCAGGCCTACCTGGCACTGGGCAAGGACCCTCCAGGGGAGCTCACTGTGCCAGGGCTGGTTCTAAAGGTTGGCCAGGTGGGGCACTGGCCTGAGCACCCTGCAGCTACAGGAGCCCCTGAGGGCCCCCTGAGGGGCCCTCTGCTCCCCTTCCGCGATCCGTGGCAGGAGCCATGGATTGCAGGACAGGAGGAGCTTCCAAGCTGCCCGCCATCCTCCCTGCTTCACCTAGCTTTCTCTACTGTTCTTTGCGGCTGCGTGCATTGCGTGCTTGGGGTTGCCATCAATAAAGATGGCGGCTGAGGTTTCTGTAAGGGACTGAAGCCTCTGCCACCATCTTGGTTGATGGCAGCAATGCGCGCGCTGCGTGCCATCAACCAAGGTGGTGGCAGAGGCTTCAGTCCCTTACGGAAACCTCGGCCGCCATCTTTATTGATGGCAACCCTGTGCGAACAGCAGAGAAAGGTAGGTGAAGCGGGAGGATGGCGGGTGGCTCGTAAGTTCCTGTCTTGCAATCCGCGGCGCGGCTTGTGCCGCAGATCGCGGAAGGGGAGCGGAGGGGCCTGGGCAGGCTGATGCCCAAGGGCCCCGGCATTCCTGGAGCCAGCCCTACACTGCGCATTCAGTAAGGGGGGGCTACTGTGTCTGTTGCCTTTAAAGGTAATTTTGCAGTAGTGGACACTTACAGGGCCACCATGTGGACTACACCACATACTTTTGTTAAACATTACAAAATAGATAGTTTTTCATTAGCTGATATGACTTTTGGCAGGAAGGTTCTTCAGAGGATCATTCAGCAGTAGGATGGGGCAGAAGAAACCCACCCAGGGACTAGGGATACTGCTGTGTTATATCCCTTCTAGAGAATGTCCTCCACTGCCAACAGGCAAAAACAGAAGTTTTACTTACCATGAACTTCTCTTTGATGTTGGCAGCGGAGGACATTCACCCCACCTTGCACTTGCAAGCACTTGCTTTGGTACATTGCTTGCCTGTTGCCCCTTGCCATGCTTTCCTGTCAAAATTACATTGACACATGAGAGAAAATGCAAGAGCTGTAACACAAGAATATCAGAGAGAAAGACACACCATCACTTGACAGATGCTCTGGGTTATATGGTGCATTCAGGATGTGCTTGCTTGTGTGCATTTAAGCTTGGAAGACTAAGACCATACAAGCTGCTTTCCTCTCTTCCACTGAAGATAGCAAATTGACAGCATGAAAATGCTTGTCGTTTCAAATCAAACCTGGTGCCTGTTTCATCATATATTCTTCAAACACAGCAATACACAAAGCCCTAACAGTTCTTATTTTGGATGACAGCAATTTCAGCACAAGTAACTGAAATCCTTCAAGCAGAAAAGGCACCAGGAAGAAATATGTTTGTATTTCAAGTGTGAAATACCCATTTTGATTCTTTGCTGCAAACACTACAGTAATCCTTTTGATTGTTTTCAAATGTATGTGGGAATCAACATCCTGATCCAGTAGGAGGCAGTGTGTGTGTGTGTGTAAGCAGGCTTTAGTTTGCATATCCCTAGCTGGAACTAGGACAATGGTCATGCCTTCCAATTGCCATTCTCTGTCATTCAGTTTGATACATCCCCAGTTCCCCTCTGACTATGCATACTGCTGAGCCCCTCTTCAAAAAGCAATAATGGCACCTATCAGCTGTTCAAGGATGTTTATAGGGTGAGAAAGATTGGATTTCACTACCTTCCTGTCAAACTGATTGACATAATTAGTGATGCAGATAGAGGGGGGCTAAAAAGTGTTTTTCAAATACCACCTCCTACGGAAGATAAGAACAAGTTTTGTGCTCTGCCACAGCCTGCTGGGTAAATGTGGGACATCAAGTTTGGAAGCTATCATGAAACCTCTCTTTTGTGTATCTCTCGTAAGAGATGTTTGATTAGGTTCTTTTTCTGATAGACAGCCTAATACAAGGGTGGCCAATATTGCTAGATTCCAACAATCCAGGTGTTCTGGACTCCAACTCTCATCATCCCTAACCATGGTCATACTGGCTGAGGCTGATGGAATCTAGAAATATCTAAAGGGCATTACATTGGCTATCCCTGGCTAGGGATGGTGGAGAAATTTGATTCAGTTTGCATTTCAAACCAAATTTATCAACTTTGCACATTCTGAAACGATATGAGAATTGAAACACCTCCATCCTTTGAAATATGCACATATCTGAATTTTGCAATGCACTTTTCCAACCAAGCAATGTTTTTAAAAATGCATATATTTAGGAGAAAGTGTGCATAGGAATGAATAGATTAATGAAGATAACATACAAACATGCATTATATTAGGAGAAGCTGATTGCAAAATTGTGCTCAGTCAAAACTGCGGGCAAAAATGTGTTTATTAGGAGCAATTTGCACTAAAATGCTGAAGAATTTTCATGAGGATGTTTTTAAACATTCTCAAATTGCTGCAGAAACGTGGAGAACTGAATTTAAGATTAGAAAATTGAGAAACTGGAACCGAAATTGTCAGATGCGTCCATCTCTACCAGGAGGTGCGGTTTTCTACCATGAGATTTCCTCAACTATCTGTCTTTAAAACAGTGGAGATTTCCCCTGCTGCCATGAATTCTAATGTGCGGCAAAGTGTGAGCCTTGGTAAGTCTATATTAGCCATCTGTGGCAGGTGATATTGAGTGGGGAGGGTATTCCCTCAAGCCATAGAGCAGGTGTGGGGAACATTTGGCCTTGCAGATGTTGCTGAACTACAATTTAAATCATCCCTGTCCATTGGCCAGGCTGGCTACTGCTGATGGGTGTTATAGTTCAGCAACATTTAGAGGGCCAAAGGTTCTCCACATCACAATCATGATTTTAAGAAAGTTAACCGCAAAAGATTATGTGGATAACCTAAAATAACATCAAATAGATGGCTTCACAAACTTAATAGCAAAGCAACAGAGGACTTTGAAGGCTTAAATGCAAGGTAAACTTCTTTTTTAGAGTCTGGAATTTTTTGTCATATGAAAAAGAGAATAACTAATAAAAGAGGGGAAGATGTTTTACTGACCTGATTTCAACAATACCATTATCAGTATAAATACATTTTTAAGACTTTGATAACATCTTAAACCATCTACTTCCCCAGACAATAGGGTTGCCAGGTCTCTGGGTTTTGCCTGGAGATTCTGGATTGTTGGGGTTCTCTCCGGGTCTCCAGGTGAGTCAACCCAATCTCCGGACTCTTAGCTTTCATTTGTTTAAAAATTAAGTTTCTAGGCGGTCTGGTTCAAGAGATATACAACAAAAAGTCAGTTGCCCCTGCCCCCCACAACTTCTGTTAAATGAGCTTGTAGCTGGCTGCTCTAACCCCACCCTTTCAGGTTTGTAACTAATTAGTGAAGTCAGGGTTGTGATTCACAAGTGATTTGTTGACCTCCAGGCAATAGCTAGAACCCATTGTGAGGCCAGAAAACTACTGTCTTTTCCTGCTTGTCTGAAAATCTCATAAATTGAGTAAGTTTATAGCTTTCAGCAGTAGTAAAAGTCCTTTTCTCTGTGTGTGCAAGAGATGTAGAACAAAAAGCAGGATCATGGTAGGCAATTGTTTACTATAAATAATTTCAGTTATGATTATGATAAAAGTGTGCATGCAAGATTTTTTAAAATTACTTGCAAAACTAGCATATTATACATTTTACCTTTCATATAATTTTTGAATAGAAATTTAAAAGATGTGCACATACAGCTTTTGATGCCATTACATCTAATTATGAGGAATCAAACAAGTTTAAATTTTCCTGGATTGTTGTAGAGAGCAGTTTATTTGTCTAATTCATCGTCTGTTTTGAAAACCTTCCTAATATGAAGCTTTAATCCTATACTCACTTTTCTGGGAGTAAAGCTGCAATGCTAATCCCACACACTGGGAGTAAACTCCATTGAATTCAATAGGACTTACTTTTGAGTAGACATGGTTAGGCTTGTGCTGCAAATTAATGGGACTTTTGAGTGAATATAGCAAAAGATTGTCTTTGTGTTGTAAATCTTTCTCTTCCCCTCCAATCTTATTTTTAAAGCAATTAGGCAGGGCTTACTTAGGTGTCATTGCTTTTATTTGATAGGAAACTAATACTGATTTTATTTTATCTTTTTTAAAAAATGTTCTGGAATGACCAACTGGTTTTGACAATAAGCTATTATATGGAGTGTACATATTTTTACATCCCCAGTGTGTGTGAGTATGGAGTCTTTCCAACAACCTTGTGAAGTAGGGTTGCTGATTGGAAACCAAGGCAGCTCAAAACAAGAAATAAATCTGTTTAAAATCCAATAACTATAAGACAAGTATAAACAGTAGCAAAACAGTTTAAAGTGGCATGATTCTGAATTTTTAGTTGGGTGAGTGAAGTTCCTTGAGGTTGCAGTCCTGTGCACACTTCCCTGTTTGAGTAAGCTCCATTGAATACATTGGGACTTGCTTCTGAGTAAACATGCATAGGATTGCACTATACATGTCTTTACAGGTTGTGTAAATAATAAGCATATTTGACAGTCTTGCTTATATTAAATATTTTTTCATACCATGTCCCGATAAGTATCTGATTTCACACTAATGTTGTACATTATTATTTCCTCTACATTTTAAGTGTGCCCTTCTTCCTTAGGGTGCTCATGGTCCCCTTCTGTTGTTTCCACTCTGAGGGGCAGATTAGGCTGAGAGATGGTGAGTAGCCCATGGTCAGTCAGTGAACTTTGTAGCTGATTTTCCTTTTTTAGAAATTAATTAAAATGGTTTACATGCAGGCAAAGTTTATGAAGTAGATCCACATAATACATTTAAAGTATATCTAACTTGCATTTAAAGTGCATGACTTCCCCCAAATAATCCTGGGAAGTGTAGTTTCCCCCTCACAGTTATAGTTTCCACCACCCTTAGCAAATTGTAGTCCCCATGATTCTGTGGTGAGATTCATGTGATTCAAATGTGTATTGAATGCACTTCTCTGGAAAAGACTATTGCCTGGAATCCTGGACAACCACAGCTAGTCCATGTCATCAGTGCTGAGCTAGATAGTACCAAATGGCCTGTGTTGGTATAAGGCAGATTCCTTTGTTCCTACAGAAGGAAAGAGACCCAAGCGCCACAGTGACTCTGAAATTTATTTATGTATTTTATTTACCAACAATGAGTTAAAAACAGATAAAAAGCATAATAGCTTCTACATGCCTGGGTAGGCTTGCAAAAAAAAAAGTTTTTAGCAGGTGCCAAAAAGAGTACAATGAAGGTGCCTGCCCAATATCAATAAGCAGGGAGTTCCAAAGCATAGGTGCTGTCACACTAAAGGATTGATTTCTTACAAGAGCAGAACAAGTACCATGTGACACCCATAACATGGAAAGCACACCTTGAACTTGGCCTGGTAGTAAATTGGCAACCAGTGCAGATTTCAGAGCACAGGCATTATGTGCTGATAGGGTTTCACTCATGTCAGCAATCGTGCCATAGCATTCTGCACTAACTGTAGCCCCTGGGTCAGGTTGTGCTGCATGGGGATTTCTGTGACCTTGGCTGACTGGCTGCCAGGTTTTTTTAGTTTTGGTTTTTGGTTAGGAACCCTGAATGGTTGCAGGATTCTGAGTTTTCATCCTTATTCGTAGGAATCTTGTTATGGTTGGTATGGTATTGCATTTAGAAAATCATCACTGTCTTTTCTTTTTCTATTTCCATTTCATTTACCTCTGACATCATTTCTTTACATCCATAGAAGCAACAACAGTGTTTCCATGTGCTCAGCTGAACCCCCTTAAACCCACTGATGATGCACCTTGTTATTTGCATGATGGTTTGTTTCTTGCCTAATAGAGGTAAAAGAGAATTCACATACTGGGAAGTGTGGCTTCAATTGCTGTTGTTCCCAAGCTGCTGTCTGTGAAGGTAGATCAAACCATGTGTCTTTTCTGTCTGTCAATTATTACTTCCTGGAATTGGGTTGGCTATCAAAATGAGTTTATAGCAGCCCACAGGGTAGGCAGAAAAGGGTAGAGAATCTTTTTCTCACTCATTTCTCAAACCTCTCTCTTCAGTGAAGGGTCAAGTCTGTAAAGAAGTTTGGAGCAGCCACGTTAAGAGGCAGGCAGAGCATTCTGGGCAGGGGGTTGCCAATCCTGCTTTGATATCGATATCTTTGCAGAGGATCCCTAGTCAAGCCTTACCAACAGCACAAGCCTAACCTTATCTACTCAGAAGTAAGTCCTGTTGAGTTCTATGGAGCTTAGGCCTTTAGTGATTGTGCTTAGAATTGCAGCCTTCAGGACATCCATCTTTACTCGTGAGTGCTCCCATCTAACATCTCAGCAACACTAGGCTCTCTTCTTCCTACAGTGGCCTTCTGATGACTGGCCTGGCCTGAGGCCCTTAAAACCTTCTTGCCAGAAGCAAGTAGGGTAGATTAAATGTTATCTACCCAGCCTTCCTAAGCAGGTGAGAATGATTCCGTTACTTCAGCTGGACCTGGGAATACCCTCATAAAGGTAAGATTTCTATCTTAATTTCCAGTCGGAGTATTTTTTTTTGTTTGAACAGTACTCTTCAAGCAACTGTGGTTGATGCTTTATGTATCATGCTTAATGACATCACTAGGGCACACCGCTGACATCACTAGGGCATGCCCCCATGACATCACTAGGGCCCACCCCTGAAATCTCAGGTTTTGGGATGCTTCTCACCTGGCAACCCTACTAGACAAAGAACTATGAAGAACTGAGAAATAGTATTGCATGGTGGGATTAGAGATGTGAAAGACCGGGGGGGGGGAATGTAACATTTTTTGGAAAATCTTTTCTTTCTTTCAACAGAAAACAACAGAACTAGGCAATAACCAAGAACAGAGTTACAACAGCAATAGAACACTACAAAGCTACACTTTCTCACACGGTAGCACACATTTAAGAAATGGGCAAACTTCCCTATATTATTCATGAGGCAAGTTAACTGTCTGTATTCAACCATTGTCTTAAATTCTACCTACCTTACTAATTGACTCTTTATTCTTCAACACCTAATCAACGCTAATGGATGGTATCATTGTTGCAAGCATTACACAAAAGCAGGCCAGTTTCCTTCTGTTGAGCAAGCTAGTATGGGAGGGGGCAATCTTTTGAATCTCCTCCTAATGAGCAGTCTGCAAATGGCTCTTTCATTAAAAGCAGGGCTGATTTTATTAAATCTGTTTGGGCTCTTTAATGAATAAACCTCCAACAGGCAGTAAAATAATTGTGCTGCCTCCTCTCAATGTTCTTGTCATTTCCTACTGAAATTGTCCAAAGCTTCTCAGTTGGATTTGATCCTGAAAGCAGCCAGATTGGGGAGAACAATCTGGAAGGGAAGCAGCTGGACATGGAGCGTTTCCTAGCTGATTTCTTCTCACAGATTTTGACCTTCCTTGTTCAATAAACTGAAATGCCATGGGGGTTGTCTGTTGAAGGGGGAGATATTTTGGGCACATTAAATCTAGCAGAAAGCCATATAGTATTGAAAAAGGAGATTTGAAAGGTTTTTATCATTTTTTCGCATCACAAACTGATATTTCCTTTCGATTTGTGCATGGCCTTATGAATAGACTGATTCAAAAATCAGATTCAGTGGTTGCCCCCGAATTATGGAACAGTGTTTTTGATGAGGTGCGCCTGGCGCCTACACTTTTATCTTTTAGGCGCCAGGTTAAAACCTTTTTATTCTCCCAGGCATTTTAACCTATTTGTGTTTTTAATCTATCTTGGTTATTTACTTGTTTAATACTGTATATTTTACTGTTTTTGTGATTTTATTGTTTTTTATCCATGTTGTGCACCGCCCTGAGAGCCCTTGGACTGTGGGCGGTATATAAATCGAACAAAATAAGTAAATAAAATAAATAAATTCAGTAACTCAGAAATGGGAAAAAAATCATTGTACCTGTGTCTGGTCTGAAAGTGATCCAGTTATGGTGTGAAAAATTTCATCTACAGGATGACATCTTCAGGGACCAGGTGCATATTAATGCTGCATCCTGAAGGAATTCTTTTTGCAATTTCTTCTTGGTTTCCTATATTTATTTTAATGTCTTTATATACCAGCCTAAAATCAATTGGTTCACAGGGAAGTTCTAAATAACACAAAGTTCAGTCCTATGAGTTAAGAATTTATTTCTTTAATAGCTGTAGCAGTTCACAGGGAATTCTAAAAGTAGGTGGTTCCCAAGTCCAGGTTCTTGGACAATTACCTATTCTGGAGGGGACGGGTCACATTCCCTCTGAAGGATCAGGTATGTTTTGGGGGGATGCCGCCAAATTTCTGTAATTCTTCCTTGTCTTTTGGCTATGCCATCTCATCAGTACCTTACACTCATTGCTGATCATTCTGTAAACCCTCACTTGTAAACCTCCCTCCCAAGTACATGAGTTGCTGAACTCTAAATTTACATATTGGTGATACCCTGCCCCAGTGAGAAGCCGCGCCACCACATTTTGCACCAGCTGCAGCTTCCGGACCAACTTCAAGGGCAGCCCCATATAGAGCTCATTACAATAATCTAGCCTGGAGGTTACCAGTGCAAGGACAACAGTGGTCAGGCTATCCTGGTCCAGAAACAGCCGCAGCTGTTTTACTGGTAGCTGGTAAAAGGTACCTCTAGTTACAAAGAAGGATCCAGGAGCACCCCCAGCTGACAAACTGCTCTTTCAGAGGGAGCAACCCCTCCCCTCTGTGCTTGGTGTTGCACTGAGTATCCAGGTGGGCAAAGCTGGGTCAGATCAACTCCTCCCAGCTCATCAACTCAGGTCTTGGTAATGCATGCCAAATCGGCACTCTCATCTATTATCAAATCATGAATGGATGTGGTTTTATTGTGTACCGATCTGGCATTAAACTTAACAGCACACACAAGCCAGTGGGCACAACAGATGTGCAATGAGAGGTGTAGGAGTGAAGCAAATAATAAGGCGTAGATAGCCTTGTCTTTGTCTTCTGTGGTAGCTCACCACCTCCCCAGGGTTGCAGCAGCAGCACCATTGCAAGGGCTTAAATAGGACATGTTAACACACCCCTGCCGCCATGTTGGATGATGGCAGGCATGCACACACGGCATGATGATGCGGCCAGACTGATTTAAGCCCCCAGCAGTGGTGGTACTGCAATGAGGGAAATAGCACAGCCAGCCCATGCCAGTGGGGTGGGGTGTTGCCTGAAAGGGTGGCTCCCACTTCACAATCCATGCCAGTATCAGGTCACGGGGTGCATGCTCTGTGACCTGATGCTGGCATGGATCTCAGAGCAGGAGCTACTCCCTCCCAGCTCCAGTATCAGGGCCCCTCTCAGCAGCAGGGCCCCTCAGACAGTGCCCAACTTGGCCACCCGCTGGGACCTGGCCTGCTTGTCTTAGATAACTTCCCTATACTTAAAAAAGGGAATAAATCCTCAGTTTTCTGACCATCCACCAAACTCCCAGCATAAACTCTTTAAATCGAGTTATTATTATTATTTATTATTATTTATTAAATTTATATACCGCCCGACTAGCGATAGCTCTCTGGGCGGTGAACATAAAATAGTATAAAAATACAATGAATAACAAAATAATATTAAAATACAATCAACAATACAATAAACATTTTTAAAATTAGATCAATGTAACTTAAAATGCTTCAGAGAATAGGAAGGTTTTGACCTGGCGCCGGAAGGAGAGCAGAGTCGGCGCCAGGCGTACTTCCTCAGGGAGACTGTTCCATAGTTCGGGGGCCACCACTGAGAAGGCCCTAGATCTTGTCATCACCCTCCGGGCCTCCCTGTGAGTTGGAACCCGGAGGAGGGCCTTCGTAGCAGAACGTAGTGCACGGGCCGGTTCATATCGGAAGAGGCGTTCCGCAAGGTATCGTGGTCCCGCACCGTATAAGGCTTTATAGGTTAACACCAACACTTTGAATCTAGCCCGGAAACATATTGGCAACCAGTGCAAGCTGGCCAGAACAGGTGTTATATGCTCGGACCGCTTGGTCCTTGTCAGCAATCTGGCCGCCGCATTTTGCACTAGTTGTAGCTTCCGAACTGTCTTCAAAGGTAGCCCTACGTAAAGCGCATTACAGTAATCCAAACGTGAGGTTACCAGAGCATGTACCACTGATGTAAGGTCCTCTTTACTCAAATAGGGACGTAGCTGGGCTACCAACCGAAGTTGGTAAAACGCATTCCTAACCACCGAGGCTACTTGAGCCTCAAGTGAGAGGGAAGAGTCTAAAAAGACTCCCAGACTACGAACCTGGTCCTTTAGGGGGAGTGTAACCCCGTCCAGGACAGGGTATATATCCACCATCCGATCAGAGAACCCGTCCACCAACAGCATCTCAGTCTTGTCTGGATTGAGCTTCAGTTTGTTAACTCTCATCCAGTCCATTGTCGAGGCCAGGCAACGGTTCAGCAAATCGACAGCCTCACCTGAAGAAGATGAAAAGGAGAAGTAGAGCTGCGTGTCATCAGCATACTGATGACAACGCACTCCAAAACTCCTGATGACCTCTCCCAACGGCTTCATGTAGATATTAAAAAGCAGGGGGGACAAAACTGACCCCTGCGGGACCCCATATTGGAGAGCCCGCGGTGTCGAGCAATGTTCCCCAAGCACTACCTTCTGGAGACGACCCGCCAAGTAGGAGCGGAACCACTGCCAAGCAGTACCTCCAACTCCCAACTCCGCGAGCCTCTCCAGAAGGATACCATGGTCGATGGTATCAAAAGCCGCTGAGAGATCAAGGAGAATCAACAGAGTTACACTCCCTCTGTCTCTTTCCCGACATAGGTCATCGTACAGGGCGACCAAGGCTGTCTCAGTGCCAAAACCGGGCCTAAAACCCGATTGAAATGGATCTAGATAATCAGTTTCATCCAATAGTGCCTGGAGCTGGCCAGCAACCACCCGTTCCAAGACCTTGCCCAGGAATGGAACATTCGCCACTGGCCTGTAGCTGTTAAAATTGTCTGGGTCCAAGGAAGGCTTTTTCAGGAGTGGTCTCACCACTGCCTCTTTCAGACAGCCCGGGACCACTCCCTCTCGTAAAGAGGCATTTATCACTTCCTTGGTCCAGCTACCTGTTCCATTCCTGCTAGTTTTTATCAGCCAGGAGGGGCAAGGATCCAGTACCGAAGTGGTTGCACGTACCTGTCCAAGCACCTTGTCCACGTCCTCGAGTTGAACCAACTGAAGCTCATCCAACAAAACAGGACAAGACTGTGCTCCGGACACCTCACTAGGATCTACTGCTATAACTTGAGAGTCTAGGTCCCGGCGGATACATGAGATCTTATTCTGGAAGTGATCGGCAAACTGATTACAGCGGGCCTCCGATGATTCCACCGTGTCCGGAGGGTTTGAATGGAGAAGCCCCCGGACAACTCGAAAGAGCTCCGCTGGGCGGCAAAGAGATGATTTAATAGTGGCAGCAAAATGATGTTTTTTAGCTGCCTTCACTGCTCCTACATAGAGCTTAGTCGAAGCACTAACCAGCGCATAATTGTATCCGTCGGGAGTTCGTCTCCATTTCCGCTCAAGCCTCCTCCTATCTTGCTTCATCGCTCTCAGCTCCGGAGTATACCATGGAGCTGTATGAGCTCTACACAGGAGAGGGCGTGCAGGAGCGATCGTGTTTACAGCCCGGGTCATCTCCGTATTCCACAGAGCAACCAGGGCTTCAGCAGGAGCGCCAGTCCTATCAGCCGGAAAATCCCCCAGAGCCCTTTGAAAACCTTCAGGATCCATTAGTCTCCGGGGGCGGACCATTTTAATAAGTCCCCCACCCTTGCAGAGGGAAGAGGTTACTGAAAGTCTAAACTTCAGCAAGCAGTGGTCTGTCCATGACAAAGGGAGTGTTGTAAAACTCCCCATATCCAGATCACTTTCCCCATGCTCAGTAGCAAAAACAAGGTCTAGAGTGTGCCCCGATACATGTGTTGGACCACTAACATATTGAGACAGCCCCATGGCTGTCATGGAAGCCATGAGTTCAGATCCATACTAACTTCTAATCCCAAAATTGAAATCCCATTTCCAGGAACAATATGAAAATTCACATTAAAAATTTGTTTCCCACACAAATATGTAACCAGAAACACCCCTTTGACTTCAATTGCATTTCCACTGCATGATCACAAAATAACAGAGGAATTTGTGTGTGTGTTCTTTCAGGGATACTCTTTAAACATACAAGTACTGCCTCAATGATATTTGCCTGTGCCCCAGTATCAAATCAAGGTGTTATGATAGTTCCATTTGTTTCTAAATCTGTAGTTCAGGCCAAATTTGATTTTGGCTTCTCTGTGACCTCCAAGAAGACATTCTTCTCCAGCTCCTATAGCAATCCTTCCTGTTGCCCTTTTGGATGATCTATCATAACCTTATCTCCTTGCAGGCACATCATCCACATTATTCACCAAATGAACCACTTTAATAGTGAATTTCTGCTTAGCAACTCTTGCAAAATGATGTCATCCCGTATAGCAAAACCATTTTGCTCTATAGGCTGGGAAGACAGCTCATTGAACTATGCATTCCACTACGCTGTCAGCAAAGAGCAGATCCAAGCGATGGAAACTTCCTTTTAACAACTGCCTGAGCTTTATACTGCTGATCTTCTCCACAGCCGCTTCCATCTTTTAACTCTTCCTTTCTTCTGATGCTTTGCTGGTTTGATTCTGCTGCTTTTACATAACTGCATAACTCTACCCAATATCAAGTCAGGCTCCTCCAACAAACATCTTCATAATCCAGAATTGTTTATGACCAGCACAGTGTGATTTCTTATTCAAGAATCCCTCAGCTCTCAAAAATTGTAAGTCAAACGTTCGCTCTTAAATTTGAGAGAAGCACTCCAAAAGTTTCTCCATCGTGTTGATACCTTGATCTAAATTTATATCTTTCAGTTTTCACATTACTTTTAGGAAGACAGTACTTTCCAAACTTTGCCACCAGTGCCTTAAAACTGCTCCTCTCTTCAGCAGACAGCCCAAAGGAATGGTACAAGTTTACCGCATCAGTGCCTGTCACATTAAGAAAAATAGCAATTTCCTGTTTATCTGGCTTATCCTCTGACTACATAGCCAAAAGGAAACTGTGGAACTCTTTTCATATGAGGCAAAAAAGGGTGAGAGGCCCTCAAATATTCCATCATACACAATGTATCTCACTCCTGGTAGCATATGTTGTCTTCTATATGAAGTTCCAAATTCATTGTAGTGACATATTTTTATTAATAAGCACGTATATGTACAACATCAAGCAACTGAAGGTAACCTTTTCTAACTCACAAAACTGACAGGCTTGCTCTTAAGATTCTGTTCATCTTAAAGATATAGAAATGTATATAATCACAGATGTATTATGGGCTCTTGCAGCTTTTTGTAAAGATTGGACAAGACAAGGAAAGCTGGTAGACAATTATAGCTAAGCCAAAGTGAAATATGGTTCCTCCCTTGTCACACACACACCACACACACGTTAGATGTAAATTTGTGCTTTTATCTTAGGACAAATTATGCACCCCTATATATAGCAAGCAAAACACCACCTCAGCCCGTGAGCATTTCGAGTGGCTAGAATCAAACACAACAGGAGTCCTCCAAGTTTGCCATGGCCAGAAAACAGCAAGTGTGACAGTGCTGTCCAACTGCTTCTCCCCGCCCATGCACTGCCTTTTCCCTGCCATTTAGGGATCCCTCCCACTCACCCTTTCCATTCCCTTGTGTCCTTTTGCCAGAGTGAACAGAAATAACCACGTTGCTGACAGTTCAAAAATCATAAAAAGCATTTCAGCACACTCTAGTGCTGTTAACTTAGCTATCACATGGTTCACAGTGGAAAGAGAAAGAACGGCTGCTTTAAGGGATCTGCTTTAGCGGCTCATGCACAAGAGTTGCAATGCAGAGGGGAAGCCAGAGCAGTCACAATACATTCCTTCAACCAAAAGTAGCAGGCCATTATCTAACCATATCAATGACATTCCACATCCCCTCCTTATTACTGTCCTAGCGCCAGGGATAACTTGAAGCTTTCCAATAGGATTCTGCCTGCCTTTCTCCTAGAGTAAGAGAATCTCCTCTTGCTTGTCTGGATGGAGGATAGAGAGAAGTGTGTAAGTGTGTATGTAGAAACTAGCTCACTGTAAGGTAAAATTATATGTTTTGCTCCACCCATTTTTGCCTGTGCTTCTGCAACACTTATATGTAGACCCCAGAAGTAGGGATGCATAGCAGTGTCCTAGCTAGCGCCCATTTGTCACAACTTGCCCTGGCTGTATGTGGTTGGAGTGTGGAGCACACAAACAACATCTGGAATATTATACTTGGGAGCCATAACATGCATTTCTCACATATCACCTTATCACCTTCATCCCTCAGGCTGCTGGGGTACTCTACTGTGGGCTATGATGTGTGGATTATAGTTAAGAAAAGTGCTGTGGACAAACAGGTGTGTCTTACGGGATAAGAAAAGCTGAGCCTTGTGGGCCAACCACGGAAGCCAAATATGAAACATGATGACTCTAGGAAGACTGAAATTCAATCTTATTAGGATGATCCTGGGCTCACAGACTGTGCAAGGAAAGCAATGTTTAATCTGTTTCGGAACAGGAGCAAATTGGCATTTGTGGGCATTCTGATAAGCAGTATCACATGGTAATTAGATTATTATAACTCTGACGCTTATCAGCCCTTAGGGCTAGAGTGCTGATGCTGTTTTTAATCCTCTCTTTAAGAGGAAATAATGAACTTCGGCACATTTTATGAACTCATAAAAACCAACAGCCTCTAAAACAACACATTGACTTCCATAGCTCTGTTTCTTGTGCTAATATTATCCAAGGTTCAACAAGAGAGCCAAAAGAAAGCAAATGCTCACATATGCACAGTGCATGTTTCTCACAGACCTATTTTGTCTTGTTGGCTGTCTTGTTTGACTGTTTCTCCTTGCTTCAAGAATACTCTGTCTGTTGCGAGGCTACAGAAGCCCCATTCTGGCAAGACTTTGGAATTGCTGTGGTGCTCCACTCTTGCTATGGGAAAAAGGAAGACAGTAGCTCTTGGGGGAAATTACAATTCCCAAGGGCCGCTAGAACTGTTCATCCTCTAGTTGTAGCTAGGATATCAGCCTAACCTAAGAAGAGGAGCTTGTGACGTCCTTCCCTGGCACCACCTGTGTCGCTCTCACTCATGGCTACCAGCAGTCAGGATCGTCGTGTTTATTTTTACCTCTATCTGCTCTAGCACAGATCTCAAAAGATCCCGCTGCTAGGTCACACTACCCAACACTCTGTGTATCCAATATAACCTCTAGACTATGCCTTAGTCTCTTCCTGGTTATTTTGATACCTTGTGTCTGTGTGTATAGGTAATTCCCAACCCCGCTGAAGCCTCTTGCCTATGAAGCTCACAGCTCTGGGTTGCTCTGTGGTACTGGATGTTGATACAATATCTCTTCCTTCACCACTGCCACCATTCAATACTATTTCTTCTTCAGCCTTGGTTACTCTGCCTCCCCCCTGGTCTGTGCCCCCCCCAGCTGAGGAATCAGGCTTTAAGTAAACCAAGAAAATATTTATTGATAACACTAAGAATAACACGATTACTTATAGATTTCATTGACAAGCATATGGTTTCATATATGTTTCTCTTATGTTCCTAATTCCTACTATTTGCCTCAGAACTCCCAATCCAATATCTCAATAGCCACCTCTTACTCTCCACATCAACCTCCCTGTCCACAACCATCCTGTCCAACCCCCACACCGACTCAACTGTCATACTCTCATTTATACCTTCAGCCATTCAAACACACAGCCAATCATCACCCAGCATTCTACAGCCCATCTACTCCCCCTTCTCACTCACTCCACTTACCATATTTCCTATAATAAACCTGCACTTACCATATTTACATTACATTCACATACAGGAACATCACAGAGCTCTGCATCAACGAGGCCATGTGAGCCTCTAATGACAATGATGGTCCCAAGAGCACCCCAACCTTTGTAGCTAGTCTTTCAGAGGGACCCCTGCCATAGCACAAATTGAATCCTACTCATCCAGACTGAGGAATGGCACATACCAACAGTGCCTCTGTCTCAGTTAACAGCCTCAGTTTATCAGCCCTCATCCAGTCCATTACTTTAGTTAGACACCGATATAGCACCCCCACAGATACACCTGGCTTTGAAGAGAAGATCTTGCTTAGAAATTCCATCTCCGCAAATGATTTCACTTAGGGATTCCATCTAGGTCAGGGTTGGTGATGTTAGACTTTCCAAGATGTGATGCTTAATGTTGACATCGGACATCATTATCATGGGGAGTTTTAACATGGAAATCACTTGCTGTGGAATGAAGCTGAATGCCATAGCCAGCACAGGTAAATACCTGCACAGGGAAGTGGGGTGAGAAGTGATGTGAGTAGTAGTGGCAGCAAGTAGAAGCAGCAGTGCTGCACAATGGCTGTGTCAGCTCTACACTGCGTGAGCAGTGCCGGTGGAGGGCTGGAAATTCCTGGGTGGTTGGCAGGGAAGCAAAGTCCTTAGCCGGCAGTCTGGTCATAAATCTGCCAGGTCTAGGAGGAGGGGAGCTGATAAGGGCCAGGCTTGTCCGAAGCGTACTTGCCAAGTCAGGAGTCCAGAAGTGAGGTCAGTAGAGGTCCGGGATCAAGTGCCAAGGGGTCAGTCCGAAAGAGGGTGCCAGGAAACTAGGAACACACAAGCCACGCCTGACGTTGCAGTCAGCAACAAGCTGCAGCCAAGGTGTGCCTTATAAAGAGCAAGGTTGACAGCAGGTGTGAGTCCTCAGCGTTTGGGCCTTAAGGAGACAGGCCTGCCTCTCTTCTGCCTGACCTTCTGCTGTCTACGTTCTGCAGGTGAGGGGGGAGTATCCTGTTCACTGTCTGTGTCTGGCTGCAGGGCCTCTGCTGTCCCTGGGGTGCTCTGCAGCTGAGGGGCAGAAGGAGCTGGATTCTCAGGAGGCTCCTCCGTGTCTCCTGCTGCTCCTGGGTCTGCTGCTGTTACTCCCGAGTTGTCCTCATCTGAGGAGTCCTCTGATGGGGCCGTGACACTGTCCCCCACCCCACGACCAACCCTCCGCCTCCCGCCGGGGCCCAGCTTATCCGGGTAGCGCTGGTGGAAGCGCCGGACCAGACGAGGGGCATGCACCTGCGTCGCCTCTTCCCACGAACGTTCCTCAGGGCCGTACCCCTGCCAGTCTATGCGGTACTGGAGGCGGCCCCAATGCCTCCGGGAATCCAGGATCTGCGCCACTTCGAATTCCTCTTCCCCGTTGACTTGTATCGGCGGCGGGGGCGGCGGTTTACTACTCAAGGGGTGAGGCAGGAGAGCGGGAGTCAGCAGTGATCTATGGAAGACAGGGTGAATGCGGAAGGAGGCAGGGAGTTGGAGCTGGGACGTCACCGGGTTAATTTGCTGGGTGATCCGGAAGGGACCTACGTTCCGAGCCTCCAGCTTGTGAGACGGCCGTTGCGAACGCAGGAATTTGGTTGAGAGCCATACCCGGTCGCCTACCTTCAGCGGCGGGCCTGGTTGGCGGTGGCGGTCAGCAAAGCGCTTATACGCGTCCTTGGCCTGCTCCAGCTGCTCCTTCAGGACTGCCTGCAGGGCCTGCAACTCCTGCAGCATGACATCCGCAGCGGGGACCGGCGACGGGGGTTGCACTGAGGGGAAGAATCGGGGGTGGTAGCCGTAGGAGGCAAAGAACGGGGTCTGGCGCGTGGAGGCATGCACGGAGTTATTATACGCGAACTCCGCCAGCGGTAACAGATCCACCCAATTGTCCTGTTGGAAGCAGGTGTAACACCGCAGGTATTGTTCGACGGTGGCGTTGGTACGTTCTGTTTGTCCATCTGATTGAGGGTGGTGGGCGGAGGACAAGTGGATCTGGACGTTCAGGGCCCGAAACAGGGCCTGCCAGAACCGGGCGGTGAACTGGGCTCCTCGGTCAGAGATCAGGTGGTCGGGGAGGCCATGCAACCGGAAAACCTGGGTCAAAAACAGTTGCGCAGTTTCTGGGGCAGAGGGTAGTCCGGCACAGGGGAGGAAATGGGCCATCTTGGTGAACAGGTCTACGACTACGAGGATGGTGGTCATTCCCCGGGAGGCTGGTAAGTCCATGATAAAATCCAGGGAGACCGAGCGCCAGGGCCCTGGGGGGTAGGCAGTGGGAGCAGGAGCCCCGGGGGCTTGCTGGGGTGGCTCTTGGCTCGCTGGCAGGTATCACAGGCCGCTACATAGTCCTTGACGTCCGCTTGGACCCGGGGCCACCAGAAATCCTGTAGGACCAGGTGGAGGTTTTTATACGTTCCAAAATGCCCTGCCGGCTGGCTGTCATGGCAGAGGTGGAGCACCTCTCCCCGCAGAGCTCCCGGGGGAACGTACAACTGGTTCCGGTGATACAAGAGGCCCTGCTGCAAGGAAAAGGGGCTGTCCCGGGCGGGCATCCCTGACTGGAGCTCTCGCTGCTGGGCCAGGGCGTAGGGGTCCTTTTGCTGCTGTTCCTGCACCCGGTCCAGGAGGGGTTGTGGCTGGTGGGTAGCGGCGAAGTTCTCTGGGCGAAGAATTGGGCGAAGGGGGCGATCGACCTGCTCGGCTTGGTATTCCGGCTTGCGAGAGAGCGCGTCTGCTAGGGTGTTTTGGCAGCCAGGGAGGTAGGTGACCATGAACTGGAACCGGGAGAAAAACAGGGACCACCGGATCTGGCGTTGGTTCAGCCGTCGGGCACTTTGCAGGTGCTCCAGGTTTCGGTGGTCTGTTCGTATCTGGACCGGATGGCGTGCCCCTTCCAGGAGATGATGCCAGGTCTCAAAAGCTACTTTGATGGCCAGTAACTCCTTCTCCCAAATGGTGTAGTTCTGTTCCGAAGCGTTGAGTTTCCGGGAGTGGAACGCACAGGGGAGCAGGGACTGCTTGCTCCCCACCGGCTGAAGTAGGACCGCTGCCACTGCCTTATCCGATGCATCGGCCTCCACTATGTAAGGTCGGGTAGGGTCGGGTTGCTGGAGGATGGGTTCAGATGTAAAGGCGTGTTGGAGGCGCCGGAAGGCCTGTTGAGCGGCCTCCGTCCAAACAAACTTCTCTTTGCCTCGAAGCAGGTCTGAGATGGGCGTGGTGAGTTCGGAGAAGTGGGAGATGAACCGGCGGTAATAGTTGGCGAAGCCCAAGAAGCGCTGCACATCTTTGGGGCTTTGCAGAGCTGCCCAGTGGAGGATGGTCTCAATTTTGGCGGGGTCCATCTGGATACCCGAGGGCGAGATCCGATGGCCTAGGAAATCCACGGTTGTGAGGTCAAAGGCGCATTTTTTGAGCTTGGCAAAGAGGCGGTGCTCCCGCAGGCGCTGCAGCACCGCTCGAACGTGCTCCTTATGTTCCGAGGGGTTCTGCGAGTAGATCAGGATGTCATCCAAGTAGATCACCAGGAAGCAGTCTAGGAGGTCCCAGAAGATGTCGTTCATGAAGTGCTGGAAGATGGCAGGGGCGTTGCACAAGCCAAACGGCATCACGGTGTACTCAAAGTGCCCATAACGGGTGCGGAAGGCCATCTCCCACTCATCGCCCTCCCGCATACACACCAGGTTGTAGGCCCCTTGCAGGTCTAGTTTGGTGAAAATGCGAGCGCCCCGCAGCCGCTCTAACAGTTCTGGGATCAGGGGCAAAGGGTAGCGATTCCGAACTGTAATCTGGTTGAGGGCGCGGTAGTCATTGCACAGCCGGAGTTCCCCACATTTCTTTTTGACAAAGAGGACAGGGGTGGCTGCAGGGGACGTGGAAGGGCGAATGAACCCTCGGCGCAGGTTCTTGTCTAGGAACTCTCTGAGGGCTGCCAGTTCGGGTTCTGACAGGGAGTAAAGCCGGCCCACAGGAATCTTGGCTCTGGGTAGCAGATCATAAGGACGATGGGGCGGCAACTGGTCTGCCTCTTGCTTCCCAAACACATCCGCGACCTCCCGGTACTGCTCCGGTAAGGGCTCGAGCGCGGAGCTTGCCTCCCGGGTCATCAGGATGCGCTCCTTTGGCCTCCAGCAGTTGGCTTGGCAATAGGGGGATCCGAGGGTCAGCCGGCCCGTGGACCACTGGATGATGGGGTCGTGCCGCTGGAGCCACGCCAGGCCCAGCACGACCAGGAAGTGGGGTGCGGCAGCCAGGTAGAACTGGAGGCTTTCCTGGTGCTCCCCCAGGGCCACGTCGAGCGGCACTGTCTCCTGTACTACAGGGCCCGAGGCGAGAAGCCGGCCATCAATAGTCTCCACCAGGAGGGGCTGCGAATGGGTTGACTAGGAACCCAGTGGAGCTTGGCAAAGGACACATCCATAAAATTGCTGGTGGATCCCGAGTCCAGCATGGCGGGTACTTGTAGGGTCCCCCTTCCGGGGACTGTCAGTGCGATCAACACGGTCAGATGCTTGGGCGGTGAGGAACTGAGGTGGCGGGCCCCTTGAACCACGAGGTTGCCCCGGCTCAGGGGCCTGTGAAGGCCGGGGCATGGACGTTTCCCGAGGCAGGGGCTGTGGGTCGTTTTGCGGAACACTGGGCTGCAAAATGTCCCGGGGCCCCGCAATACAGGCAGAGGCCCTGTTGCCAGTGTCAGCAGCTTTTCGGCCGCAGAGAGATGTGGCCGAGCCCCTCCCAGCTGCATCGGTTCTGCCGGGGGTGTAGGGTCCTTGCCGATGGGCTCCGAGGGCCCAGCCACTGGGGCTGATGCTCTGTAGACTGGCCGGGGTCAGTTGGCAGCACGCCTGCTTTCCAGCCTCCCGTCAATCTGGAGACACAGGCGTATGAGGGCGTGCAGGGTTCCAGGGCGCTCCACCCTAGCTAGCTCATCCAGAAGCTCATCCGACAACCCCTCCTGAAATTGGTCCATGAGAGCTGCTTCGTTCCAGCCCAGGTTTTGTTGTAATAAACGAAAGTCTGTTACATATTCCCCCAAGGGGCGTCGGCCTTGCCGCAGCCGGCGTATGCGGCGGTTGGCTGTAGCTGATTGGACTGGGTCCTCGAACATAGCCTTCAGTTCTCTGGTGAAGGTGGCTAAGTCGTTGAGCACGGGGCTCCGCTCGAGGAGTAGGGGCGTGGCCCATCTAGCTGCGGCCCCGGTGCACAGGTTAATCAAGAATCCCACCCGGGTCTTATCATCTGGGAAGGCCTTTGGTCGTAACTCCATGAAGAGCTGGGCCTGGGCCAAGAAGGCTGGGAGCTGGTCGGAAGCCCCAGTAAATTTCTCTGGGAGAGTCACAGGGCACTTGGCTCTCCCTGTAGGGAGAGGGGGTGGGGCTGCTGCTAGCTGGGTTTGCAAGCCTTGGACGGCCAACAACAGCTGGTCTACTTGTGAGTGCAGGAGCAAGTTTTCCTGCTGGAGTTGCTCCGTGGTCAGCATTTCCCCCACTCCCTCGTTTGCCTGCTTTGTTTAGGCTGACTGCAAACTGTCAGCTCTACACTGCGTGAGCAGTGCCGGTGGGGGGCTGGAAATTCCTGGGTGGTTGGCAGGGAAGCAAAGTCCTTAGCCGGCAGTCTGGTCATAAATCTGCCAGGTCTAGGAGGAGGGGAGCTGATAAGGGCCAGGCTTGTCCGAAGCGTACTTGCCAAGTCAGGAGTCCAGAAGTGAGGTCAGTAGAGGTCCGGGATCAAGTGCCAAGGGGTCAGTCCGAAAGAGGGTGCCAGGAAACTAGGAACACACAAGCCACGCCTGACGTTGCAGTCAGCAACAAGCTGCAGCCAAGGTGTGCCTTATAAAGAGCAAGGTTGACAGCAGGTGTGAGTCCTCAGCGTTTGGGCCTTAAGGAGACAGGCCTGCCTCTCTTCTGCCTGACCTTCTGCTGTCTACGTTCTGCAGGTGAGGGGGGAGTATCCTGTTCACTGTCTGTGTCTGGCTGCAGGGCCTCTGCTGTCCCTGGGGTGCTCTGCAGCTGAGGGGCAGAAGGAGCTGGATTCTCAGGAGGCTCCTCCGTGTCTCCTGCTGCTCCTGGGTCTGCTGCTGTTACTCCCGAGTTGTCCTCATCTGAGGAGTCCTCTGACGGGGCCATGACAGGCTGGTGGATCTTCAGCAGGTACCTAACTATATCAACCCAACACTGTCCTTGATGGTGGCCATGAAGTCTAGAGATGATCTGGATTAGGGATGGGTGAGAATTTTGATTCAGTTTGCATTTTAAGCCAAATCTTATCTAATTTGCAGTTTCCAAAACAATATGAGAAACCTTTGAAATTCACACTTATTCAAATTTTGCAGTGCAGTTGACCAACCAAACACTGTTTCAGAGCTTGGAAAAGTTACTTTTTTGAACTACAACTCCCACCAGCCCAATCCAGTGGCCATGCTGGCTGGGGCTGATGGGAGTTGTAGTTTTAAAAAGTAAGTTTTCCAAGCTCTGCACTGTTTATGCATATATTAGGGGAAAGTGTGCATAAAATCATATTAGTGAAAATAACATGCAAAAATGCATTATATGATGAGAAACGGCTTGCAAAAATGTGTATGTTACTCAAAACTGCCTCCAAAAATGTGTTTGTTAGAATAAAATACAAATGCTGGAGAATTTTCATGAGGATTTTTTAAAATAAGAAATTCACAAATTGCTGTAGATATGCGAAGAACTGAATTTAAGATTAGAGAAATGAAAAACTGAGAAAACCAAAATGGAGAGATCTTTCCATCCCTAGTCTGGATCCAGCAGTCCTGGCATGAATATTGAGGTCCCCTGGGGCTCCTCAACACCAGCTTTGAAACTACTTCCATCAGCTCAGGAATGGGGACTGTTGGGCACCAGGCTGGGTGGTATGCCAGCAAAATCCTCAATCTGTCCCATTCACCCAACACAAGATGCAAACACATCGGATTGGCACTCACCTGGACAGGAAGGGGGGGAGGGGGGAGGGGAGACGGGAGAGAGAGAGAGAGACAGAGAGACAGAAACAGAGAGACAGAGACAGAGAGAGACAGAGAGAGAGACCGACCGACCGACCGACCATTCCTCAGTCCTCAAGCATATTCTGAGTACCCAGGGAGTCATAGAAAGACTAACTCTCTCCCCTGCCCCCCACAAGTCATACGGAACATAGAAAACTGCTCATATCAGATCATCTGGCCTGGTATTGTCTACTTATACTGGCAGCAGCTCCTCGGCAAAGAGGGCTCCTTTTCATCTGCTCTCAGATTTTTTCAACTGGAGATACCAGGGATTGAACAGAGGACCTTCTGCATGCCAAGCATATGCTTTGCCACTGAGCTATCTCAGTTCTACATGCCAGGTCAACCTCTTCATCCATTATCAAGTCATGAATGAGGGAGATTAGATTGTGAACTGATCTGACCCCTAACGTCAGTGCCTTGTGACTAGAATGGAAAAAAACCTGAACTATTTCTAGGGAGGGGGAAAGTAGTTTGCCTCATTTTCTGAGCCAATCCAATGTGAGTTTGTTAATCAGTGGGTCATGATGGTGGAGGCAGTGACAGTGATGGCGGCAGTGCCAAGGGTGAGAAAAGGGGAGGTCACAGACAGCAAGGCTACAAGTCAGCAAAAATGCCAGAGTGGAAACAAAATTGCATGAAGAAGTATCTTTTTCATTCTTGCCAGCCTAGGAATGTTGGTAGCAGAAAGAGCATTCCATACTTGGTGCAGCACGGTTTGACTTTTGTATTATTCCTGCTGCTGTCCTGCGGATGTGCTACGTTTGCATAGGAGCTTGAGTCCTACATCTGCTCCACCTCAGCTAAACTGAGGCTGTTTCTCACACTCTTTGGAATTTTGTATCAAAGACCAGTGCTATGAACACAGCTGCCCAAAGCAGAGCCATCTGCCTTTGAAACCCTCAAGGTATCAGTGAATTTAGGCAGCCACATACTTTGAGGACATGACTGCCACTATTAGTATTGACCATTTTGTTGGCATGAAAGCTATGCTAAAGCTTTGGTCTCCACAAGGTAGACTATGCCCTGACTTAAAGGTGGGTCACACCAGCAACATTATTGTATTCTTGTTTAGTTTATGTTGTTTTAAGATAGAAAGAGAGATGGAGGGGGGGAGAAAAATTATAAAGGGACACATCTTTAAACATTAAGAACTGCTCTTACCTTGCAGGTTGGGGTAAAAGGTGAGATTGGGGAACTTAATGGAGGATGGGTCCATCAACAGTCACTGTGGTTACATAGACCCTCCATGTACAAAAATAAACAGATACTGGGGTTATACAATATGAGAAAACCATCACTTTTATGCCTTGCTTGTTTGCTTCCCATTAAAGTATCTAGCTGGCAACTTATTAGAAACAGAATAATGGACTAGATTGTGGTGCCCCCCAGGTGTGGCAGATTACAATTCCCATCAGCCCCAGCCAGCATGGCCAATGGTCAGGTATGGGGCAAGTTGGAGTCCATAACATCTGCAGGTCACCAGCTCAGTGCTTGATTCATCCAGCTGCAAAACCTTGACTGTATATAACATAAATGTGATGTGGTTCCTGCTTACAGAGACTGAAGTTTTGGTACCTCACAAGGGTAAATTAGAGAGCAGGGACTAAATCACAGGAAAGTGATTTGGTTAACAGACCTGGGCAGTGGCATGGCAGCAGAAGGCATGAAGTTATGAGTGGGCAGAGGAGATAAAGGGACATGATAGCACATGATCTCTGCCTCTGCTATGAATAACCATGCTTAGCTCCCAAAGATCTGATGCTTTTGATAAGTGTTGTCCATTGCACCCTTCCGGAACATGAAATTTCAACATTAAAAGACCTGTAACTGAGTTGTGGGTGCTGCGACGACACTACCTCTCTTTAAAAGGAATCTTTCTCTTCTCCATGCTGTACTTATTCTACTTACTGAGCCTTTTTTAGTTTTCATTTGAAGGAAAAGTATTGGGAGGAGAAATGTAACATGGAGCTGGGGAGGAAATGGCGATAGTCTTGCTTGGCCAAATCCAGCCAGGTTTGCTATTAGATTAAGAGGGTTTGCATGCTGTGCCAAATTCATTCTGGAAAGGGAGGCACAGTGTCAAGTAACAGCTTGATCATTTGTCTAATCTCTCACTGGGGCTCCAAGTGCCAACACTTGTTCTGTTCAGTGAGTGTAGCAGGGCTGGGCATTATCGCACCACCACAGACATCTTAATGAGTTCTAGAGGCACATACTGGGGGTGGGGGTGGGAAGACAGTGACTCTTTTTTATATATTAAGTCCTACAATCCCAAAATAATTATCTCCGGCACAGCACCCTGGTTGCTTCAGGAAAGTTGTTCATTATTGTCACTTGTTTTCCTTGCAAACAGGAACTGGAAAAAAGGGAGGATGTGGAAACCAGGGAGCCACCTTCTGCTTTGCTCAGCCTGTGCTGAGTGTGCACGTTTTGATGAGTAGTCAGCAATTCCTGTTTGTTAAGATAATTATCTGTTCTGATCAGGCACTAGTGTTTATTTTTTATCAGGCACTGCCCTGAAATAAGAACAGAGGGTTGCCGGGTTTTTTTACAGGGGCAGGTGTTGTGGACTAGTAGTGGTGCTTTAAATCTGCTCAGGAGAGAAACTCTATTAAATTAAGACAAGGGCGTGAGAATGATTCTTAAGCCTAAACAAAGGACGTTATTTTCAATTTCTTACCCACCGTTTGCCATGAGACCCCAGGATGGATTAATTTAATTTTAAAATACTACATTAAAAATAGTTAGAACAGGTTAATGCCATTCTTGGAGAGGGCAAAGTTGAGGAACATGGAGCAAGGGTGTCTTTATGGCACAACTGTTTGGAATATGAAGTGTGAACTTGTCTGGCTAGACATCAAATCAAATGTTTCTATGGCAAAGTAAATTTCCTGTGTCTTGAGACATCATCAGTCCCAAGACGAAGGAAAGGACAGAAGTTACATTACCAGGCGGCAAATAGGCCATGAAAATAAGGCTGCAGACATGGGATAGATAGCTGGGGGAACATCTTGTCATGGTGTAGAAGCACCTTTTCTTATGATGATGCCTGAAAAATCCAAATACTGTACAAAGCTAAACATAAACCCTTCACACAGTTTAGTAGGACAAGGAAATAAAGCATGTGAGAAAAGAGGAATAAAGGCTTGAGAAGAGGGTTTCCAGTGCTTCAGGCCTGAGGAACCTGTGGCCCATGGGCTACCTTAAGCCCATCGGATTCCAAATATGGTCTGCAAGTTCCTTTACCCTCAGTCATGCCCACCTACCCCACACCTGACATCAGGTGTAGGACAGGTAAATCCATGGCTGCAAAGGAACAAATGGGAGTGTTAAAGGGCACTCCCAGTTGTTGCTCTGCAAGCAAGGCTTGCATTTGGCACTTTAAATTTGCCACCAAATGCAAGCCCTCCTGATTAGAGGTCTCAAGCAGGACTTGCATGCAGTGCTGAATTTAAAGGAACTTTTTTTTTCTTTGCTGCCCATCTTGAAATCAAGCCAGGCTGGAAAGGAAAATTCTTTCTTTGCAGGTGGGACTTGAATCAAAGCAATATCTGCAAAGGAAGAAATGAAAGAATTGGGAGTGGACTTCCAATTTTTTTCCTTTCAAGTTAAGTTACCTGATGTCATGGTGACATCAGATGATTGACAGGCGGGCAGCCTTGTGGCCTGTGGGAGAGCTCAGGATCCGATGCACTGAATGCTCAAAAACGCTAAGCAAGGGAGCAATCCTAATATCCAGTGGCAAGCCAGTCCACAGATATGGCACTACGAGACTTACAAGTAAAAGAATGGAGATGTACATTTGAAAAAGGAAACTAGTGATTTCAAGAAATAGAATGAAGAGAATAAGAAGGAACATAGCATAGCGACAGAGACAGAGAGGGAGAAGAGAAGAAAGATAATGTGGAAGGAGAAAATATCAGCATTTCTAAATAAAAAGAAAATAAATATGAAACAGGAAGGGAAGCCGATCAAGGGAGCATAAAGCAATGAGTAAAATGCCAGGTAAGCAACAGAGTTCAAAACAGAAGCTGTAGATAAGAAACAGGAAGACTATGAAGAAGAGTGCTGCAATAATCAAGTCTTTAGAGTGAACCAACACTTTAGCTATTAAGAGAACTGAACTGGAAATGAACTAGAGTTGAGCCACGATTTTTTAAAAGACATTTTTCAGAGAAAATGACTGAGATTTTTCTTTTTCTCCATCGCTCACTCTAACAATGAAAGCGTCTTTGCAGAATATCCCCCAAATAGTTTCCACCATTTTTATAGCAGCCCTTATCCCCCTCCCCCTGATAATGGTGCCCCAGTTGATATACTTTAGGACAGTGATTCTCAAACGGTGCACCCAGGCACACTGGTGCGCCCTAAGAGGTGGCTAGGTGTGCCTCAAATATTATGAAAGTATATTTTAAAAATGAGAAGAAATCCATTTGTATAGGGTAAGTAATAGTTTTCTATAGTTTAAGTTATTTTTATTCATAGTTTAAAATATATTATTTTTAATTTTGTACACTAAGTGAGCCAGAAATGTTTTATATGTTTTACAGTGCGCCGCAAACCAAAAAAGTTTGAGAGCCACTGCTTTAGGATAAATACCAAAATACAGGCTTTTATATATATATATATATATAATATTACTCTTCCTCAGGGGTCTTAGATTGGCTTACAAGGTTCTTCTCCTTCCCATGTTTATCCTTACAACAACCCTCACAACAAAAAAAGTGAAGGAGAGTGAACATGTTCAGATGTCATGCTAACCAGAGGTTAGCAAGTCAACAACAAGCTGCAATAAGCATTGGGGCTTATGTGCTCCCAACATAACTGCAAGGAGGAGATCAGTATCCATTAACCATAGCTTAGCGTGCCTTCTATCCAAACCTAAACTGTGGTTGACTATGATTTGTTTAACCCATGGCTTGAAGTTGGCTTGTTTCAAACAAAACATAATGAACATTACGGACATTTTCTTGGATTCTGACAATAGGACAAGCTGTAAATAAACAAAACTGGAAGCAAAAGCTTCTGGATTCTTTCTTGCAACTGCACTGGAGGAGGAGGAAGATGGAAGTGTGTGAGCCGAAGGCTTCCTGTGGCTCATTCTCATCATGTTAAGCTATGATTTAGCATGACATCTGAACTGGGCCAGTGACTGGCCCAAGCTCATCTTGTGAGCTCTATGGCTGAGTGAGAATTTAACCATGGATCTCCCAAATCACACACTCCAGCCACTACATACCACTGCATCTCATTTCAGAAGTCTAAGCATTGGTAGTTTTTAAATACCAGTTTAATTATTTTTTTCAACAGGTAACAAGAACAAAAATACCACTTAAACCCCAAAACCAAGGACAAAATACAGAAAAGAAATTCTCCAGAATCTTCACAAAGGATGGACGAGTCAGTATAATTAAAGAGAACTAAACCAGAGCCAGGTCAAGAGTTCCAAATGTCCTGACATATTGATGGAAGTTGCTGTTGTAATTGATGTGTGAAGACATAAAAAACAGTGCTAAATGTGTCAGGCTTGGCGTGTCCTTGAATTGAATGTAGCGAAAGTGTGATTTTTTTCTATAAGAGCAATAGTACAAATGTTTTTATACCATAATGAGAGATCCAAATTATCTAAATATTTCCAGTTTTGAACAATTGGCAATCTTGCTGCAAACAATAAATGGACTATTAAATCTTTTGGTGGCATATTTACATTACAACCATCAAAAATCTATAGGAGGGCCAGTTGGGGAACTCTGGTGTTGTGAGATTTAACAATTTTAGAGATTTCTTCAAAAAATATTAGCCAAAAAGAGTGGACCTTGGGGCAATCCCACCAAAGGTAGAAATAGGTACCCCGACTTCCACACCCTCTCCAACATGTTGGAGGGGAACTTGGAATTATCTTTGAAAGTTGTATTGGGGTCCTGTACCATCTGTGACAAATTTTCAGTGACATTTCCCTGGTGTGTGATGAGGTTGATTTTAATGGTTTCCATGTCCATATATTCTGCCATTGTGTGTCATCCAGTTGGATGTTCATATCTGTTTCCTACAGCGTCTGTAATCCAGTAAATTGACAGTATTACACTGGATTAGCTCTTTGTACAGTTCTGAAACAATTCCTTTCCCAGTCCCAGCATTCAAAAAAGAAATCCACTCTTGTAAGAGATCTAGTAGCTTGTATACGAACATTGAGGTCTAATAAGAGGTGTGTTATTTGTTCCATTTGAAACCAAAAAATGGAAATGGACTGCCTTCAAGTCGATCCCTACTTATGGCGACCCTATGAATAGGGATTTCATGGTAAGCAGTATTCAGAGGGGGTTTACCATTGCATCCCTCTGAGGCTAGTCCTCCCACAGCTGCACAAGCCAGCTCCTTCCTTGTCCGCAACTACCAGCTGGGGGGCAACTGGGCTCTTTGGGACTATGCAGCTTGCCCATGGCTGCACAGGTGGCAGGGCATGTAACCCCTGGGCCACTCACTGTGGGGTGATCTTGAGCTGGCCCTTTACACCCAGGAGACATGAGGGGGGATTTGAACTCACAGACTCTGGACTCCCAGCCAGGCTCTCCTCCCCACAGTGCTATACCAGCTTTTTATTTGAAACCAATTCACCCTCAAATCAACTAGGTCCACTTGCAACTGTTGTTTTGTGATAGTCTTATCATTCCTGTAAAAGTCTCTTAATCAAGAGTATTCCTTGGGCTCCCAATGTGCCAACCATATTTTTATGGTAGGGTCTAATATCGCAAGATGCATATGTAGAGGGCTCAGAGGTGAGCGAATCGGAAAAAGTCATGATTGCCATGTTTTCCAGATTTGAAAAGTGCATAATGTAAATGGGTTATTAATTTTCTTTTAAAAGGAATGGGCAATATGCTCAAAAGGAAGTGCCCAAAAGGAACCTAATCCCAGTTCTTTTTCTTCTAGGGATATCCAATGTTTTTGGGATTTGAAAATCATAAAATATATTTTCTGGAGTTGAAAAGCTTCATAATATGATGCAGAGTGTGGTAGTCGCCCTTCCCCTCCTTCCAGCCACCTGTAATATAAATTCATAGCCAAACGAGGCTTTTTGTTTTGGAAGATAAACCAACTGAGGTGTTGTTGCCAATGCTTGAGAGTGGCCAGAGGGATGGAGATCGGGAGGACCTGAAACAGGAATAAAAAACATGGGACTAATTTCATTTGCATGGTAGCTATCCTGCCTAATATAGATAATGGCACTTTCTGTTTTGTCCATTTATGTAAATCCCAAAGCATACATTGGACCAGGGGTCCAAATTCAAGTAAAACAGTTTTGAGACATTTTTAGGGATATACACACCTAGGTACTTGACTGCTTTATGGCAAATCAGAATTTGGCTGGATGTGGACATTTCCAATCGGTCAGATGGTTTATACTGAGAAACATAATATGAGATTTTTCAAAATTATTACATAGCCCTGCTATCCTTTCAAATAAGTGTAATTCTGCTTGTAAGGCTGGTATGGCTTTCTTGGGATCCCGCAGCATCAAGATAATGTCATCTGCATATAGATTTATAAGATGCTCTCCACCCTCTCCCTGCAACCTGTTGATAGATATGTTGTTTCTTAAAGCAGTGGCTAAGGGCTCCAGGAAGAGGGCGAAGAGCAGCAGGGAGAGGGGACACCCTGTTTAGTACCTCTTTGAATTAAAATGGGTGCTCTTTCTAGATTATTTGTCCAGACTAGGGCATCATTTTTGTATACAACCTAATTATATTTTCAATAACATGGTCTCCTAATCCATTTATTTTTAATATATTGATCAAATACTTCCATTCTAGACAATTGAAAGCTTTATATGCATCCAATGAAAGGATGGCCAAAGGATACTTACGGGAGCAAGCAGTATGGATTACACTTAAAACTCAATGGATTGGGTCACTAATGTACCTGCCTGGTCTGATCCAGATGCACTAATGAGGGAGCTATTGAGCTGAGGTGAGCAGTTAGAAGTGAATAGTTTCTGGTCCTGGTTCAATAGGGTGATGGGTCTGTACGAACCCAGCATCCTACTGTCCTTTCCTGGTTTTAATAATACTACGATATGTGAAGTTCTCCAGGTTTCTGGTATGGGTTCTTGCTGCCAGATTGGCATTAAACAAATTTGTCAAACATGTGGAACGAGAGTATCTTTATATTTTTTTGCAAAAAGAACTCCCAAAACCGTCTGGTCCCAGGGCTTTGTTATTTTTTAATTTCTGGATATCTATTTCCACCTCCTCCTCAGTAATACCTCTATTGAGTAAGTAGTTTTGATCATCTGTGACTGATGGTAATTGTAGTTTCTGCAGATAGTGCAGAATATCATTTTCTTTAGGATCAATACATGTATATAATTTAGAATAATAATCTAGAAACGCCTCATTAATCAAATTAGGATCTTGGACTGATCTACCATCTTCTAATTTAAGTAATTTAATATTATTTTTAGATTTCTTTTTTTAATGCATTGGCCAATAATTTAGAGTTATGGTTGCCTAATTCATAGTATCTTTGTTTGACATATAAGAGAAATTTTGCTATCTTCTGGGATTCAAGAGCCTCAGCTTCTGCACACTTAGCTAATAATTTGGCATAAATCTTATGAGATCCTGTATCTTCATACCTGCTTTCCAATTGTGCAATATCCCTAAGCAATGCTTGCACTGTATTCATTTTTTAAATGTTTGACTGTTCAGCAATATATTTGCCCCTAAAAGTGGCTTTCATGGCATCCCAGATAATATCTGGTCTTATTCCAAGGGATATTAAATTCAAAGTATTCTGAGATTGCAGTTTTGATGGCCTTATCCAAGGACTGACAGTGTAGGAGCATTGGATCTAAGTGCCATATAGGGCTAGTTGCACTGATAGAGTCATTTGGGTGTAAAATAACATCAACCGGTGCATGATCTGAGATACTTATTGGAATAATAGAGGCATTCTTTAAGCATGGGATCAGGGAGTCAGAGACTAGAACATGGTCTACTCTGGAATATGAATGAAATTGTGTTGAAAAATAAGTATAGTCTCTGACTCCCTGATTTAAAAGACACTACGCATCAGTCACACTATATTTTTTCAGTATTAGGAGAATACTTTTGTTCCCTGAATGAACTTTAGAGGAGAAGGTGGAGGATCTATCAAGACATTTATTAAGAAGAGCATTAAAGTCCCCTGTAACTATAACTTCTCCTTTGGCAAATTTCACCAATTTCTTAAGGGTTTTGTTGAGAAAAGAAATTTGGTTTATGTTAGGTGAATAAACAGAAGCAAGAGTTATTTCCCATATACCCCAAATGCCCAAGATGAAAATACAATGGCCATGGGGATCTCTTTGTATTTTTTGTATCATGAAATCACAGGACCTAGCATGGCTACTCATGAATGTCTACTACCTGCTGCAAAATATTGATTCCCAAATTAAAAATGTGAGAAAAGTTGGCCATGAGTAATTTCCTCTAACTGGGTTTCCTGTAGAAAAATGAGTAATTGGGTTTCCTGTAGAAAAATGCAGAGCTTGGAAAAGTTACTTTTTTGAATTACAACTCCCATCAGCCCCAGCCAGCATGGCCACTGGATTGGGCTGATGGGAGTTGAAGTTCAAAAAAGTAACTTTTCCAAGCTCTGGAAAAATGACAGAGGGTCCCCACTTCCAAAGATAATTGGAGACCCTCCATCACTTCACCATATCCCCCAATCCATGAACATTCCAAGTAACTATTTTAAAGTCAGCCATATAAGGAACAATGTCAGTACCAAATATAACAAGATATTCCCACCATCTGAAAATATGTACAAACTGGCATAACAGAGCTGTCCATCCTATAACATAAACATAACTTAAGCAACAGACCTTTATCCTTTTCCTACCCTTCCTTCCCCCCCACCAACTCCCTCCCTCCATGCCCACCATAGAATCCCTGGTAATACCAAGGAACCTGTGGTATGTATCAATTGTACTCTTGTAATGGACTGGACATGGAAATTTTGGGAAACTATAAGCAAATGCACACTGTAAATATAAAGTAAGCTTTCACAAATTAGGGATAGAGATGCTGTTCTACTCCCCCCCCCTCCAGTCTGGGTACCTTTATGCACCTTACATAAACTTAGATTTTCTCCTTCCCCCTTCGTGTGTGGGGATAACAATCCTTGAAGGCATGACTCAAGCTTCACAATAATTAGGATTTCTGTCAAGACATGTATTGACCATGTTACTTCTTCTTGGAGTAGGCAGATCTTGTAAGTCGAGGAGTGTGGAGAAGAGAATGAGCCAGAGCAGCTTTGGAACGATTCCCCTTGCATGTTGTTGGAACTTGCTGCCAGTCATCCCCAAACTCTGTGGATTCTAATAGATTTTCAGCATCAATTTCATCTTCTTTCCATGGGATGTTAATATTGAGGAGAGCTAGGATGCGAGACATGTCCATTTTGGTAACAGCTTTATGCTGTATACCATCTACTTCTGTTATGAGAGCAAATGGAAAACCACATTTATATTTAATATTTGCTTCTCACAGTAGATCCATTGCAGGTTTGAAGGCTTTGCGTCAGCGAACAGTTTCAACGCTCAGGTCTTGTAGAAATAAGACAGGTTTTCCAGCATATTCTACCTGACCTTTTGCTCTCAGAGCCTTAGTTAATGCATCCTTCACCGCACACATTATGAAACACAATAATAACATCTCTTGGTGGTGCATTCTCTTTAGGGTGTGGACCCAAGCTTCTGTGTGCCCTTTCTGTGTCAAGCTTTGAGAGTTCTACCTCAGGTGCTAATTCTTACCACAATTCAAGTAAAAAACCAATTAATTTGCTCTGACCTACTTGCTCAATCAGACCACAGATGCAGATGTTTCTTCTACCTCTGCGATTTTCCTGGTCATCCAGTCTAAGTAATAAGTCCTTGTGCCCGTGGGCTAGCTGCTTGATATATGTGGCAAGATGAGTGCCAAGGAACAATGCTTCTGAAGCCATTTTATCTATATCTGTTATACGTTCCGTGAGAACATCCAATCTTGTTTTCTAGCAATTTAAAAAAAGCTTCCCATTTCTTAATAGTTCAGCATGCAAACTAGAAATCTGGGCAGCTACCACTTTAGAAAGATCCTGGGGTGCTCTCGCCGCTATATTTGCTGCTGGGGCCTCTCCCACATCATTACTTGAGCAGATGGCAATAGATTTAGAGAAGTGAGTTAAATCACACAACCTGTTTTCTGAGGTGCTGGGGAGCATAGCTCTCCAGCCCCTTGTGAAATCAGAGTATTTCACCTGTGTGTGTGGGTAAACAGAGTGTTTTTCAGGTCAGGGGAAGATGGAGTGGCAAACTCACCCTGCGATCAGTTCACTTGCATGCATGAGCCCCCCCAGCATTTTTTTTAAGTTATTGAAAAAGATTTATAGCCTGTCCTTCATTGGTACTAGTACCTGGATGGGGTACAACATAAGTTTAACTATAACAACTCTCAGTAACATTAAAACTAATTATTAAAAACACCAGCAAAAACAGTTACAAATCGCTAAACAGTCACATTATGTTGGAATAGGCAAACTTGCATGTTCCCTTGTAAAAGGGAGATGTTCCCTTTAAGGGATATTTGGGGAAATATCCCATGTACCTATTTACCATGATGTAACTTCCTAATGGGTGGGATTAGTTACCTGGCTTCCTCCTCCTTTGTCCTGGGGATTCCTGCATAATCTCCATTACTGACCCTTTTACCTCTGGGAGAAGCTGCATGGCAGATGCTCTCCTGAGAACATCACTACCAAAGACTAAGATGGACTAAGACTTCTACTTTTTCTTTCATCTAAGCTAGACCCTATGTTTCCTGAACATATGAAAGGTTGTGAGTAAATATTCTTTATCTTTTACCTATGAAGGTTGTGTCTGCTTTTATTTGTGCCTAGGGAAAGCTGGGCTGGTTTATATTCTCACTCTGCTAAGAAATAGGACCACGAAACCATTTCCTATTTCATTTTACATTTTTTAAAATACCAAACACATTAAAGAAGACAAAAACAGTCACATTAAAAATCTAAAAAGCCTGAGTAAACAGATATGTCTTCACTTGGCATTGGAATAACAACAGTGTCAGTGCCTGATGTATCTCTAAGGGGAGGAGATTCCACAAACAGGCACTGCAGCAGAGAAGGCTCTATCCCATATCACCCAAAGGAGACTCCCCTGACTCTGGAACATGTATAAGAGCCCCCCTCCATTGATCTTAAAGCATGGGAAGGCTGATATAGGAAGATTATATACACTTCGCCAAAGAAGAAAGACTGAAGATTCTGGGAAGAAATTCAGTATTTCCCTAAATGGACCATATAATGTATTGTTGCACGCCTTCCCAATCTCCAGGCGGTGAGATTTCCTGGGGTCCCTGCGCTCACCCGGGGTTTGGTTTCCTTGGGAAGATGGTCAGCGGAGACTGTGGTGTCTTTGTGAAATATGGTTGGTTTATTTATATGCATTCCAACCTGAGCTTAGGATGGAGGGGTTCAAGGCATCAGCAGTCCAATATCTAGCTTTTCCATCAGGGTTACATGAGGCATCCTAAAGCCATGGTGCAGAGAACCAGTCTCTCTGCCTGCCTCCAGTTCCCAGTCTTTCTTAGACACAACTCAACACACACTAAAAACACAAACCTCTCCTAGCCAACCAGGAGGGGGGGGGGAAGGCTCTCCTGAAGAGTTTCAATGACAAAAGGGTCTTCCTGACCCATTCACCAGTTGCGGGGCACCTGAAAGACCCATTAACAACCTGGCCACTCTATTAGCTTAATCAAAGAAATTAATCTGGCCAGCAGAGCCAGCCCCTCACCCCAAGGCACAGGATTCCAAATCAGGGGCTGGAAGGGGACTCATAGGAATCATCCATTCCAACCCCCAAACTCACAACAATACTCCACTCCTTAATCACCATCATATTACAAATGCTGCACCAGACTTCACAGAATAACCTTACCTCTCTCCATGTATATCACTCTACCCTACATGCACAATGCCATCCTTATTACCTACATTATTACTAATGTCTCTCTTATCTGCTGCCAATAAGCATTTCTTCACACAAATTGCCGGCTACTAATTAAGTAAGGCTGTTAGTTGGATGTTAGCTCAATAGCTTGGTGAGATTTGATGGAACCTTTTTTTTTTTGCCTTTTGTTTGGTAGTGGGAGTAACTGCAGTTTGCCTCTGTGCAGAAGACAGCATGGCATGAATTTGGGATATATAATGTACCTCTTGAAGCTGTTTGCACTGGAGTTGAATGCTGGCAGAAGCTGAATTGTAACAATCCCTGCAGAAGGAGCACACTTTCCCTTGAATCATGTTGAGACTCTGGCTTTAAAAAAATAATAAACTGGCATTTATTACAGGAAATACGTGTTTGATAGGAAATATCACTAGTTCTGACCAGGGCCCGCATGGGCACCAGCCTGCCCTGGCCCCATGGCCCCATAGCCCATCCCTTTCGTACAAGCGATGTGGGGCTAATAAACTTGCCCACACATCCCACTTACCTTTATCATTCCTGTAAATGACCGCACATACCTGCCATCAACCAAGATGACAGCAGCAGCGGCAGCCCCATAAGGAAGCCTCTGCTGCCATCTTGGTTGATGGCAGGCATGCACGCTGTATTCACAAGGATGAGAGAGGTAGGTGGGGCATGCTTGCAGGCCAGCCCTGGCTCTGGCTAGCTAAAGTTGGAGATGCAAAAAGCTATGCTTGCTCTGTCATCTCTGCAGGAGAGAGGGACGCAGGAAAGATGTCTCCTCTCCCTAGGTGGGAGGAAGAAGAAGGGAAGAGCAGGACATGAAGTCAGCAACCTCTTTGAGTATCAGTCTGGTACCTGAAAGAGGATCAGCACAGGTTAAGTCAGAAAAACAGTCCAGAAAGCATGGAGGTTCCCATCTCTATCTACTCTTTCACCATGCAAACCCACCCGTCTCTCAGTACAAGCTGAGTTGCATCCCAACATGTTATGTTTTGTTTCAGCATAACATTGTAGCTGCTTACTTTTCCTCTTTTGGTTTATCAAAAAGCTGTGTTTCTATCTGCATTTAGCACCTAGCTATTTGTAAGCCCTGAATTGTAGGCAATTCAGTTCAAAATAACAGGAATTCTATTTATTTATTTATTTATTACATTTATACCCCGCCTTTCTTTTCATGATAGAAACCCGAGGCGGCTTACATATGGTTCCCAGGCGGTCTCCAATCCTGACCACTGACCAGACCTGACCCTGCAACAAGTAACAGGAGGAGAAAGACTGAAAGTACAGTCTTACGCCGAATGACTGGAGGGAAAAGCCCTCTTCAGGCAGTATGAAGTTACAACATGAGGCAGGGTAGCAGGCAGTGGTGACTTGTGCCCATTGCGATTGGTAGGGTGGAAGACAGGGAGACCAACATTAGCTGGAGTCAGAGCCAATGGCAGGCAGAGCCAGCTAATTCTAGTTTTCTCCTTGACACCAAGAAATAGAAAGTTGACACCCCCTGGACTGGTTGTGAGTAAGAAGGGGAGGGCTTACAGGGGGCAGATGGAAGTTGGTGGGGCAGTGTCCCATTCGCAGTAGGAATGAACATGCTGCCTCTGCCTCTTCCTATTTTTGTCACTTTCCACAACATGAAAGGCAGCTCTCTGCATGTTGCCCAAGCATTGAGGCTCCCAACGTATTTTGGGACTTTGGATTGTGAAAGGGAGAGAAAGAAGGAATGGATATGTGGAGGTGGATAGATGGCTGTGTATGAATGCAACGTGTGCAGGGCTAGGCCTTTCATAAGGCAAAATGCGCAGAGGCCTCAGGTAGCAGGAGCCAGATTAACACCTCCTCAGGCTCCTGCTCAGTTGCCTTACTGCTGCAACTGCTGGCACTGCCCACCCATCTGATGAGGGATCCTTCCTGAAAGCAAGGCATTCTGGGTGGGGTGGCCAGGAGAATGCCTACACTTCTGTCATTTTGCTGCAGTGACTAGAAAATCTTTTTGAAAATTAGTTAAAAAGTTAACAGTTCATAAAGTAATTTTAACTTGTCAGGGATCATGAAAATAAAAATGCCACTATCATAATGCCATTATACAAATCTATGGTGGGCAGGGCTGGCTCCAGACATGCCAGGGCCCTTGGGCACCAGCTTGCCCCGGGCCCCGGCGCGCGTATGTATGCGTGCATTCACACACACGTGTGTGTGCACGCACCCACCTGTCTCTCACAGGGAGGGAGCTTCTTCTGCCCTCCCATTCGCTGGCTCCATCTCTCCTGTCTTTTGCAGCTGCGCGGGCTGCTATGCACGTGCATCACTGCCATCAATCAAGATGGTGCCGGAGGCTTCAGCCCCTTAGGGAAACCTCAGCTGCCTCAAAAGACAGGAGAGACGGGCGGGCGGAAGAAGCTTCCTCTCTGCGATCTGCGGCGGCTACTCAGGGATCGTTGAAAAGGAGTGCTACTCCTCCCCTGTGGCTCCAGGGGCCCTTGGCCAGGGCCCAAACTGGCTGTCCTTTGGGACTGGCCCTGATGGTGGGACCTACAAAGTACAGTTGTGGTCACTGCACCTCAAACAGGATATTGCTGAGCTGGAAAAGGTTCAGAAAAGGGCAACCAAAATGAGCAAGGGGTTGAAGCAATTCCATTATGAGGAAATGTCACCTGTGGTGCTTTTTAGTTTAGAAAAAAAGGCAAGTAAGGGGAGATATAAACATGGTGTGGAGAAAGTGGATAGGGAGTAATTTTTAGATTCCTCATGATACTTGAACTTGGGGACATCCGATGACGCTGTGTGTTGCAAGATTCAGAATAGATAAAAGAAAGTATTTCTTCATACAGAAACACAAAGATAAACTGGAATTTACCCCCACGAGATATAGTGATGGGCCACCAACTTGGATGGCATTATTTATTTTATTTTATTTATTTATTGTTTGATTCATATTCTGCCCTTCCTCCCAGCAGGAGCCCAGGGCGGCAAAAGAAGATTAGCCAAATTCATGAAGGACATGGCCATCAGTGGCTACTAGCCATGACGGCTATGTTCTACCTCCACTGTTAAAGGATTGCCAGTTACTGGGAACCACAAGGGGAGAGACTGCTGCTGCATTCAGGTTTGCATGCAAGTTTCCCACAGGCATGTGGTTGGCCACAGTGAGAACAGAATGTTGAATTAGATGGGCCTTTGGCCTGATCCAGGCTGGTATAGCACAGTGGGGAGGAGAGCCTGGCTGGGAGTCCAGGGTCTATGAGTTCTAATACCCGCTCGTGTCTCCTGGGTGTCAAGGGCCAGCAAAATATGACCTCACAGTGAGTGGCTCAGGAGTTATGTGCCCTGCCACCCGTGCAGCCGTGGGCAAGCTGCATAGTCCCAAGGAGCCCAGTTGCCCCCCCCCAGCTGGCAGTTGTGGATGAGGAAGGGGCTGGCTTGTGCAGCTGTGGCAAGCTGAACAGTCCCTAGCCAGCTGGGGAGGATTAGCCTCAGAAGGAGGCAATGGTAAACCCCCTCTGAATACCGCTTACTTTGAAAACCCTATTCATAGGGTTGCCGTAAGTCGGGATCAACTTGAAGGCAGTCCATTTCCATTTTGGGGGGCCTGATCCAGCAGGAGTCTTCTTGACTTGTGCTCTTCCCTATGCGAGTCAGCAACTTAGCTATTGTGTTTTAAATGCTAATAATACTTGGCATTAAAGAGTTTTCAGAGCACTTTTTATATATGATCTGTTGTAATATTTATACCCTACCTACATAGCAAGATGGCAGTGTCAGAGAGGGAGCAGGAGAAGGAAAGGAGGGAGCCCAGCCTGCAGGAGGAGCCGTTGCTGTTGCCTGTGCCAGTCTCTAGTCCCCTGACCCTGACGGAGCTGCCCGGGAAGCTGATGGCTCATCGTGTGCTGTGGCTCACTGGGCGTCGCTGACATGGGCCGCCTTGTCTGCACCTGCCGCCGCCTCAGGAAGGCCTGCCAGCCCTGCAGGAAGTCTGTGGGCAGGTCTGGAGGGAGCCGTTCTGACTCAGGCCTGCCCGGTGTCTTTGTGTCCCCTGTGCCTGGTCTTCCTCTGCCCTGGCCCTCGCCTGTCCCCCAGCCCTTGCCGGCCCTTGCCGCGCCCTTCCCAGGAAACAAGATTCGCCGTGCCCTGCCAGCACAACCCCCAGGGAGCCTCACCCAAGAAGAGAAGCCTCGATGGAGCTCAGGACTGCAAGCAGCATCTGCCCACCTACCACTTCACCATCCAGGAGCTCCACACCGCACAGCACACCACCTGAGGAGTTGGACATCCTCCCCACAGCCTGGGCAGGTAGACCAGCTCACCAAAGACAAGGGCCACGTGGAGGTGGAGAGGGACAACTTGGCCAACGACATTATGAGCCTCCGAGAAAAGAAGGAATGCCTCTCCTAAGATCACGTCTGCTGTGGCAACTGTGTGCATCATTTGAAAACAAAGAAAACATTCTTTTTGTTGCACATTTTTTTTACTTTGTTCTTATTGAATTGATCTTGTATTTGCATTGTTCTTGTTGCATTGTATTTTTACTGTATATTTTTTACTGGTTATTTCTTATGTAATTTCTTTTCTTTTTTTGTAATATGTTTTAATATGTTGTTCACCACTTTGTGGGCCTTTTGGCCAAAACATGATATATAAATAAACTATAAACTAAACTAATCTAATTTTCACCACAATGTTGTAAATAGTCAATATTATTAGCCCCATGTAGCACGAATAGGGCTGATACTGACTGAGGGACTGTTTCTTCAACCTTTATTGTTTATTTACCTGTACTATTTATACCCTACCTACTAACTGAAGGCCTCAAGGCGCCTTAATGCTGGGAAAAACAGGAGGGAGTAGAAAAAGAGGAAGGCCAAACAAGAGATGGATTGATTCCATAAAGGAAGCCACAGACCTGAACTTACAAGATCTGAACAGGGTGGTTCATGACAGATGCTCTTGGAGGTCACAGATTCATAGGGTCGCCATAAGTCGTAATCGACTTGAAGGCACATAACAACAACAAAATAGACAAGTGTTACTATGGCAGGGAAAAGGAATATATATGTTCCCCCTGTCCCGCAGTTCTCAGTTGTTTCCACTGACACCGTGCAGCTGAATCTCCTGACTTGGAAGTGGCCTGCTGAAGCGGTCAAATGTGAACTTTGATCTAGTTACACAGTAAAGGAATGTAGCAAAAATTAGGCAAACAAAATGAAAATCAGCAACCATAGGCCTTCCTTTCATCTTGGTTAAAGGCATTCACGTAAACAGTGACAGGTTCTTCCTCCTGGTGGGGCAGGGTCAACTCTTCCATAGATAAACTTGTTGACCAATGTCCTAAGGCAATCCGAGAAGGGGAATGTCACTGAAGATAGACCCTAGATTTCTTTGCTCATGTACAGAAGGCTGGGGACGTCACCTCAGGTCAACAGGCTCTGAGTCTTGGTGGTGAACAAGCCTTCTTTTCTGCCCCACCCAACTTCCAACAGGATTTATTTGATAGAGGGAGAAGGCCTTTCCTTGCCTTTAAAAACAGTTGGGGAGTAAAGGGCGAGGGGGGGGATTTAATCTTATCTGTCATCTGGAAGTGGCTGTAGTTCATTATTGTGAACATTTCCCACTTAAGGGAGACAAAAGTCAGTAAATGGCACAGGGTGTGCTTTGAAGAATCCTAGACTAAGCAAAAGTCAGTCTCTTTCCCGTGGGTTGCAGTGAGACCTTTCCTGTCAACCATTAACTCTTCACAATAGTGACAGATGAAAGACGACATAAAACAGAAATGAGCATGGTACAAGGATTATGAGAGTGTTGCCCAACAAATCATCTGGGTGGTCTAGTTCACCCCAGCTTGCCATCCCATGGGGCCTTCTTTTGCCCCAGCTGATGTCAGTAGAAGAGGCTCCAGCAACACCACAGGAGAGAGTGGGGTGTGATGATTGTGAGCAGATGGGTGAATGTGATTCATGGAATACTCAACACTGAACACTTGTACACTTATAAGCTGACAAAGGGCTGGAATAGATGTTAGTATTGTGCCATAGAGACAACATCAAAAGCAGTAGGCCCCAGGGCAACTCATCCTCCCCTGTCTTCCTACAACGCTGTTTGAGATGTATGTATCATATCATGCATCACCATTTCCCCCACCCCTCCATCCCAGTTGTGGAGCGACTGAGAGGTCCTTTGGGAAGCACTCCTAGCCAAAAGTAATATGCTGGCTCTTTGGTTGTAATCCAAAGACTGACTTTTCACTATAGCCAAAGGAAGAATTGCCAAGGTATCTAACTTGCCTTTGAAGACTGTATATGTTTCTTGGGGTGGCTTATGTTAATAACGAATGCACACTTTTATTGAAAGCAGACATTAAAAACATTCAGTTCAAATACACCCAATATAATAAAGTCCAATGAATACCACCAGAAATCCCCACAACATTTAATGCAACAAAGACTTTAAATTAAAAGCCAAGGGAAACAGGAACTGAAGGAGCCAGCCATATGTTTCAAAAAGGGAAGGGGAATTCCACAGGGTAGGAGCCATTACAGAGAAGGCCCTTTCGCTGGTATCCAACAATCTAATCAAATGTAAAGGGAGGCACATGACATAGGAATGAAGTATTAGTTACACTGTTGTTGGCTTCTGTGGCTTGGCAGTATGCAGTAACATGGGCTTGGTAGCACCTTTCTCTACCTTGCCAGATTCGCTATGGACTAGAGATGGGGGGGAATTTTGGCATTTTTGGATTTGTTACTGAATTCTGGCAGAATCCTTAAATCCTGTAAGTCTTTGGACTGGGTTTGACTAATGCTTGCGACTATCAGCGACACCGGCTTTTTAAAAAAACAAATCTGTGGCTAATTTGACAGAGTTCACAAGAGTTCTGTGAAGAAAAGCAGTGGCTGTCCTAATCCATAGTGATCTCCATCACCCCAAGGAGGCAACAGCCCAAACAAGATGGTGGAAGCAACCTCAGGACTGCCTGAGCTAGGCCCCTGCTGGTGTGAAGGTAGGCTCCAGGGTGCTGGGTCAGGGTTCAAGAACAAGAGTTTTGGGACTGTGGATAGCAACCCCACAGCTGAGAGCAAGTTTTGGTTTGGAGGATGCAGAGTGAAGCTTTACTTTCTGATCATTGCAGCCTGCTAGTTAAAGGGCCACCCCCCTTTGGTGTAGCCATTTGCTGCTTGCAGGTGCTGAGGCTTTGGGGGGCATAGACTTGGTCCATGAATGCCCTGCATGGCTTTCTTGATCCTCAGAGGAGTCAGCAGTCAATTCCTCAAAGTCCGTAGGCAAAGCTGTACCCCCAGGTCTCGGGCTAGGTGCAGAATCTGGTGCCAGCTTTGGGATGGGTCAGGAAATGGACCCATCTCTTTCTGTGAGCCACTACAGGTCAGGGACTCATGAATCCAAGGTCTCAAGGTCCAGGGCTATGGCAATTCAAAGTGCTTAGGGTTCATGTCAGCTGGGGAGAAGAGAAGCATCTCACTCTCTTAAAAACAAAAACCCTTTGCAAGACCCTCAGACAAGTTGTTTTTAGTCTTCCTGCAAATGTGTACATGAGTGAGCCCCCTACCAAGTCCTGTCCCCAAGCATTAGCTGCTTTCAGGGGAGGGAACGTTTAGTCAGCAGGGAACATGGGGTTATTAAGACAGAGGAGGCAGGGGCATTATTTAGCCCCCTGCCAAAATAAGGTCATCCTAGAAAATCAAATGAACCCATTTAATGTTGTTGTTGTTATGTGCCTTCAAGTTGATTACGACTTATGGCGACCCTATGAATCAGTGACCTCCAAGAGCATCTCTCATGAACCACCCTGTTCAGATCTTGTAAGTTCAGGTCTGTGGCTTCCTTTATGGAATCAATCCATCTCTTGTTTGGCCTTCCTCTTTTTCTACTCCCTGCTGTTTTTCCAAGCATTATTATCTTTTCTAATGAATCATGTCTTCTCATTATGTGTCCAAAGTATGATAACCTCAGTTTCATCATTTTAGCTTCTAGTGACAGTTCTGGTTTAATTTGTTCTAACACCCAATTATTTGTCTTTTTTGCAGTCCATGGTGTCCACAAAGCTCTTCTCCAACACCACATTTCAAATGAGTTGATTTTTCTCTTATCAACTTTTTTCACTGTCCAACTTTCACATCCATACATAGAAATTGGGAATACCATGGTCTGAATGATTCTGACTTTAGTGTTCAGTAATACATCTTTGCATTTGAGGACCTTTTCTAATTCTCTCATAGCTGCCCTCCCCAGTCCTAGCCTTCTTCTGATTTTTTGACTATTGTCTCCATTTTGGTTAATGACTGTGCCAAGGTATTGATAATCCTCGACAAGTTCAATGTTCTCATTGTCAACTTTAAAGTTACATAAATCTTCTGCTGTCATTACTTTAGTCTTTTTGACATTGAGCTGTAGTCCTGCTTTTGTGCTTTCCTCTTTAACTTTCATCAGCATTCTTTTCAAATCATTACTGGCATTAATATCTGGGGGATGGTTTCACTTACAGCTTTAGGATATCAGCAACCAGTTCAGGAGCAGCAGCAAAGCTACAGATGAATTTTGGACTTGGTGGGGTTGCATTTGATGAGGCAGGTGTGTGCTATATTATTTATTCACATACTGCATGCTGCTTCATCACACCTGTTTTTTTTCCTTAGCTCTATGCATTCTTTTGAACATACCATCCTCCACTCAGTGAATAAATCACAGCCATCCTCACCCCACATCAGGGTCCATACCTACCAAATCAAATTAATTAGCCCAACTAATTATTAGCCCTACTAATTGCTATAAACCACCCAAAGAGCTTCGGCTATGGGGCGGTATATAAATGTAATAAATAAAAAAAATAAAAATAAACTATAAGCTGAAAAGGGTGGTGAATATCTACAGCTAATACCACCCCCCCAAAAAAAACCCTACATGTTTGAAGAACCACAAAAAAGTACAAAGACAGAAAAATGATTTCTTTATCAGGATGAAAGTTCACAGTGTGATAAGTGAACTTTTGAGTTATGTAAGACACTTTCCTTGGAATAGAAGCAATTAAAAAGGGGAAAATAGATGTTTCCAGGAAAGGGCACAGCATTTAGCCCAGTCTGCAGTCTGTAGTCTGTGCCAACCTTTAAGATAACAATAAATAAGATCTTGCAGACTAATTAACAAATGTGCCTTATTTATTTATTGAAAACGTTTATATACAGCCATTGGTCAGGGCAGCTCTCCAAAGCTGGTTATGTAAGATATCAATAAATATCATAATAAAATGATAAAATAGTGCAATACTCATGGTACTAAAGGTCTTGAATTATGATTACACTGAGGCATGCTGGGCCAGAGGAACAAATTATTAGCATGATCCTATGCATGTCTACTTCAAAAAAGCAAGCCCCATTAATTTCTATAGAACTTTCTCCCAGGAGATTATGCCCTGACAATCCCATTTTAGAAACACAAAACACCACCAAGTATCAGTTGTTTTGTAACCAAAAGAGAAAGGCATTTCAGTTAACCCAACTCTCATTAGGGCTTAGAACTAGACCTTGGTTTGACTACATGGCTCAATCACACAGAGTCCCACGGTTCTATAGGGTGAGACTGTCATCCCCAAAGGTGATCCATATCCTAACAAGCCCCACAGTCCTGAAGGCAAGTTTTGGCTCTCCCCCTTCAGTCCCAAATGTGCCTAGTGGTGCTCACCTAAACTAATCCCTACTTTGTGGATTCCCCACACATACCTACCACCGGAAATGGACAAGCCTCAGCTTAGTCCTTCTTCTCCCTCCTGCCAAGATAACATCCCACACAGTGCTTGGTCTCCTCAGAAGTAGGAGAACCATGAGCCTTTTCCCCCTGCCTAGACCCAGTTAACATAAGGACGGTGTTTACTCTAGGGGAAGGGCTGTAGCTCCATGACAGAGGATCTACTTTGCATGCAGAAGCCCCCAAATTCAGTCCGTGGCATCTCAGGAAGGGCTGGGAGCGACTCCTGCCTGCAATCCTGGAGAGCCACTGCCAGTCAGTGTAGACAATACTGAGCTAGATGGACCAATGGTCTGTCTCACTATTAGGCAGTTTCCTATGTTCTTATGTTTTTATGATAAAAATAGGATGAACAGCACTTGTGGACTGTAGGTTAGTAGGAGGAAGAAAAAGCATCCCCCTATCATCCACCCTGTCTCTTCCCTGGCCTGGATATTTGTACTCAACAATATTTGGAGAGAGGCTGAATAAGAAAGCTAAAGAGGGAGAAAATATTTCATTTGAAGAGATAAGCAACTTAAAGTATATACACTGTATATACTGCATTATACACCAATGGGGGGAAACTTTGAAAAGCAAGGTAGGTGTGATTCATGAAAAAGAACTTAATCTGAATCTAGCTTGGAGGAATTTTAAGGGGTGTTGATTTAAAAAGTGGTAAAGCTAATGAATTAATGAACAAAATGAGAAAAGTTTATGGCATACAAATACAAGCACTTACAAGAGCTATCAGAGGTAGCACTTGAAGAAAACAAATTGAAGAAGTAAAATGAAGAAAATTAGATTTTCAGATCAGAAAATGCAATATTGAATTAAGAGGCCTTCTTGAAAGAGAGCATTTTGGCAGACTCATTTTATATTTGGAAAGGAAACTTCACACTTATAATTGAGAAATGGAAAAGCATAGGGAAGAACAGAGCATGCCTTCAGGATGACTACTGTGGCTGCAAAAATACAACACTTGGCAGGAGACAGAGTTAGAAGCTATGCTCCAAAACATCTGGAACTATTGAAAAATTCTTTTAGGAGGGAAAGAGACTCAAATGTTAGTTAATGTCCATCCAAAGATATTAAGAACAGAAGTTATGTTTTTAACTACATGCTTGAAGAGGGGGTAGGGAGTAGGATAGAGATATGCTGGTTAAGTTAAATGTGTATGGCAGTACCACTGTTAGAAGTATATCTATTATTTTGATTAACACCCAAACCCAAAGAGATGCAGCCTTCATTGATTTAAGATCGTCCTTTGCTCCCCCACTCCATCTGAATGGTTATGGAATAGGTTGAATCAGAGTACTGTGGATAACACAGTGCTATTCTATCTGGGGTTTATATAAAATCTCCTCAGGCCAAGCCAGGACTACTGTAGTAATTTCTTTCTGGAGGAGTCTTTTCTACCAGGGAAGTCAAGCAAGGATGTGTCCTTGCTACCATCTTATTTATTTTATACTTGGCTGATCTTCCCTCAAGTTTGGGTTCAGTATCTTCTCACCCTCTTCACCACCACCACCAAAGTTTACATTTTATTATATGCAGATGATGCTGTTTTAATCTTGCCAACGTGTTTGGTTCTCAGACAATGACTTACTGGATTTGCAGATTATTATGGAAATAAATTCCTGACTATTCAATATAAGACGTCAAATATTATGTTATTTTCAAAAAGGAAGGTCAGGTATTCCTAGACCAGCCTTTCCCAACTAGTGGGCCACCAGATGTTGTTGGACCACAATTTCCATCTTTCCTGACCATTGGCAATGCTGGCTGAGGCTGATGGGAGTTGTGGTCCAACAACACCTGGTGGCCCACTAGTTGGGAAAGGCTGTTCTAGACCATGGGTGACCATAGACTAGAACAAGACAGTTCTTATCTGTCTCAGAATCTGGTTTCATGAAATGGAAAGTGCAAGGTAAATTAGCAAAGGTCAAAGCAGAGCATATGGGAAGAGCATTGTTTTGATTTTTCTTCACAAAAAGAAGTAAAATTGTCCCAGCATCCATGTGGCTTTGCATTGCAAGAGTTGTTACTCAGACTTTATTTGGAGCCTCAACATGACTTCCTGGACTCATATTTTCTTTGGAAGGAATTCAGTCCTCCTTTGTCAGAGCTATACTGGGCACATCTAACTGGTTTGCTGGTACTGCCTTTAATTTGGAAGTTGGTCTTAGCTCATTAAATAGTTTGGCATGGATGTAGTCTGTTCCTTGTGGCTCTGAATCTGCTCCTTTGTCTCTGCAAAGTCTCTGGCATATCAGGTGTTGGTTGACTCTCTTGTGCTGATGTGGAAAAGGGAAATAATGGGGAAATTTGTACTGTCAGTTTCCCTGTCTTCTTATCTGCTGTCTTTGGAATCAGTGCAGGCCAAATCTATGATTAAACAGAGAATAAAAGATATAGGCGTTTTAGAGCAACATGCATTAGCTAATGGGCCATGTACAGTCACTGGCCCTGTCTTGGTCTGCTGTCAATAATTGTAAACTGTTATTTTTTTTTTTAACAATATGGTCAAAGTATAGAAGAGCTATTTTATTCAGCAGATTTAAATGTTTTACCTTCAAAGAAGTTAGGTGGTAGATTTGCTAGAGTTCCCTTTAAACATAGATGCTGTAGCTGTAGCCATTCAGAGGTTGAAATGTGGCTCTTGTGCTGTTATTTTCCTCTAATTTTTATGAGATGCTTTCCTGGTCAATCTTTACAAGACCTTTCTGAGTATCTTCCTGGAAGGGACCAATACATTTTATTATGAAGGTGGTGGCAAAATATCTGAATACTGTTGTGTCTCTTAGATCTGTTATGATTTTTAATTCTTCGCTTGTCATTAAAAAAAAAAGTTTCACTGAGGCTGTGATTTTGTATTTTGTCTTGTTTGTCACTTTACCCTAATGAACACCGTGCTGATGGATTAACCCTCCAGAACATGATGGTCCCTCTACACCAGAAGGACAGAATTAAACTAAACTGTCCCTCTCAGTATTCTTCATCAGTACCGTTATCTTACACTGTACGTGAGAGGTAGGGATGATCAAAATTAATTAATTTTAATTAATTAATTAATTAATTGGATGTTAAAGAGCATTTATAACAAGGTTAAATCTCTTTATAATTTGAAGAAAAGAAGAAAAAGCGGTAGAGTGTTAAAATGAATGTGCTTTTCTTTCAGGAGACACATGCAGGAAAAAGGGTCCTTTGTCTCAAATGGTGGCTATGGTTGTCCATTAGCTCCATTCAGAAGAGGTTCATGGAGAAGTCGCACAACAATCTTGGATATCTGTACTTGGCCCTGCACTTGATTGATTGATTTTTCTGACAATGGAGATTGAGGCTGTTTTGACCCATGTTGGATTACTGAACAAGCCCGGGAGCCATAATTTTCATAATGTAGCACTGGTTTTAACAATGACGTTATTGCTGAAAGAAAAAAATGTTGTTAAAAATGGGTTGTGTATGTAGTTTGATTTGCAAAACAAAAAAACCCCAACATTTATTTAAAAAGCATTGAGACCCACTGTTCTAAAACCCATGTTTTCAATGGCAAAATGTACACAGCTTTACCCAATAAAAAAATAAAAGAAGAGGCAATAGTAATTAATCAGAACTTACATTACATAACATTACACTCCATGGAATATCCAGAAGGGTGTTTCATCCTAGTTAAGGTTGTATTTAATGAGACAATTATTACTTTAAGAAGCATATATGCCCCCCACTATTGTGAATGTATCATAATCCAGCCAAGTAAGGGAGCTGTCCAGCAGTTTGTGGGCTTCTTCCTGAGCAGTCCAGAAGGATACTGGATTAGGAGCAAATCTAGGCGTGTGAATGTGCACACACACATCACATTTTGTGTTCCTTCCATCAGGAATGAGGAAGGAAACATCATGCCCCTCCAGACGTTGTTGCACTCCAGCTGCCATCAGTCCCAGCCAACATGGCCAATGGTCAGAGGTGGTGGAGTATGCAGAGTGTCAGACTGGGACCTGGGAGACTAGGGGTCAAATCCCCACTTGGACATGATCACTGGGTGATCTTGGGTCAGTCATTGCCTCTCAGCCTAACCTACCTCCTAGGGTTGTTGAGAGGTTGAAATTGGGAGGGAGAACCATGCTTGTATACCACCTTGAGTTCCTCGGAGAAAAAGTGGGAAATGAATGTCATGATAAACAGATTAATAAACAAATAAACATCTGGAGGACCATCTTTCCCCATTTGGCCAACCAGGAAACATATTTCCTTGATCTCCAAAAGAAGTAACAGTGGGTGAGGCAGTGGATGCGGGGGGGGGGGAGGCAGGAGAAGCTCTCCCCCCTCTCTCACCCACCCCACCCCACCCCTTCCCACCATCTGAGGGCTGTGGAGGCTGGTGGCTCCATTGTCGGAGGAGCAGTAAATCACCTCCGGGCTTTCATCGGAACTTTCAGGGAGCTGTCCAAGGTGTTCCTTGAAAGTTCAGACTAAAACCCGGAGCCGATTCCCTGCCCCACTGATATCGGAACCAGCAGCCTCCACTGTCTGAAGGAAAGGTGCTTTCCCACCATCGCTCCTCTTGTGCTCGCCTCAGTAAGGTCCTCCCGTCCCCCTGGATTGGTTTCGCGAAGGCGAGCGAGAACCTTAAGGGGAGAGGCCAGGAAGAACCAGTTCGGGGCCAGTTAGCCAGAGACGAGGAGAGCAGCCGCTCGCTCGCTCGCTCCCCGTGGGAATGGTGCCGTGCTGGGGAGAAAACGGAACGGCCGATCTCTTTCAACAGGACAGAACCGGGCTCCGCGGGCCGACTCTCTTCCCCCTCAAGTCCTCTTCCTCCTAACTCTCGCTCGCTCCCCCCTCCTCCCCCCTCCTCTTTTCTCCCGGCCATTCTTCGCGAGGGGCTGCGATCCTATCCATCCCTCCGCCTCTCTCGCGCGCTTTGCATCGGGGTGTGTTTTCCCCGTGACGGCGAGGCAGCAAGTGGACTTTGGCGAGGCACCAGGGGCTGTCCTTCCAGCGAATGATTTGCGGCGGCTGCAGCTCCTGGTAGGGAGGCGGGCGGGCAGCGGCGAGCCCCAGGCAGCCTCGGCGCTTATCTGGTCCGCGGAGCGAGGCAGGCGCGGTGGGCAGGGTCTTGGGGGAGCCGGGAGCTTATAAGCGGGCAGGCGCTCTGGACGGGGACGGCGGCGGCTTGTGCCAAGATGCCTCCAGCAGCGCCGAGCGTCCTGCTGCTGCTGCTGCTGCTGCTCCTCGGGTCGGCGCTCGCCTTGGATGCCCCTCCGGTGCCCGGCAATTACTCGGCGACGGAGGAGGGAGCCCGCCAGTTCGCCACGGACTATAACAGCACCGGGGAAACCGTCTTCTTCGAAAGCGTCTCTGCCAGCTGGAACTACAACACCAACCTGACGGACTTTAACGCCCAGCAGCAGGTCAGCAGCACCCTTGCCCTTCCTCGCCCCCCAGCAGCCACGGGCAGAGCCCAGCGGGCTCCTCCAAGGCTGCGAAGGAGCCTCTGCCGCCACCTCAGTCCCAGCGTCACTTTTCTTAGGGGGATCTTTCTCAGCCCATTTTCTTTCTTGACTTTTCGGTTTCCTTTCTTCTGCCCTCCTTCTGCAACTTTCCCCCCCCTTAAATATTTGCAAAGCCAGGCTGAACGGTCCCAGCGTGAGCCTGCCTCCCACCCTGTTCCTGGGCAAAATGTCCACTTCCAGTTGGGCCTAGAGCTCTGCTTCTGCCCCACAAGGCACACACAACAGTTGATCCCCTTATTAGTCCCAGCTGCTGTCTCTGGTGTTAAAGCAATGCTCACTAATTTCCTATATATTCTTCTGTTGTTCCCGACCCCTTGCATCCCTCCTCAGGGCACTCTTCTTGAGCAAAGCCCCCCCCCCCCAGCCTGGGTTCTCCTTGCAGGCTTCTCTGCTGTCACCTGATCTGACCCCATCTTGGTCAATCTAATGCATATTCGGACGTTTTCTGCAGTCTAAGTGAGCGTTCTGTGCCAAGGTAGAGTCATTACTCTGCTAAACACAGTAGCTACCGTAGCATTAAAGATCATCAGCAGTAGTTGTCATAGCGTATTTTGTATGCGATGGCTTTCCTAGCTGCCCCCGTAGTGATGCTATTACAGTTCCATTTTACAGATGGGGAAACTGAGACCGAGAGACAGATTTCCCTAGGACTGTTTAATGATTCCAAGATGAGATAAAGCAGCAATTTAGGTGTGAAGTTAGCATTCCCCAAACTCATTGCCACAGTATCTTATTCTGAAGCATCCATACCGTGCGGCTTTTCCTCTCCCTGGGCTCAGTGGGCATTGGAGTGGGATGGTGAGGAATGGGGTTAAGCATAAAAACTAGTAAACCAAGAAGTTCAGGCCAGGGAAAGGAAGTACCTCTTCACCCAACAGATAACTAATTTGCCAAATTCACTGCTACGAGATGTGGTGATGGCCACAAATATAGAAGGCTTTTAAATAGCAATGGGGGGGAATATGGGGGATGATGGCTAAACTGAACCTTTATGATCAGGGTAGTTATCCCCTATGTCGGTTTATCTCCCAACATCTGCCACTCAATGATGTCATCATGCTGCATCTCACAAAGGACATTGTAGAGCTGGAAAAGATGCAGAAAAGAGAAACCAGAATAGGGAAGGGCCATCACTCAGTGGCAGAGCATCTTGCACGCAGAAGGTCCCAGGTTCAATCCCCAGCACCTCCAGGTAGCGCTGGGAGAGAATCGTGTCCAAAATCTTGGAGAGCTGCTGCCAGTCAGTGTGGACAATACTGAGCTAAATAGACCAATGGTCTGATTGAGTATATGGCAGCTTCCTACGTCCCTGTGACGGTGGTGGTGGTGGTGGTGGATCACTTCCCCTGCAAAGAAAGGTTGCAACATCTTTGGCTTTTCCAGGTTAGAAAGAAGGAGATTTAAGGAGGGACACGAGAGAGGGCGATATCAGTAAGCATGGTTTGGAGAAAGTGGATGGAGAGAACATGTTTCTCCCTCTCTCCTAATCTGAGAACTTGGGGTCATCCAATGCATCTGAATAGTGGGGACTTAGGAGGAACAAGAGGAAGTCCTCAGACACTGCATAGTTAAACTGTGGGTTTCACTTTCATGAGATGTGGTGCTGGCTGTCAGCTTCAATGGGAGTTAGCCTTACCCTCTCTGAATTTATCTATCAGTGGCTACGAGTCATGAGGGCTATGTATTTCCTCCAGGATTGGAGGCATCATGCCTCCAAATGCATGATGCTGGGAAACCACAACAGGAGAAGGCTGTTTTCCTCAGGTCCTGCCAGCGGGCTTTTGGCAGGCATCTGGCTGGCCAATTGGGGGAAATAGTATGTTGCATTTGATCCAGCAGGACTCTTGCTATGCTCCCTTATGCCCTGCTTGTGGGCTCTGACTGGCCACTGTGGGAAACAAGTTACTAGACTAGAAGGACTAGGCCCATATTCTATAGGACTAGCCCTATATTCTTACCAAGCATGCCAGCCATGCAAGCTATCACAAGCAAAGGGTAAGTGATGTGAAGTCTAATGGTGCGGAGTCACTACCTAGTCTGTGGCCTGGATTCCCCCCACCCATGGCTTCTCTGACTGTTTCATGTCTCCTCTCCTCATTCCAAGAGGCACTCCAGTGCTGCCCAGTTGCTTCTTCTCCAAGCTATGGCTGGAGGTCCGTGTCTAAGGGAAGCAGGTGTGGTGGTGGCCATGAGTGGAGAGACAGTGCTGTTTTCCAGATCAATCTTCCATTCCAAGTTGATTCATCCAGCACAGCACCCCCCTCCTGCACACATAGTGCAGTTCTCACAGTTGGTAATACAGAATGAAAATGCGCTCTGTGCAAAGCAAGTGTTTGAAAGACAGAAGCCCTCAGACAAGATTAAAAATTAAACAGCAGCAGCAGCAGCAGCCTGCTTTGTGGACTGTGGCTGTTGATTTCCAGCATGAAGGTGGCAGACTGAGAATGACAGGGAGTGCTTGACTCCCAGTCCTCCTCCTGTGAACTCTTTGCAGCCTCTTTCTTGATCATGTAGCCACAGGGAGAGAGATGTTTCTCCCATTAAGCAAGGAGCTGCTTCTCACTGAAGGCTCACAAAATCCTTTGCAGACAGAGACTACTGAGGACTACACTTAATGGTGTATGTTTCAACAGGACAGCAAAGCGACAAGGTTTGCCTAAGAACAAACAGAACTGAGGGCTAGTGGGCTGTGCTTTCTCCAGGGTTCTCCTGGTTCCAACCAGGTGATAGTCTAGGACATCTTTGTGTAGTGGGCAGAAGACAAAAGGGACTTTTCTTTCCCTTTTGTATCACTTCATGGACCTATTCTGCTCACAAAGGGCAAAAGTTCTGATGTTATAGGGAAGCACGGAAAGGCCAGATGGCAGCTAATGGGCCACTCAACAAGAGAGAGGCTGGAAGGCTTGAGGATGTTGGGGTGGAGCCAAGTGTATTTGTAAATGAAAGGGTTGAGTTATGGTTCCTAGCAGTAGCCAGTGACTGATGTGGATGTTATTTATTTATTTGTCGCCCATCTGGCTGGCTGTCTAGCCACTCTGGGCGACGTACAAAATAAAAACATACAAATACATTAAAACATTAAAAGTCTCAACAATAATAATAAAACCTAACCTACCCCAAAAGCCTGCCTGAAGAGCCAGGTCTTCAAGGCCTGGCGGAAGCTCATCATAGAGGGGGCATGGCAGAGATCATTTGGGAGGGAATTCCACAAAGTGGGAGCCACAATTGAAAAAGCCCTCTCCCTAGTTCTCACCAGTCTAGCTGTTTTAACTGGTGGGATGGAGAGAAGGCTTTTTGAGGCTGATCTTGTTGAGCGGCATTCCTGATGATGTTGGAGGCGCTCCTTCAGATAGACTGGGCTGAAACCTTATAGGGTTTTAAAGGTCAGAACCAACAACTTGAATTGAGCCCGGAAAACAACCGGTAACCAGTGCAACTCCTTCAGCACTGGAGTGATGTGATCTCGCCGGCGGCTGCATTTAATCAGGCGAGCCGCTGCATTCTGTACCAGTTGCAGCTTCCAGACTGGAAAACAGTAACCCCAAGTAGAGCACATTACAGTAGTCTAGGTGAGAGGAGACCAGGGTATGTACCACAGATCGGAGCAGATGGTTGAGAAGGTAGGGGCGTAGCCTCCGTATCAGATGGAGTTGATACAGTGCTGCCTGGCTCACAGCTGAGACCTGAGCCTTCATGCACAGCTGGGAGTCAAGAATGACCCCCAGGCTGTGGACCTGGTCTTTCAGGGGCAATTGTACCCCATTGAGCACCAGGTCAACATCCCCCAACCTTCCCTTGTCTCTCACAAACAGTACCTCGGTTTTGTCAGGGTTCAGCTTCAGCTTATTCCTTCCCATCCAGCCACTCACCGACCCCAGGCACTTGGATAGGGTTTCTACAACCAACCTCGTTGAAGATTTGAATGAGAGATAGAGCTGCGTGTCATCAGCATACTGGTGACATTGCAGCCCAAATCTTCTGATGATAGCCCCCAGCGACTTTATATAGATGTTGAACAGCATCGGGGAGAGGATGGAACCCTGTGGTACCCCACAAGTGAGAGGCCAAGGATCCGAAACCTCATCCCCCAATGCCACTCTCTGGTACCTACCAGAGAGGAAGGAACGGAACCACTGCAATACAGTGACCCCTATGCCTAACCTCTTCAGGTGGTCCAGAAGGATACCGTGGTCAATGGTATCAAAAGCTGCTGAGAGATCCAGGAGGACAAAGAAGGTGCATTCACCCCTATCATCCACCAAGGCGACCAGGCCATTTCAGTCCCATGTCCAGGCCTGAAGTCTGACTGAAATGGATCCAGATAATCCGCTTCCTCCAAATGCACTTGCAACTGCTTCGCCACCACCTACTCAACCGCCTTGCCCGGGAATGGCAGATTTGAGACTGGGCAAAAGTTGTTCAGATCTTGGGGATCCAAGGAGGGCTTCTTTGGAATCGGTTTTATTACTGCCTCCTTGAGGGCTGATGGTATTACTCCCTCTTCCAGGGAAGTTTTTACCACCATCTTGATCCCCTCGCCCAGCCTGTCCTTGCAGCTCATAATGAGCCACGACGGGCAAGGGTCGAGTAAGCAAGTGGTTGGCTTTAAGGTTGACAGCACCTTGTCCACTTCATCAGAAGGAAGAAGCTGGAACCGATCCCACACCACCGGAGCATCACTGGCTGCCTCTGGCTCGCTCACTGTGTCCACAGCGCACGGAATAGCACTCTTAATACGATCGATTTTCTCTGTAAAGTGCTTTGCAAACTCATCACAGGAGGCCTTAGCATGTTCCATCAGTTCCAGGGCTACTGGACCGGCCAGGCTCTGGGCCACTTGGAACAGCCTCCTGGGACAGCACTCTGCGGACGCAATAGAGGCAGCATGTTGAATAAGAAAGTCTCTAGTGGTAGTGGTGGGCTGGAGTGCAGTGACCAGAACTTCAGGTTTGTGTGTGTGGTGTAGTGGTTAAGGTGCTGGACTACGACCTGGGAGACCAGGGTTTGAATCCCCACACAGCCATGAAGCTCACTGGGTGACCCAGCCTTGGAGGGAGGCAATGGTAAACTCCCTCTGAATACCACTTACCATGAAAACTCTATTCATAGGGTGCCATAAGTTGGGATTGACTTGAAGGCAGTCCATTTCCATTTTTTTTCAAGACTGACAACCAGTTTTTGTTTCACTCTTCCTATGTGGTTGTTGGAGATGGGCACAACTAGAAATAGTTTGGAAAGATATCCCTCAGATTTTTGAGATGATCTTTCATATCTAAGATCAGGAACTAGTTTCCTCCCAGACTGGCTAAATATTTTGCCTTCTCCCACAGCATGAGGCTTTAATGCGTGCTTTGCTCCAAACAGACATAGCACTCTAAACTAAGGTGACATAGATTTCTACGAGGGGGAAATGTAAGCACATGTTTACTCATTGAAGTTAAAGTGACTAAGTAGGGCTGGGTTGCACCCTATGAGGTTAAGTAGCACTCTTCATTAAAAAATAACTAACTAAAAAGTAGCACTCTCTTCCCTGCTCCCTCTGGCCAGACACCTACCTGCTTTATATACATCGGTCAGACCAGAGCACAAGCTGAACTTCAGTTTAGAGATCCAGATGTACGCACTAATTCCTTTCAACACCAGCCTCTTTATCATGGATGTCTGAGAACTAACAAAAGTTGAGAGCAGCACTTTAGTATGTCCAATACGCATTTTAGAGGTTTCCTCCAAATTATATGGTAAATATCTTGAGAAGAATGGGAGGAGGCCAATCATATCCTGCTTCCTGTACAAGCTGTTCTCAGAAAAGGCCAAACTACAGTTGACGGTTGTATGAATTTTCCACTGTTTTGCTCAACAAACCACTGAAGGCCCTACTAAATATCTCTATGTGGCTGTTGTGAACTTAGCCATGGCATTCGATTTAGTATATTGAAATAGCTTATGGTGCAAGTTAGGCAATACATATATAGATAAATGTCTTTTAACAGCAGCCCAGAGAGATATGTGTCAAGAACTGGGGGGGGGGGGACAGATTCCCCACTCTCAGTAAAAGCTTAAAGAGCAAAGATCTGGGACACAATTTATATGATTAAACTGATGAATATAAGTGGCAGAGAAGGTAAACAACAGGTTAACAGGTTTATTCTTTCAGTTCCAGGTTAACAAATTATATCATTGTTAGATGACACATTGAGTCACTATTAACTTAGCAAGTTACATATGAAAGAATGGTGATGATGATACCAGTACATGATTGTTCATGTTAATCAATTTGATGTAGGGAAAGAAGGAGATTGGAAAGAATTTTACAAGGGGAGTATGATTACACAACAACTGATGTAATTTTTAGTAGAATCATGATGCATAACCAATTCATAACTATTAAGAAATTTTTGGAATGTAATTAAATTTTTGGCATATCACTTTTAGCATTTGATGGAATTTAATAAAAAAGTATATAGGTGGGAGCTTCACACCAATATTATTGCTAGAATCAAAAAGGGAATCTCAGGGTCTTTGACGCAATTTTGATAAATCAAGGAGTTAAACAAGACTGTGTTTTAGCTCCTTTGCTGTTAAGCCTTCTTCTCAACAATATTTATTTGTTATTAGTTTATATCCCGCCCTTCTTCCTCTTGCTTTTCCATCAGGAGTATAGGAGGCATCCTGAAGCCATTGTTCAGGGAGCAGGCCTCTCTGTGTGTCTTCAGTTCCCAGCCTTTCCTCAGACTAGCTAAAAACATAAGTCTCTCTTTTGGGGCGGGTGGGGTGGGGGCTCTTCTGAACAGTTTCAATAACAATAGGATCTCCCTGGCCAATTCACCAGTTAATGGACACTTGGTAGACCCATTAGTCCACCTGGCCACTCTATTAGACTAACAAAGGAGACTCATCTGACCAGCAGAGCAGGTTTCTCAGCTGCAGAGCCCACCTCCAGGTGCAGGGTTCCAAATCATCCGTCTCAACCCCCAAACCCACAACAATATTGTAAACAGGAAAATCTAAAGATTAATTACTTTTTAAAAAATTCCTAAATTATGGTCTTAGGAAAGTACATCACAAATGTCAGTGGTTAATAGATGAGCAACCGATTGACCAATGGTGTAATTTAAATACTTATACATTAATTTTAACGATACATTTTTGTAAATGAAAATAAAAAAGCTTTCAGCCTCTACAACCTTGGGGCCCCTGCTTCTAATTGCTCCTGCTTTAAAACTGTCTTGAAGCAAGATGAGTGGCTCAGATTTTGTTCAGGGCAGAGATTTGGGGGTGGGATGATTCTCAAATTGTGAAAATGGAATAGTTTTTTGGAATATTTGTTTAGTTTTGTCCCCTCATCCTTCATCAACTCTAATTTGTGCAGAAGTTAGAGTTTCTTCTGTTGTGGCCTGCGTCCATAATGGTATAATTAATTCTTTTTAAAAACCTGAAAATCTTCAGATAGCCATCTTTTTATTATTATTAGATTTACATCCCTTCATTCCTTCCAGGAGATTGTGTCTCCAGATATCATGAGACTTGTACTGTCTTTGCAAATTCTTTCATCATCCCTAATACAGATATTCACTAATAGGCAAAAAAAAAACCTTGCAGTTTAAGAGCAGTTTAAAAAAGCAGGGAAATTGGGCAGCTATAGTGAATGCACCAGGGGAACAGGAGACCTGACGTCCTCACCTGCCATCTTCAAAGATGGAAAATTACATTTTTGTATGTTTGTTAGTGTTCTTACTTTGCTTCTTTCCTATGTTACTACTGTTTCTACAGAGAATCTAACCTAGAAAATTGTATTTCTTTCATTATTCATCCTAGAAATTTTTGTCAAATTTATTTTTATTAATTTCAAAGCCTTTTATTGGTCAATGTCATATGATGGTGAAGACAGCCTTTTGTGTTTCATACTGGAGGTTATGTTCTATTTCTATTTTGGGTGCATTAATAGTTGAATCTGAAACTGCAGTTTGATGTAAAATCAGACTGATTACAATATTTACTTAAATATTGTATCTGCTTAAGCAATGAATCTAGCTGTTGGAAAAAATAAACTTGGCCTGCCCAAGATGCATGTTTTCAGCCTGTTATGCTTAAATCAGTTCACTTAAGGAAAGGTGGGCATGAAAACACAGAGTACATAGAGCACAGAGAAATTTTCTAGAATATATTTCACCTCCCACTGTTTCATCTTGTGCAAACTGAGAAACTACTCATGTCCATTGGAGACTATTCTGCAGAACAGTGAGTGCCATTATTCCACTATTATTTTTGGAGATTTTTTTAATGTAAAATTTACAAATGTTGCTGTACTTCACATATTCACAGAAACAGAAGCAAAAGAAAATGGCTTACTATAGGAAACTTCACTAAAATTGCAAAGTAAATCAAACATTTAAAGTGACTATCTGAACTATTGAACTTACAAGATCTGAACAGGGTGGTTCATGACAGATGCTCTTGGAGGTCACTGATTCATAGGGTCGCCACAAGTCGTGGTCAACTTGGAGGCACATAACAACAACAAATCTGAACTATATCAACTGTCTTAATAACATTGCTTCCTCCCTGCTAAAACAAGATCAGCACAGCACGTCTTGTTTCTGTTATTTGGGCTGATTGCAGGTGTTATGCACCATATGCTCAGAGGCACATGTTACCAAATTCTTCCAAATGACTCAGGTATTGGACTGGACTGTGAAAGATCAACCCAAAGTGTTTTTGCATTTTTACAAATTTGTAGGGCAATACAATATTTCAGAGATGAGGTCAGGTCTCCTGTTCCCCTGGTGCATTCACTGTAACTGCCCAATTTCACTGCTTTTTAAAGTTTGATAGAAATATATGTTGGCTATCGGTACATTGTTAAACCACAAGGGTGGTTTTTTTTTTTTTTTTGGCCTATTAGTGAATTTCTCTGCTTTTTAATCTGGGATGTTAGAAATTGAATCCTGTGCAAGTTTGCCGAGAATGGATTGATCATTTGCATGCTTATTGAGTTCAATGGGATTTACTCTCCTGCAATCATGCTTAGGATAGGTGAAACTGACCATGGAGAGATGGGGAGGGGAGGAGGGGAAAATGCAGGGGAAAGGGAGGAAGAAGGGCAGGGGGGGAGGGGATAGGAGCAGATGGGAGGGAGGATTTACTCCCGTGCAATCATACTTAGAGTAGATGAAACTGACCATGGGGAGGAGTAGGAGTAGGAAGGGAGAGGTGGAGTGGGCAGGGGAGGAGGAAGAAGGGAGGGGAGGAAGAAAGGAGGAGGAAGGGAAAGGAGAGGGAAAGGAGGGGAGGGGAAGGAGAGGAGAGAGGGGGAGGGGAAAGGCAGGTCTGATCATTTGCATGCTTATTGAGTTCAATGGGATTTAGTTTCATGCAATCATGCTTAGAAAAGGTAAAACTGACCATGGAGGAGGAGGAGGAGGGGGAGGGAACAGGAGAGGGAAGGACGAAGAGAGGGAAAGGAAGGGAGAAGGAGGGGAGGGGAAGGGGATGGGGAGGGTGGAGCAAAGGAAGGGGGAGGAAAGGGGCAAAAGTGAGGGGATAGTAGGGGAAGGAGGGGAGGGCAGATTAGATTATTTGCATGCTTTTTGAGTTCAATTGGATTTACTCTTGTACCATCATGCTCAGGATAGGTGAAACTGACTTGGGGGAAGGGGAGGGAGGGGAGAGAGAGGGGAGGGAAGGAGATTGGGGGCAGGCATTGGGCAAAGGGAAAACCCCTTTCCTTTCCAAAAGGAAAACATTGTGAACAGTATCATTGTTTTTCAGGGTTTTCCCCACATTTTTATTCTACAGCAGACACATGTAGGTTCCTACCCAAATTTAAACCAAAGCTGTTCCTGGACACATCCACACCAGACCCTTATTTCACTTTAGACAGTCATGGCTTCTGCCAAAGAATCCTGGGAAGTATAGTTTGTGAAGGGCTCCTGCTGGGAGAAAGGGCAGGATATAAATAAAATAATAAATACGGGTGCTGAGAGTTGCTAAGACAGGCCACCTCACGGAGCTACTATCCACTCTGGCCACTTGAGCTCTGTCAGGGGAATAGTCTCCTTAACAACTCTCAGCAGAACTCTCACAGAAAAAAGTCCAACAAGGGTCTGGATTTTTTCTCTCTTGTTTTACACTTTGAACTCTCAATTCTCTCTGACTATTGTGTGTACTGCCATAAAAGAGTGATTAAGCAAGCGTTTCTGAATTTAGGACCATAAGTTTTGTAAGGTTTTGTTTTGAAATGAGCTTATGGGAAGCAGGAGAATGGCATGGGGGCATTTTCAATTTAACATTGAGGAATATGAAAAATCCATGCTAAGCTCTAGTATACAGCCACTCTTGTGGCTGTATAATTAAATTTGGATTTTTTTAACATTGTCTGACAGACCAATAATTTCCACTTCAACAATTTCCAGGTGGTTTTGGCTATATAAAAAATGATAGTTGGAGAGCTTCACTTTTGGTTAATCTTACTTTTCTTAAACTCAAGTTAGGTTTTATGGCTATCCGTTTTCAGACTATGCCATTGTCCATATTTGATGGTGATATCATCATACTCCTCAGGCTCAGTGTAGATGTCTTTGTGGAGCTACTGAGATAGAAGATCTTTTTTATATTTAGAACCCTTTCCCCCCCTAGATACTATTTTTTGTTTGTTTATTGAGGATTACACTAAAAAGATCCCAGAAAAACATGCCGTCTATTGCCAGATACTGACTTTTTTGTGACTTGCAGTCTCTCTCTCTCTCTCTCTCTCTGTACTAGCTGATGCAAAGCTGTGTACAAAAGGGCTTTCAGAAATAGGATATAGATTGTCATGGTGATGCCCTGATAAGATGATCATTTTAATATTTATTTTACTGCTTTTTATCCCTTATTTTATTGCTGCTTTTAAATCCTTGATTCTGTTTTTTTATTTACTGTATTTATATACATGGTATTTTCAGTATTTTAGCAAATACAAGTACAGATAATACTATTTATATAAAAAACAGTAGAAAAAAATCAAGGATAAAAAAATTATGTGTTGTATACCTTTGAGCCTCTTTCATGTTTTGTAAAAGTCTTTGGTCATAAGATAAGCAATAGAAGCTTGATCTGACTTGTCCACATCATTATTTTTTCCAGTGCCATAAGAACATAAAAAGAGCCTGCTGGATCAGGCCAGTGGCCCATCTAGTCCAGCATCCTGTTCTCACAGTGGCCAACCAGGTGCCTGGGGGAAGCCCGCAAGCAGGACCCGAGTGCAAGAACACTCTCCCCTCCTGAGGCTTCCGGCAACTGGTTTTCAGAAGCATGCTGCCTCTGACTAGGGTGGCAGAGCACAGCCATCACAGCTAGTAGCCATTGATAGCCCTGTCCTCCATGAATTTGTCTAATCTTCTTTTAAAGCCATCCAAGCTGGTGGCCATTACTGCATCTTGTGGGAGCAAATTCCATAGTTTAACTATGCGCTGAGTAAAGAAGTACTTCCTTTTGTCTGTCCTGAATCTTCCAACATTCAGCTTCTTTGAATGTCCACGAGTTCTAGTATTATGAGAGAGGGAGAAGAACTTTTCTCTATCCACTTTCTCAATGCCATGCATAATTTTATACACTTCTATCATGTCTCCTCTGACCCGCCTTTTCTCTAAACTAAAAAGCCCCAAATGCTGCAACCTTTCCTCGTAAGGGAGTCGCTCCATCCCCTTGATCAATGGAAAGTGGAAGTAGCAATAATAAAGGAGATTTGAAAGACTGAAACTCACAATGCAGACATTTGTGAGCTGTTCACAGGTGAAGTATCCCCCCCCCAAGATATGAGTGCTCAGGCATTTAGATTATGGGCTGACCTCCAAACCAAATTGAAGTTCCCAGGGCTGGGCGGGCTGTTTCAGAAGCAGCAAAAGGCATGGGGACAAAGAAAGGTGTCCTGATAGGCACATGCATATATTTGCATACCAGCTTCAAGTGTGTATGTTGTTTAATGTGCATAAATTAACATTTTAAAACAATTATACTTTACTATGGGCTCCTCCCCTGCTGGCTTTGCTTGCCAACCCCATCTACCATCACCAAAGCCTCCCTTCCCCCCATGGGTTGCTGAAGCTGCCCCTCCCCATATGCGGTGCTGAGGCTCCCCCCCATGGGGTGTCCAACCTGCCAGCTGGCCTGCTCTGAGGCCCAACCTATCACCCCGCATCTTGTTTGGGCTGCAGACAGTAGACAGAGCCTAGGAGAGGTGAACTGGAGTCAGAGGCTCAAAAGGATGGAGTTCACATCCAACCCTTGCCAGAGCAATTTGCTCACTAGGAGCTTTCCCTGGTTCTGCAGCAACTGCCTTGCCTTGCCCCGGGACCAGAACAGGACACCAACTTTGTTGAACACAGATCTGCTGGTCCTATGATGATTTCAGAATTACCTATCTCTGTTTTAAAAAGTTTTAAAACAAACTATCTTCTGCTTGCTTATCCAAACTGGCCACTGCTTATTTGATAGCTGTTGGTTCCTATATCTACAGTCACCCTTAAATTAAATAGCTTGCCTCTCTCTTCTCCATGTCACCCGCCGAGCATGACCTTCATGTGGATAGGGAAGAGTATATGGGTCCCAAAAGAAGTCCCATCACCCAAGAAAGTTCCCTACCCCATCCTTGCAGCCAAAACAATTCAGCCTAATCAGCCAAGCCGCGCAGAAGCGATGAGCTAATCTGTTGCAACTCCTTCCCGCTTGTGCTTAGCCTGACTGCTTCTCCTCTTCTCATTAAAACCTGAGTAGCTGTAAAAAGCTCCAGAGTAACACCGTTCTTGCATTAGCCTAGGGCTGCTACGTCTGCAGAGCTGGGGCTTAACAAGCTGTCCAACACAAGTCAAGGCAAAGAGGCATTCTACGTGTATGTTACACACGCTGCAGAACCTGGTGTCGAGTGCAGAGCGTAGCATCCTGAGAACCAAAGCTTTCCATTTTTTTTTTAAAAAGTGGCAATTGTTTTAACTCTTACGGCCATGAAAATGTCACATGAACCATGCTTTAAAAGGGGGGGAAGGGGGATTAATACTTTCATTTCTCCCTGTATATAGCAGAAGTAGAATAAATTGTGCAAAGCTAATATAGGCAAGTGTGGTTTTGCATCATTTATTTGAGCTGCCTAATGCAGCTTTTCTTAGCATACAATCTGGGCAGAGTCTTTTAGGGCAAGAGTACACAGTACCTTGGGTACGTTTTTATCTGGTGCTAATCCATTTAGTTCCACTAACTGTTTCTGGATGTAATGCTAACTGCAGAGCATGAACATCGCCCACCTCATTTCTCTTTCTCTGGCACAGCCCCTGACATTGGAAGCATTTGCTTTTGTTTTCAACTAATCACAGTCGGTTGTTATCTCTGAATCTGGGCAAACTGTGCCTAGTTTTATTTATTTATTTAGACCACTTCTGTCCTGACTGTCAGCCAAAAATCTCACAGCAGGTAACAGCAAATCTTTTTTAAAAAAAATATACATAAGATCATAAAAACACAATTAAAACAAGATAGCAATGCTGTCTGTACTAGAGGAAGAGCCAGGGCATGTTCACTGTCATGGCCCCAGCAAAGACAGAGGAGGGTGACCTGGCAGTGTCTAGGGTTGCTATACTACCAGTGGAGGACTGGACTGGGTTCTTGATGCTGAACCTTGGCCTAATGGTCATGAGCCTGAAGATGCCTTTCCCTGAACCCAATTATCCACCTGAGGAGTCCAGTATCTCCCTCTAATAGCAGACAAAGGGATGGAGCAGAAGTGCTAACCTGACCTCCTGACAGCTGAGTAGCTTGCTGGACCAGGCATGTTGTTCGAATGCCTGATTATCATCTTCCAAAGCAACTACTTTACTCCCAACTTAAGGATGGAGAACGGAATATCGGTGGACAGCAAAAGAGGTTCAAAGACGTTCTTAAAGATAACCTAAAAGAATGTAACATGAGCATCAAGACCTGGGAAGCTTTGGCCCATAAGCGTCTCAATTGGAGGTCAGCTATTATCAAAGGTGCTATGGACTTTGAAGGAGCACAAACACAGGGTGAAAGGGACAAATGGGCTAAGTGGAAGGCACGTCAAGCCAATTCTCATTGCGACTGTCTTCCATCTGGAAACCTATGTCCTCACTGTGCGAGGCTGTGTGGATCTAGGATTGGCCTCCACAGTCACTTACGGACCCACCATTAAAGACCTTATTTTGGAAGGCAATCTTACTCAGTCCTGAGTGATCACCATAGATAGATAGAGCTTGCTGCCTACCAGGGGGTCAGGTAGGAGGTGATGGGAAAGTCAATGCAGTGCAAAGTTACTGGCACCAGCACTGGGTTGGCTCCACTGGTGCATTTGCACCATACTGACCTCTCTGCCCTCCTCCCTTCTTCCTGGTAAGCAGTGACGACACAGGTGTTGGGAGGTCAGGTGAGTGCTGCCACCCTACCCCGCCATGTACTACTAGCTCCCACTCCACTGAGCTTTCTCAATGACTCTGAGAGACCCGTTAGGAGGGAAGGCACAGAAGAAGAAACACTTGCATTCAAACCAGGAGGTTGGGCTTATAAGGAGTCACACATGTCAAGCAGGGGAATTTAGGAGAGGTAGACTTGGATGGAGAGATGTATAAGATCTCAATCCATTTCAGGCCTTTGCCAGAGCACGTTGCTCACTTGCAGCAGCACTGTGGATGTGTCAATACATTCACATGCCGGTAGGCCATAGTTTAGTTTTATCAGTAGCACAGTGGCAAATTCAGAAGTGCAGGGTCCCTTCATGATAGTCATGTTCCCTCACAGCCATGCCCACTTCTAAGATTATACAATCTCCTATGGTTATAGAATAATCTGGTCAGGCTTGAATACTGCTTTCTGCTTCTCTGTCACTGTCACCATTTCACTGTCCTTTCTCACGGTCAGAGATATTGCTTGAATTACTGAACTCAGTGTCTATACATTTATCTCTTGCTGCTGCCAAACTGCTTGATAACATAGATGGGATGATATCATCAGGATTCACTGTCTCTTCTGTAATTACATAATTCTCACTCTCCACAACTTGTCTTGGCTTTTTGAAGTAGGCACTAATAGCTGATTGCTTGTAATTGACTCTCATTGGGGCCTGCATAACTGACTCGGAAAGCCCTACAGCAATAGAAAAAAACACATTGTTTTAAAAAACAAACAGCTGGGTGCATAGGCTTTGCCACTTCCATTCTCTTTCTCTGGGGGCTTTCTCTGGATTAAGACAAAAAAGCCTGGTTTTCCTAAAAGAATTCACACTCTCTAAGCAGGCCAAGCATTCATTTTGCATAGGGATTTGTACTTTTGAACTAGAAGATAGGAAGGTTTTTTTCTACAGCATCTCCTGTCTCCCTGAGTCACCCACTCCTCCTTCTACACATACTTAGAAGGTGTGTGTATGCATGCGTGCGTGCCCCCCCATGCCCCCCACACCTGTCTAGTCTTTACAATTGCCCTTAATGAAGATGGTGGCCACGGTTTCCCTAAGGGGAATGAAGCCTCCGCCACCATCTTTGTTGATGGCACACGTGCGTGATACGCGCACACATCTCTGCCATCAACTAAGATGGCGGCAGCGACTTCAGTACGTTTAGGGAAGCTGCGGCCACCATCTTCATTAAGGGCAATGCTAAAAAGCCAGCTGACAGGTAAGTGTGGGGTGTGGGGTGGGTGCGGATCGCAGAAGGGGAGCGGAGGGCCCCTCAGGGGCCCCTCAGGGGCTCCTGTAGTTCCGGGGCCCTCGGGCCAGTGCCCAACCTGGCCACCCTTTAGAACCGGCCCTGGCCTTAAGGGAATGTGACTCAGCCTACTCAGATCCAGTGAGGCAAAGGAATGTGCCCTGCTTGAAAATCAAAGAAGGTCTCTAACAGACTCGGTTCACACACTGCAGTGTGTTTAGACACATGAAACTGTGCATTGAAGGCAGCGTCCTTGTGATTCTTTGTCACAAAGTCATTGTGAGAACTGCTGGAATAATCTGTGCAGCTGCTTCACTTGAAAGGCTTGCCATGAGGAGCACCTTCTGTGCACCTGCCTACACAAACACACAATACATATGTGAACTGAGCCGTAAAAGGGTACAATTATGGAGCAGCTTCTGCAGAACACTTGCAGGAATAGTTGTGGCCTATAAAAGGATTTGTCTTCCACAAAATAGCTGCTCCCCACATTTGTATCCTCTTGCTCGCTGGTCTTTAGAGGGGTGCATTTTAACAGGCTGAACAGCTGTAGATTAAAAAGCCAAAAGAACCCCAAACAAAAACTGACCCCAAACAGCTTGTGCTCCCCACACTTTCTTGTGGACCACCAGAAACCACCACAATCAGAGACAGAATATTGGTGACATGGATATTATTTACCCTTCTAAAAAATTCCTTGGAGGCTGAGTGGAGGATTTTCCAGTTTAACTACCATATTTGGGTTGTGATGGATTCCCTCATCCAACAGACCTGCTGGTGACCCTGAGGGACTTCTATTTTGACTTCTATTGCAGGCTGGCTTGGCTCATTTTATTGAGTCATCTGAAGCTAGTTGCTTTGCAATCCACTTTCTGTGCGCTCCTGTTCTCCCTTTGGTCGCATCCTCACCACATTCCACTAAAGGATTCCCGGAATTGTAGTTTAAGGGTGTCGTGAGGAGACCCCCCATAGAGGTACACTTTCCAGCACCCTTAACAACTACAGTTCCCAGGATTTTGGGGGGTGAATCAACAAGTGAAAGTGATATGCTTTCAATGTGTAGTGTGGATGTGAACTTTATGGCACATTGTGGTTTAGATTGTGAACAGGCAAATCTGTGTGGTGGATGAACTGGCCAGATGCAGTGTTGCCCCAGGGCCATCCCAGCCCTGCTAGTCTAATGGATTTCAAATCACATATTTGGGTCTTTATGAATTTCTCTCCTTACTTTCAGTGGTTACAGTTTGCAGCTATGATCCAGTGTATGTTTTATTTATTTTCCTCTGGGGTTTGGCTCAGGCACTGAAGATGGCTTACATCAGTTGGGGATTTAAACTGTTTTGGGGAACCATAGCCAATTTTATACTAACTACAGATATAACTGATGGCATCATGCCAGACCAGCATTCAGTGCTCTGATTGGGGATTAAAATAAGACAACGTGGCCTTGTCAGAGATTGGCAGGACATCTATAAATAAAGACTAATGAGCTATAAATCAAACTTTAATGGAGTGCACTATAATCAGGCACTTGATGTGTTTCATTCCCTCTACTGCTGTTATATTGGCTTGCAGTAGACATTGCCACTGTGAAGTCTATATTTCTAGTCCATCAGCTGGTGGCAGCCAAAATAACACATTATAAATAATAAAGTCAGTCACATTTGAGGTGTTTCACTCACCTTGGTGTCCGGCAGAGCAGAGTCACACATACACACCACCAAACAAAAAACACATGATGGCACTTGCCCCTTCTACAGTTTGAACAGGTTCAGTTTTGTTTCTTGACATCTGTCCTGGTCTACTTGGGAGAAGGGACCAAAAGCTCAATGTTAGTACGGCACAGACCAAACAACATGTTATATTGGTGACCTATTTGTGCCTTTATGTGCAAAGTCATTTTCTTTAAAAAATGCCAACATGCCCTCCCTGATCCTGTTTGAGACCCTAGCAGAGGAGCTAGGGAGCTTTAACCCTTTGCCTGTCAGGATGCAGGATTGGGGCCCTGTTGTTTCAGAGGAGGAGGAGGGGGAAGAGATTATTTGGCCAGAACTGTGTGAAGAAGCACTTGAGGAAGGGGGGGGGGAATCCCAGAGATAGAACTGTCTAGCAGTAAAGACCTTGAAACTCTCACAGACACAAATTCTTCCGATGAGCTTCCCACGCCTCCATCTCTTTCAAGACTAGAGCAGTTGGACAAGGGAGGAGGGCAAGGGGGAATTCAACTCCCTCCTGAGGCAGGAAAAAGCCAGCCTGACGGTTCAAGCATGGCCCCCCCGCTTTCCCCCATACCTGAGTCAGAATCCTCAGAAGGGGAGGGGGCAGTTCTTCCCCCTTCACCACGAACACGGAGACAGCAAAAAAGGACAAGGGGGAGAGAGAGGAGGGGTGTAGATGAGAGCACTTTGAGGCGGAGTGAGATAATTCGTGCCAGAAAGCCCCCTTTTTAAGGGACAGGGGGAATAGGGAGACCTTGTTCTGTCAACTCTCTTCTATGCCGCAGGATATGTGTGATAGTGTTACTTCATGAGAAGGCGCAGTTTTTGTCTGGATATTACGTTAATAAAAACTGAATTGCGTTCACCAACTGGTCTGGTTCCTGAGTCTAGTCCTGGACACGACATTGCCCTTTGCTAAGGTCCTGATCCAGATTGGGCTCTTGTGCATGCAATTTGCATAGGGGGGAACTTTCCCATTAAAGGAACTAGGGTTGCCAGGTTCAGGGCCTGAGTCTGATCCTGTATCTTTAGGAGAAGAGAAAGTCAGCCAAGTGCAGGTGTTCTTGCAACATTGTAATAGGAAAAACCACAAGGTGGAGTTCTCCCTCCCCCCTCCACAACTTTTAAAGATACAGAAGACCTCTTGGAGGCTGGGCCTGGCAACCAAGAGGTCTTCTGTATCTTTAAAAGTTGTGCAGGGGGAAGGGAGAATTCCACCTTGTGGTTTTTCTCATTACAGTGTTGCCAGAACACCTGCACTTGGCTGACTTTCTCTTCTCCTAAAGATACAGGATCAGTCTCAGGCCAGGAACCTGGCAACCCAAAAGGAAACAGGAGATATTTCCCTGATACAAATTGCCAGCACAGGAGTTTGATGTTGATTAGGGCCACAGCATGAGCAAAAGGGTATAACCCCCCTACATGAAGGTCCCAGCACATATTAGCTTGAACCATTTGTGTCATCCCCTCCCCCAAACCATTTTTTCTTAAATACACAGCTACATAGCTAAGATAATGTGTAGTTTGGCCTCAATACTGAAGCACACTCAGGGGGCAATTACAAAACAAAAACAAAACCCACACGTGCATATGAATACTGTCAGTAAGTACAAACACTTTGTTGATTGCAGACATCTCCTGCAGAGTTTTCACAACAACAAGAACATCAGCTTGCAATAGGGTTGCCAGGTCCATGGCCTGAGACTGATCCTGTATCTTTAGGAGAAGAGAAGGTCAGCCAAGTGCAGGTGTTCTTGCAACTCTGTAATGGGAAAAACCACAAGGTGGAATTCTCCCTTCCCCCTGCACAACTTTTAAAGATACAGAAGACCTCTTGATTGCCAGGCCCAGCTTCCAAGAGGTCTTCTGTATCTTTAAAAGTTGTGCAGGGGGAAGGGAGGATTCCACCTTGTGGTTTTTCCCATTACAGCGTTGTAAGAACACCTGCACTTGGCTGACTTTCTCTTCTCCTAAAGATACAGGATCAGTCTCAGGCCATGGACCTGGCAACCCTAGCTTGCAACTCCCAGATATTTTCTTGCATGATCAATCATCTTCTTTAGATACCTGAACCCATGATATAAGTTTCCTTGCAAGTCACTACCCCAAAGGTCATAAATTCTTGTCCGTATCTTCTAAGCGTGACCTTTAGAGAGGCAGTTTGTAATTATCCTTAAGGTGATGGCCCAAGAAGACAGAAGGCGAAAGAAAAAAAGGGGGGGAAACGAAAAGTTTTTTGACAGGATGGATTTACACAGGCACAAAAATAATTATGTCCTTTTTATTTCCAGCTATTTAGTTTACCCGAGCCAAGCTATTCAGGTTATGTTTTATTTAAATAACTCTTTTTATTTAAATAACTCTTAGAATTAAATTCTACCCACACTTACCAGGAAGTAAACCTCTTTTAACTCAATGGAACTTACTTCCAAGCAGGCACGTTGAAGATTGCACTATTAGGTAGTCCTTTCAAAACAGGCCTGCAACTCAGGCAGCAGCAAGCCCAAAGGGGCAAAAAGAACAAAGTCTTCCAGACTAAGAAACCTAACTGAGCACCATGTGCAACAGTTCCAGTGTGCTCCTTCTGCCTCCCTTCTGTAACTTATGGGGCCATACATCACAGTGACAGACAGTGGCATCTCCCAAGCTGACCTTCCTGCAGGCCTTCCTCATGAGGTTCTAAAGACTGTCGGGCAGAGCTTGGAAAAGTTACTTTTTTGAACTACAACTCCCATCAGCCCAATCCAGTGGCCATGCTGGTTGGGGCTGATGGGAGTTGTAGTTCAAAAAAAGTAACTTTTCCAAGTTCTGCTGTCGGGTTGGCTTTGGCAGCAAATCAAGCTTTTTTCAGGCGTGGTGGTCTGGCTGTGCAAGTCAGTGTGACAGCAGGAATTTTTGGTTATGGAGCAAACTGGAAATGTGGCTGTAACAAGTGTGCGCCAGCTGTGAAATTGTTTTAACTGATTTCAATATTGTATTTTGTTGTAACTCACCCCGGGACTATATGGTGAAGGGCAGGTACAAAATTGATCGATCAGTCGTCATGATCAGCATGAAAATGTGTTCAAGGGTTCAGCAATTAGTGTGGGGTGTAGGGGAGGACCATCTACAGCAAAAACTTTAAAACATATTGTCGTTGATGGATTTCTGCAGAGTTAGGGTTTCTTACAAATGCAAGCAGGTTTTGTAAACAGAATTCCCATGATGCAGAATTTAGACTCCCTGTCTTCCTCCCTGCCTTTTTATTTTTGGCACAGTTTGCCGACATTTCTGCCCAGCCTTTCTGTTTGCTGTTTTGTAACTCTCAATTACATGCTATATTGGGAGTTTGTTTTCCTACAAGTGACATGGGATTTATTTGGAAATTACCTCCCAAGCTGCAAAGAGGCACATTTCCTGGCAAATGAGTTAGCTCCCACTGTTGCGCCTGGCATTCCCATTTAGTCAGATAGCTTTCCTAGGCTTGGCTTGGCTTTTTGGTGCAGTTTTTGTCTGAAGTTGGGTGCTCTTATGGTTTGGCCATGACCTTCTTTTTACATTTCCTTTACTTATTTACCATGTCCCAGGGGCATGCTGATCTCACAGGGGTTACTTCCACACTAGGGCTCTTTAGCATGGCTGAGGCATTATTTTTCTGCTTTCAGCTGGAAGTGGAATCAAAAGGAGTGACTCTGTACAACACTTAATATACCACTGTATTTTCCAGCAATGCCCACCCCCATGGCCAAGATCCTTCTATACTGTTTACTCAGAGAAGTAAATTCCATTCAGCAGCCTGCTACAACTTCGATTACAAGTTTCTTTCTTGCTGCTTCTGTCTCTGATTGCTTCCTGTTAAATATTGCATGGCATTAATGATAAATTGTCCCTTAATTAGTAATTTCTCCTCTCCCTGGGTAGGAGCTTCAATCACAGGAAGCGATTAGAGGCAATAGCTGGAAGGAGAAAATGTCTTTGACAAAGCATCAAAAACATTCTGACAGTCCACACTAAATAAGCTGGCACTGCAATTGCATTGGAGAGTGGGGACTCACCACCAACATCAGATCTGAAAAAGATGGAAGGACGACAGCAACAGCAGTTGAAGTGTGACAGGTTGACAGTCATGTTGCCGGAATTCTCATAAAAAGTGAAAGAGCAACAAATGGCAATTCCAGACTAAGTGGCTAGTGTGGAATCAACTAAAAAAGCCACCGTGTAGCAGCCCTTTGGATTCTCACTCTGATCCAGTGATCACTTCCAGCATTGGTGCTTCAAAGCACTCTCAGATCTTCCTTATACTAGAAAGAGAGTTCTCCTTTGTTCATTTCAGTGAGAGGGACGTATCCACATGCCTTCCTTTGCTCATGCAGATCTACTCCTTCAAATGGAATCAAAGGAACAGCATGTGTTCCTGGGCAAAAAATTCAATTCAGTTTGCAGTTAAAGCCAAATTTGTCAAATCTGCACTTTCTGAAACAACATGAGAATCCAAAAACAGCCGTCCTTTGAAATTTGCATTTATCCGAATTTTCCAATGCAGTTCTCCAACCAAGCAATGCTTGCAGAAATGCAAATGTTGGGGGAAAGCATGCATAAAAATGGATGGAAAAAAATGGACTGCCTTCAAGTCAATCCTGACTTATGGCGACCCTATGAATAGGATTTTCATGGCAAGCAGTATTCAGAGGTGGTTTACCATTGCTTTCCTCTGAGGCTGAGTGGCAGTGACTGGCCCAAGGTCACCCAGTGAGCATCATGGCTGTGCGGGGATTCAAACCCTGGTCTCCCAGGTCGTAGTCCAACACCTTAACCACTATACTGGCTCTCCTGGATATATATTGGTGAAAATAATAAACAAAAATGCATTACGTTAGGAGAAATTGCTTGCAGAAATGTGCACATTAGTCAAAACTGCAAACGAGTGTGTTTGGTAGGAGAAATTGTCACTAAAACGCTGAAGAATTTTCATGAGGATTTTTTTGAAAAGAAATTCTCAAATGGCTGCAGAAATGAGGAGAATCAAATTTAAGATGGAGGGGAAAAGGGGTAGCAGAGAGAAGCGAAATGAAAAGGTCCTTCCGTCCCTAGTCTACACTGGAGTATGCTTCAGTCTCTGGACTGAGAACCATACAGTTACTTTTCTTTAATGTGTTGTAGGATTGCATTTTTACAACTCATTTGCAACTTGTTTTCAATCTGATCTACTGCTTCTGCTGTTTTGTTATTATAAGGGCTTCCTCCATCTGTAGGTTTTGATTATTCTGGGCTGTGTAGGCTGTTCCTGGGGAAGTGGGGGCACGTCTGGTTTTCCTTCCAACTGACCAACTTAGTAGCGTGTGATGAGAAAGGTAACTGGCAGATTATGATTGTGCTGCTCTCTTTTCAGCTTTTTAAAAAAGGCTTATTGTAGAAAATAAGGGTGAATTTCTGTGATAACTGATTTACCCCAGTTTATTTTTTTTAATTGATTAACCATTATGCTATTATATTTCAAAATTTCAGTAAAGATGACAGAAGTGGGCAGTCTCCTTTAGATGTGAGAGAGCTGTTTGTTATTACATTGTAAATTAGTACTTATTGTTCGATAGAAAGACTTTCTTGCAAAATTTGAAAACATAATATTGATTTTTAAAAAGGTTCAAGGCTCATCGGTATTACAGAAGATCCAGGCCTAAGAAATATATTGAATTCACTAATAGGCAAAACAACAACAACCACCACCCTTGTGGTTTAAGAACACACCAATAGCTAACAGATATTTCTATCCAACTTTTAAAAGAAGGGCAATTGGGCAGCTATAGTGAATGCATCTGGGGAGAAGGAGACCCGATCTCCTCTCTGAGGTATTGTACTGCCCTACAAATTTGTAAAAATGCAAATACATTTTGGGTTGGTCTTTCACAGTCCCATCCATTTCCTGTATAGCTTGGAAGAATTTGGGGAAGGTGCCTATGAGTATATGATGAGTGATGGCAACAGCTGCCATCTCCAAAGATGGAGAATTAGATTTTTGTATGTTTGTTGGTGTTCTTCTTACTTTGCTTCTTTCCTGTGTTACTACTGTTTCTACAGAGAATCTAACATAGCAAATTAGATTTCTCTCATTTATTTATTTATCCTAGAAATCTGTGTCAAATTTATTTTTATTAATTTCAAAGGCTTTTTATTGGTCAGTGTCATATGATGATGAAGACTGCCTTTTGTGTTTCGAATTGGAGGTTATGTTCTGTCTCTATTTTGGGTGCATTAACAGTTGAATCTGAAACTGCAGTTTGATGTAAAATCAGACTGATTACAATATGTTGCTACTTAAGCAATGAAAAGCTGTTGGAAAAAATAAACTTAGCTTGCTATGCTTAAACTACTCCACTTAAGGAAAGGTGGGCATTGTCAATTAAAAATATACAGCACATTTAGACATTTGCTAGAATATACAGTATTTCACCTCCCACTGTGTTATCTTGTGCAACCTATTCCACAATTTTTTGGGAGATTTTTTTAGTGTAAATTTTGCAAAGCGTTGCTGTACTTCACATATTTACAGCAACAGAAGCAGAAGAAAATGATGTACTATAGGAAGCTTCACTAAAATGGTGAAGTAAATCAAACATATTTAAAGTGACTATCTGAACTATATCAACTGTCTTAATATTGTTGCTTCCACCCTGCTAAAACAAGATCAGTACAGCACATGTCTTGTTTCTGTTATTTGGGCTGATTGCAGGTGTTGCCACCACTCACCATATTCTCAGAGGCACATGTTCCTAAATTCTTCCAAGCTACAGAGGAATTTGATTGGACCAACCCAAAGTATGTTTGCATTTTGACAAATTTGTAGGGCAGTACAATATCTCAGAGAGGAGATCAGGTGTCCTACTCCCCTGGTTCATTCACTATAGCTGCCCAATTCCCCTGCTTTTTAAAGTTTGATAGAAATATCTGTTTGCTATAGGTATGTTCTTAAACCACAAGGATTTTTTTTGCCTATTAGTGAATTATTAGTGAAATTCTCTGCTTTTTAATCTGGGACGTAAGAAATGGGATCCTGTGCAAGTTTGCTGAGAATGGATTGATCATTTGCATGCTTATTGAGTTCAATGGGATCTACTCCCCTGCAATTATGCTTAAGATGGGAGAAACTGACCACAGGGGGTGGGGAGGAGATGAGGAGGGAGGGCAGAGGGGAGGAAGGAAATAGGAGCATGTGGGAGGGGGAGGGGAGAAGGAGTGCAGGTTTGATCATTTACATCCTTATTGAGTTTAGCGGGATTTACTCCCATGCAATTCTGGTTAGAATAGGTAAAACTGACCATGGGGGGGATGAGGGGGAGGGGACAGGAGAGGGAAGTAGGAAGGGAGTGGAAGGAGGGGTAGGGAATTGGAAAGGAATGGGGATGGGGAGGGAGGGGCAAAAGGGAGGGGATAGGAAGGAGGAGGAGCGGGGGGCAAGTTTGATCATTTGCATGCTTTTTGAGTTCAGTGGGATTTACTCCTGTGCAATCGTGCTTTGGATAGATGAAACTGACTTGGAGGAGGGGCAGGGGAGGGAGGGGGAGGGGAGGAGTTTGGGTTGGTGGGCACTGGGCAGAGGGAAAGCCCCTTTCCTTTCCAAAAGGAAAACATTGTGAACAGTATTATTCTTTTTCAGGTTTCCCCCACCTTTTTATTCTACAGCAGGCACATGTAGTCTCCCATCCAAATTTAAACCAAAGCTGTCCCTGGACACATCCACACCAGCCCTTTATTTCACTTTAGACAGTCATGGCTTCTCCCAAAGAACCCTGGGAAGTGTAGCTATGGTATACAGCCACTCTCTAGGCTGTATAATCCAGCACGATTGGTTTAAAATCAAAACCGTAATAACCATGCGGAAGAGGGAACTCCCCCTGCTCCTCCACCAGCATACTTTCTCCAGCTTGAAAAAAAGTGGGCCATAAGTAGTTTAAAGGTAAAATAATCGAATTAGTTCCATAGTGCTTTTTCTAGCCTGAGAAAAAAATGCCACAGAGCTATCCCAATCTCCACTCCTGGTTTTAAAGGACTGAACTACACTACACTTGAAGAATGTAGTGGTGCCAGGTGGTGCTGTGCTTTAAAAAGGTATTTAATGAGAAAAGAAATTGCATTTGAAAAATATCAAAGGGCAGATCCTGTAACATTTCACTAGAACTCTCATAAGTAGGGTACAGAGTTTTTGTTGTGTTTACCATCCTTTTCAAGTGGCAGTGAGGTGTTTGGGAGTGCCCTTTCCTTCTTTCTTCCAATCATCTTGCCAGTGTCTGCACTCTGTAGCCTTCCCAGGTGTCCACACTTCAACTGAAGCCTGAGGGAAGACTTCATGAGGTAACTCCTTCCCGTGGGCCTTCAGATCAGGAAGTGTGGGCAGCCAGTGAGGCTACATAAGAAAACCATATATGCCACCCTTGGTCACCTCATAATGATAAAGTAAGCTAAAAAAAAAACCCTGCATCTACAGAAGTTTAAAGAAATTCTAAAATGCTTTGAGAATTGGACAAACAACACTGAGGGGTATGGAAGGAAGACTTTTGAGAAATTGGAGGGTAGAGTTCGGCACAGCACTGGTGTCAGGACTTTGGTGTCTGTCAATCTCTCTGGGACTAGCAAAGATAGGCCATTGAAAGGACCCAGTAATCTTGAATTTACATACCACATGTCTTTGTATTCCACCATCACCTGATTGCAGGTAGCAGCCTCTTTGATGGAGCAAGAATTCACTGAGGTTTGGGGGAAGACAGCAAAGGATAACTTTGGCCACATCTGGCAGAATTTCAGTGATTCTCAGCTAAAGAAAACCATCAGTTCCATCCAGACCCTGGGGCCCTCCAATTTACCCATGGAAAAGCGGCACAAGGTAAGTAGCACAGCTTCAAATGGAGAGTTTGAGCTTGGGAGGCAAGGCTAGAGGAAAGAATGCAAGGGCTGAAACTGACATGATCTGGGGGGAATGAAAACAGAACAATTGATTCCAGCTGATCTTTTAGCATGGCAGCACCTACACTCTGGAACTCCATGCCCATTGACATGAGGCTAGGGATGGGGGAGAAGTTTGATACTGTTCACGTTTATAGGTGAACCCACCTAATTTGCACTTTCTAAAACAATGTGTGAATGGAAACTCAGTCATCCTTCAAAATTTGAACTTAACTGAATTTTGCGATCCAGTTCTCCAACCAAGTAAGCTGTACAAAAATACATATAGGGTAAAGTGTGCATAAAATTACATATACTAGTGAAAATAACATACAAAATTCACTATGATAGGGGAAATAATGTGGATAATAGGCCACATTCTATATAAAAGTGAAACTTTTTTTTTATTACAAAACAAAGTGAAGAACTGAACTTAAGACTGAAAGAATGAGAAAGTGAGAGAAACCAAAATGGACAGACTCACCCATCCCTGTCAGCATCTTTGCTGTTCTGTTTCCAACACCTCCTAAAGCCTTGTTTGTTTAGGCAAGCCTACCCAGATATGTAAGGCTGACATGTTTGTTTTGTAATGTATATTTTTGCATTGCTGGCTTTATTTGTATTTTGAATTTTTTCAGAGTTAACTTGTTTTTCACCCCAACCTTTATCAATTATGTTAATGTATATTTTATGCTAGCAGCTTAGAGTTTTTTTTAATAGGGTTTTATTAAAAGAAAAACAACTCTTACATATACCACTTTTCCATTTACAAACATTACAACATAATTCACCTTAATTTGTAATAACCGTATACAGTATCAGAGCTTGGAAAAGTTACTTTTTTGAACTATAGCTCCCATCAGCCTAATCCAGTGGCCATGTTTGATTATCATAAAAGCCAATTGCTGAAGCTGGAATGCCTCATAATACGTTTGCAGATGTGGCAATCCCCAACCTCCTCCATCTGGTTTCCTATAATACATTTTAATTGCTATTCTAGGATTATTTTTTTTTGAAACACAAATGAATTTGAGATTTTTTGCCATTTCCAAAAGATATCCTGATTTTGGGGGGGGGGGTGTTGACTGGAAGAGTTTCAAATAAGTATAAAAATCTAGGTATAATTTTCATTTGAAGAGCCGCAATTCTCCCTAGAATTTATGTTTAATTTACTCAATTTACTAATATTTCTTTTCAAGTTCCTAACTAATGAATAATAATTCAGATAAAACAACTTAGAGAGTTTCCTGGGAATCTGCATCCCCAAGTATCTAAATGATGTTCTGCACATATGTAGTTTTAAAAAGTTACAGACTTTTAGATGAATCTTGGGATGACATCTATAGAACATAATAGATTTTTCAGAATTTACCTTTAATCCTGATATTTGTGCAAAAATATCCAATTCCCTTTTAAGTGCTATCATAGAGTCCTGAGGTGCGCCCAACATTAATATCATATCATCTGCATACATATTAATAAGGTCTTCCTCGCCCTCTCCCTGGTATCCGGTTATATTCGGATTTGCTTGTAATCTATCTGCTAGAGGTTTTTATTACAATTAAGCAATATACAAATTCAGTTAAAACAAAATAAAATAAATGCTGGAGGAGGAAGAGTCAGAGGCTGAACCATCTGGAGGTATCTGAAGACCCAGAGGTGGTATTCATAAGACCCCACTACTTTATCTTTGACCTTCAACTCTTTGGACCTGCCTGACACATGCACATATGAAGAGATTGCCTCCTTCCTTTGGTTCCAGCTTCCATATTCCACAGTGGTGATGTCAGATGAAACCATTTCTCTTCCAGTTTGGATCATTTGCTTATATGGAGTACTTTTAATGGAGAGAGGGACTGTGTACCGATACTGAGTTTTAAAGTGTGTAATTTATTGATCGTTTTATAGAATCACAGAGTTGGAAGGAGCCTATAAGGCCATCAAGTCCAACCCCCTGATCAATGCAGGAATCCAACTTAAAGCATACCCGACAGGTGGCTGTCCAGCTGCAGAAGGCTGGCCCTCCGTGGGTGTGAGAAGGTGGGAGTAGATGTGCCCTGTGTGCGAGATATTGAGTGGTTCTGTTCCCCATTCTCTCTGAGGCCTACTGGGATAATTGGTTCAGACAGGTTTTGTTGGTGGGCTCTTGTTGGGTCCATATCAGGTGTTTAGGAGGAGTCTTAGTAAGGAGGAACATGGGTGATGCCACCCCAATTTCAGTGATCATTGGAGGGAGATATAGTCATGGGGAGGTGGTGAACTACTATAGAAGATGGGGGAAGGCTATCTACACCTTGTTCCTCGCTTCCACTTCTCTCATGGACGGGTTCCTCATTGCTCATCTGCTGTGCCCATCAGCATGTGTGTGCTGTTGTTTAACACCAGATTGCTACATAATAAGACCACACTCATTCATGATTTGATCATGGATGAAGGTGCCAATTTGGTGTGCTTTACCGAGATCTGGGTGGGCAAGCTGGAAGGAATTGATCTGACCCAGCTTTGCCCACCTGGACACCACTCTGTCTTGGAGCTTGCAGTGAGGGCCTGTACCTGGTGTTGGGCCAAGGAGACAGTAAACTAGGGTTGCTGCTGGCATACCATCCACTTTGCTGCCCGGCAGCTTCTCTGACTGAGATGGCGGAGGCTGTCTCAGCTGTGGTATTGGAGGAGCCCAGAACGATAGTCCTGGGTAATTTAAATGTCCATGCTAAAGCTGCCCCTAGTGTTTCAGTTTGGGACTTCATGGCCTCCATGAAGACCATGGGGCTGTCTCAGGTTGTCACCAGCCCAATGCATAGGCCAGGGCACACCCTTGACTTGGTTTTTGCTTCAGATGGAGGAAGGGGTGGTCTGGAGATAGGAGAGTGGATGTCACCCCATTGTCATGGTCAGACCATTCCTGGTGAAGTTTATACTTATGGCTCCAATCCTTCCCTGCAGGGATTGTGGACAGATTAAGATGGTCCACCCCTAGAGAGTAATGGAATCCACAGGATTCCTGAATGCCCTGGGGGAGTTCCCAGTAGATAGAGCAGGTGACCCTGTTGAAGCCTTTGTCACACTGTGGAACAGCGAGGTGCATTGGGTTCTTGACACGGTTGCCTCTGAGTGCCCTCTCCATCATTGTGGAGCCTGGTTTGCACCTTGGTACACCAGTGAGCTAAGGGCAATGAAACAGGCTGGATAATGGCTAGAGTGCAAGTGGTGAAAGACCTGCTGTGAGGCTGATCAGCCATGAGTAAAACAACATAACCGTGCCTACTGTGTGGCGGTGAGGGCTGCAAAGCAGGCCCACTTCTCTGCCACCATCACATCCTCAACTAGCCATCTTTTCCATATTGTCAGGGGTCTGTTGACATCAACTCCAGGAAATGGAGTTTTAGACCCTTCGGAAGCCCACCGTGAATTCTTTGCAAGGCACTTTGCGGGTAAAGTTGCTCACCTCTGTAGCAATCTTGATTCCTCATCCACATCTACTGTAGTCCCCAGTGAGGTGTCCAGTGCAATGTCTGCTGCAACTTCATGGGAACAGTTTCAATTGATGCAGCCTGATGACGTGGACAAGGTGCTTGCAATGATATGGCCAGCAACGTGTCCTCTCGACTCTTGCCCTTCTTGGCTTATTAAAGTTGCCGAGGGGGGTTGACTGAATGGATCCAGGGTGGTCAATGTATCATTGCTGGAGGGAGTGGTTCCAGCCACCCTGAAAAGAGGTAGTGATCCAACTGCTCCTGAAAAAGCTTACCCTGGATCCATTGGTTTGCAACAACTACTGACCGGTCGCAAATACCCCCTTCTTTGGGAAAGTGATTGAGAGGGTTGTGGCTCAGCAATTGAAAGTACTCTTGGATGAAACATTCCAATCTGGGTTCAGGCTAGGACTGAATCAGCCTTGGTCACCCTGACAGATGTCCTTTATCAGGAGAAGGATGGGAGAGTGCGGCCCTGTTATTCTAACTCGATCTCTCGGTGGCTTTTGATACCATTGATTGTCTTTTGGCCCTCTGGCAGTTGTGCTGTGGGGTGCCACGGGGTACCATCTTGTCCCCCATGTCATTTAACATCTATATGAAGCCCTTGGGAGCTGTCATCGGGAGATTTGGGGCAAGGTGTCAGCAGTACAGCTCTATTTCTCTGTAACATCTGAATCGGGAGAGGAAGTGCAAGCCTTGGACCACTGCCTGGACTCAATGGTGGGCTGGACGAGGGCCGATAAACTGAGTCTGAATCCTAGCAAGATGGAGATGACGTGGGTTGGTGGCTCCCGAGTTTGGATAATTGGTCAGTTGCCTGCTTTGGATGGGGTCATACTCCCTCTGAAAGAGCAGGTCCGTAGTCTAGGGTACTCCTGGACCCATCTTTGTCACTAGAGGCACAGGTGACCTCAATGGCTAGGAGTGTCTTTTACCAGCTTCAGCTGGTAAGACAGCTGCAGCCATTTCTGGACTGGGATAGCCTGGCCACTGTTGTCCATGCACTGGTAACCTCTAGGCTGGATTACTGTAATGTGCTCTATGTGGGCCTACCCTTGAGGTTGGTCTGGATGCTGCAGCTGGTGCAAAATGTGGCAGTGAGACTGCTCACTGGGGCAGGGTATCACCAACACGTCACCCCGTTGCTGAAAGAATTCAATTTGCTGCCCATTAGCTACCAGGCTAAGTTCAAGGTTCTAGTTTTGGGGTACAAAGCCCTATACAGCTTGGGACCAGGATACCTGAAATACCATCTTATTCCTTATATACCCAGTTGATCACTGTGCTGTGCAGGTGAGGGTCTCCTGCAGATACCATCTTATCAGAAGGTCTGTTCTGCACAACATAGGAAAAGGACCTTTAGTGTAGTGGTGCCTGCCCTTTTGAATTCCCTCCCCTTAAATATTAGACAGGTGCCATCTCTGTTATCTTTTTGGTGCCTACTGAAGACCTTCCTCTTTCAACAAGCCTTTTAAATAAAGACCTTATCCCAGTTTGTGTCTGTATTGGGATTGCTTTTTAATGTGTTTTTAAACCTTCTTTTTTTAAAAAAATAGATGTTTTTAAAGCTTTAAAATGTTTTAAAGATGTTTTGTTTTAATATGTTTTTAATGGTTGTTTTGTTGTAATACAGTCTGTTTTTGTGATGTGTTAAAGTGTTTTTAGTGCTTTTGTTTGCTGCCCTGAGCTGCTACTGGGAGGCAAGGTGGGATATAAATCTAATAAATAATAATAATAATATAGAAAAAGCTTTGCATAAATTCATTAAACTGTCATAGTAGCTGACTGACTATTAAGAGAATGAATCCCTGTTGTTTTAATGCAGGGCCAAACAAGGTGATACGTCTGAGATTTACCCTCCTGTCTCTAAACTTTAGCAGTTATGGCAGGATGGAGGTGGTTACCAAATGGGCAAATAGCAGCTTCAAGGGGTGAAAATTTCCATGAAAAAATAGCCGGGAGGGTACATCCTCCCTCCTTCAGTCCCATGGTCCCAGTCCACATTGTGCCTTACCCACAGATGCCGTTTTCTGAAACCTCTCTCACTGTGCACCAGTTAAATATGGGAACATGAGATGGGCTGAATTTTTTTTCTTTTTTAAAATTAATTTTTATTAAAGAAGAAAGAACACTTTTAAAAATAATAAGTTATTTACTATTTTCTTCATTGGATGTCGCCAGTTAAATAAAAGTTTAAAAGTAACAAAAAAATCATAACACAAGAAACAAGAGCAGAAAAAAGTGCATTACCATTTGTGTATCAACCTGCATTCCTAAGAAATCTGTTACATTCCCTGCTCAATGCAGGAATCCAAATTAAAGCCTACCCGACAGGCGGCTGTCCAGCTGCCTCTTGAATGCCTCCAGTGTTGGAGAGTCCACCTCCCCCCTAGGTCATGGGTTCCATTGTCGTACTGCTCTAACAGTTTTTCCTAAAGTTCAGCCGAAATCTGGCTGAAGAACCTTCTATCATATATTAACAAAAGACACACTCCTGTTTCTCTTTTTCTGTGTTTAGCTGAGAAAATTTTTATTGTAAGTTCGAAAAGAGGGGGCGGAGGGGAAAGGATTGCCCGGTGTCCCAGATATTACTAGCATATTTTGCTGGGACTGTTTGGATATTTATTATCATTATTTGCAAACAAGATAAAGCTCTGCCATGTACTCAAAAGGGCTGGATATACACATATAGGTCCTGTTCCTAAAATGGGTAATCCTACCGCTAAAATGTTCAGTTTATTCTTTTGTAGCTAAGCAAGACATACACCCCCCAAAAAACCCCCACTACCCCTCTTTCTCTACGTAAGGAAGAATATGTGGGCAAAACAACTCCTGCCGCCCTGGTTCCCAGTCCCCTCTGACCTACAGGGCAAGAAGCCTGGTTGTTGCAGAGCCGTTTTTCTTGGGAACTGTTATTGGGACTGTACTTCCACTAATGACAAACATTTTATTTGTTTAATTTCTTTAAAAAAGCAAATATAATGCTGCTCATTGCTGTTTCAAGGCAAATAGCTCTCTGTTCCTTTCTCCAAAGCTTATTTTATGAAGGGAAAATCTGCCCCTTGTTTTTTTAGTTGATATAAGGAACAAATGAATATAAACAGCAGCATAGCAGAGTACATCTGCAAGCTAGGGGTTATAGTCCAGTGGCTATTTGGTTGGTGCCTTTTATATAAATAGTCATTTGCTAACTGCTACTTGGTGATATAGGAACACGGAAAACTGCCTTGGACTGAGTCAGACCATTGAGCTCCATATTGTCTGCACTGGATGGCAGCAGCCTTCCAGATAGCAGGCAGGGGGCTTTTCTAGTTGGAGATGTTGTGGAGTGAACCTGGGAGCTTCTGCATGCAAAGCATATGCTTTACCACTGTATGTCTCTGGGGACTAGCTCAGCTCTGTTAGCACATGGTCAGCCAGCAAACATGGGTGGTGCCAAGTAATGGCACTTTGCTCATTCTGACCTCTTGGGATCTGGGATTCTGCACTGAAAAGCAACAAAGAACATGGTGGGAGGGAAGGTCACAGCTCCACCTGGCTAGCTAGCCTCTCACTACCTGCTGCAGAAAGACGCAGCCACCAAAGAGGCCCTTGTGTTCTAGAAGAGTGGCTGCAGTGCACCTTATGACACCCACTGCACTACTAAAATTAATTGACCTCTCTTCTTGCACCCCATTCTTCCTTCCTGGAACTTCTTATCTTTTGACCCTTGCATTAACCTAGTGGAGTCTATTGTCTTTAACATCATAGCACTTGACACCTTCTCTCTCTCTCCCAGCCCAGAATGCAATCATGCTTCACACTCCTTTCTTCCAGCTATTTGCCCTCTTCCTAACCTGACTCCCTTTCCCCACCACTGTGCCACTGCATCCCCTCCTTTGGAGCTCCTTCCTTCTCTCACACATCTTACCCTGAAGATGGTAGCAGTGTTGCCCTCCTTCTTTCCAAATTCCGCGACTGCCTGTCCTTGCCCACCCCATGGGATGACCATGGCTTTTTAAAATCTGGGTGAGGTTCATTCTGTACAACTCTACTCCCCTTGTCATTTCTCCAGGTTCCTCTCCACTTGCATTTCAGGCCTGCCTCAGTTTGTCCCTCTGACCATATGCCTTGGCTAGGCTATGGTGGTGAGAGGGGCAGAGTCCTGACTTCCGCCCCATGTGCTGTAAGATGACCTGATCTCCTTGGTGCAAGTAGCATGGCCAGATGTTGCTGAAGCAGAACTCCCATCACCCCCAGCAAGCAAGACTAATGGCTAGAGCTGATGGGAGTTCAGCAACATCTGGGGGGCCAAAGGTTCCCCACATCTGATCTAAAGCATTGGCAGATATTGGGCTATCACTCTAATTTTAATGAGTTTATTTAATCATTTTAATGGTTTCATTTGTTTTCTAAGTGCATATTCTTTTGTTGTAACTTGCCCTGGGCCCCTGTGGTAAAGAGCAGGTAAGAAATCTTATAAATAAATAAAATAAATAAATGTTAGGAAGTAGTATGTAAAGTATATAGAATTTAGACTCTCACTCTAATCTATACTATGTCTCTGTCCTTTCGAAGTACAACACTATCTTGAGTGAGATGGACAACATCTATTCCACTGCCAAAGTGTGCCTACCAAACCAGAACTCCAGCTGCTGGTCTCTAGAACCAGGTATCAATCATTCAGTTCTCCTTGACCCAACTTTTTTCAGGCATTATCTTTTTAGTGCCTACTGGAGATCTTCCTCTTTCAACAAGCCTTTTAAGTAGAGACCTTTATCCTAGTCTGCATCTGTATTGGAATTGTTTTCAAGATGTTTTCTTTTGAATATGTTTTTAGTGTTTTATCACTTGTTGTTTGCTGCCCTGAGCTCATCTGGGGAAGAAGGTTGGGATAGAAACTTAATAATAAAATTAATAAAAACAAACTCTTCCCCACCCCAGCCTGCTTGAATGTTTTCAAGTTCCTTCTGAATGTAGGAGCACCCCCAAGGTTGTGATGCAGGGAACTTCAAGGGAAGTCAATTTGTAGAGGACTCAGGGCTATGTTGGAAATGCCATAAGTTGAGTGGTGTTGTATGTAGCAGAAAGTGCCAGGCGTTGCTTGGGAGTTCTAAGAACCCAACTAAATCAGTACAGTTTTGAAATCAGTTGTTAAAATTAGTGTGGTTTTGAAAGGTTCAGTTTGCCATCTTGATTCAAAGTGGTGTCCAATTGTATCCAAACATAGACAAAAACTTCCTCCTTAATTTCAGGAACCATCATGCAAAATTTGGTTATGATATCTTAACAGCTATCCAAATGCATAGAGGACAGAAAAAGAGACTAAGGATATGCTAGAGTTCTGCCCAGTTCAGATTTGGTACAGAATATTCCATTAATTCATTTTTTCCCTATAGTTGTGGATCACATTTTTATGTAGTGATTTTCTGTGGCTATTTTTGAAAACATATTTTTTGAAAAAATTGGTGTCTAAAATATTTATATCAATATCAATATTTTTATCAATATTTCCTTTAATTTATTGATATCAATATTTTTCCCAAGAAAAAAATAGATGGGTAAAAAAAGAGCCTTGCAGACAAAGAACAAACTCAAATTGATACCAGCCTGTTAGGTCAATGGAATGCTTTCGAACTGGCCCTGGCCAATGGATCCCATACATAAAAGAGACAAACAAACTTTCCAATATATATAGTGGAATGTAGTGGCATAAATCTTTGCATACGTACTTGGATGTTTAAAAATAATTAACATAGTGGTTATCATGCAACAGTTAGAAAGATGTCTTGGCTGTTATTCTACAGCAGGGATGTGGAACATGTGGCTGTCCAGATGTTGTAGTTGAACTCCAGTTTCCATCAGCTCTAGCATGGCCAATGGTCAGGGATGATGGGAGTTGTAGTCCAACAAATTCCCTATTTCTGTTCTACAGTATGTTCATTCTTCAAGCTTGAAACCAACTTCACAGCCTGCCACCAATAAAATCTTGAGATTCTAAGTGCTGAAAAGCCTAATTAATTTGGAGCCTTTTAAACTGTTCTCTTCCTTTTTGAGTTTCAGTAATTTATTTTTCCATCAGATGTATTCTTCCTTCCTAAAAGCAGCATGCTTGTATTGCTTTTAAGGCAGCAAACATTTGGAGCCTTTTAAGTTTAGAAAAAAGACAAGTAAGGGGAGACATGATAGACACGTATAAAATGATGCATATTGTGGAAAAAGTTGAACGAGATAATTTTGGCCTCATCTTAGCCTGACTCTAGAAAGAGAAGAATGTGGACACCAAGCAAGCTTCCCTAGGGAAAGCATTCCATAGCCAGAGGGCCACTACTAAAAAGGAACTCTTTCTCTTAGCCAGCCTCTGAACTTGAGACTGAGAGGCCACTTGGAGAATGGTCCTCATTAATGACCTGAAGGTTCATGTTGGTAGGTACATGTGGGGGGAGTTGTTCTGTTAGATACTGAGGTCCCCAGTTACATAGAGCTTTATAGATCAAAACCAGCACCCTGAATTAGTTGGTTGGGTATGGACTCCATAGTCTTGTGGGTCCTTTTCAACCTTATGATTCTAATACCATTTTCTGTTTTTTATTTCCCTACCTCCATTCCTCAGAGATAACAGACATCATGGCCTCCTCTCGCAGTTACAGGAAACTGCTCTATGCCTGGGAAGGGTGGCACAATGAAGCCGGCAATCCTCTGAGACCCAAGTATGAGGAATTTGTTGTACTAAGCAATGAAGCCTACAGAATGGATGGTAAGACACTCTAAACATGGGTTGGGGGTTGGAAATAGGGGACTGTAGTTTAAAATCCCTTTATGAAGAAAGCTCTAAACAGCTGGGGTTCGTTTACTTGGGCAAAAAGTGACCAAAACATGCAGGAAAAGCTCCAGTGGAAGACTGCAGAAGCGCACTGTAGTCCTCCACAGTACTATATTCACTTTTTACCATTTTCAAATGTGTTTCCCACCTGCCCTTAGCGAAGGCCAGTTTGGACAACATTTCTCTACATTGCAATGCCAGAGCGAATCTACTGTGAGCTGATGATTTATTGTTGCTTCAGCATGTCTGCAGTACATCCATTCTCAACTCATTCACCATCCCGTTTTGAAAGTAATTGAGGGAATGGTGAAGATGTATGAAAGTGTTGTGAAATGATCCCCACATACATGAGCGTCAGCTTCAGCACAGTAACAACTGTGCCAAAAGTGATCATGTGAATCATGCCAAAGTTCCCTAGAGCTGCTGAAACAACAAGAAGGGGTTGTGAGACATTATGGCCATCTTCCTTTGGCAGTTCCCAATACCCCTGTGTACATTTAGCATTTATAAGGGTTGGCTTTCAGTTTGTATTCCTGTGCTTTTAGAACGGAAAGGAAGATAGACATTGAAATACATGGATGAATAACGCAGGAGAGATCAGGAGGGGAGATGGTCCTGCAACTATGTATTGAGATTAGGGATGGGGGAGAAATTTTATTCAGTTTGCATTTAAAGACAGATCTCTCAAATTTGCACTTTCCAAAACAATATGAGAACCAAAACAGAGCCATCCTTCAAAATGTGCACTTACCTGAATTTTAGGATATGGTTCTCTGACCAAACAAGGTTTACAAAAATGCATATGTATTACAGAAAAGTGCACTTAAAAATGAGTATATTTGTGAAAATAACATACAAAAACATTATGTTAGGAGAAATTGTTTGCAAAACTGTGCACATTAGTCAAAACTGCATATAAACATGAGTTTATTAGCAGAAATCTGCACTAAAATGCTGAAGGGTTTTCATGAGGATAAAACTAAATTGTAAATTGCTGCAAAAATGTGGACAACTGAATTTATGATTGGAAAAATGAGAAACGGGGAGAAACAAGATTGACAGATCTTTCCATCACTTGTTTGCGATTATGCAACTCCCGTTGGGTCCTGTGCTCTCATTGCATCCAGGCTTCAAGGATACTGGAGCCTACTGGCGTTCCTGGTATGATTCACCCACTTTTGAGGATGATCTGGAGCAACTCTATCATCAGCTGGAGCCACTCTATCTAAATCTGCATGCTTTTGTCAGGAGGAAACTGTACGAGCGATATGGCCCTAAGTACATCAATCTGAAAGGCCCCATTCCAGCTCACTTACTGGGTAAGGTGACAATAAAAGGGGATGGAGCAGGGGGTCATGCAGGGAAGAATCAGGACTCCTCCTTTCTGAATGCACAGATGAGCTCAGTGTACTTACCATGCTCTATACAAGTTGAGCAACTGAGATGCTTGAAGAATGTGCTACATCCACTTCAGTTCTGCTAGGTCTCTTCAGTGCTAGAGTATGGGATAGCCCTTCGAAATCACAACTGCCAAAGCGGGAGGGAGCATCTCCTAGGAGATATCTGCTCACAAGAAGCATAATCTCTCAGTCTGGCAAAGGCCTTAGAGCAGGGATTGACAATTTTGGGGGGGGGTCTGGGGGCACACCAGAGAAAGTCATGGGCACCCCATGGTTCTGAAGCTGTTTAGACTCCCCCTGCAATTGCTATTAATGTAACAAAAAGGGCACATTAATTGCATTTGATTCACACAATTAATGTGACATCTAGGATAGCCCTTACTCCATGGTATCAAGCAAGGTGGTGGTGGGGAACCCCCCAGATATTTTCTGCTTCCATGCCCCAAATATGGGTAATTGCAAAAGATAGTTTCCAGAGAGCTTGCATGATAAGCCACTACTTCTTGCTGTTATTCCCTGTGGTAGGGAAAAGCCCAAGCTCTGCCTATTTATCTCAAACTCAGCTGTTTGCCCTCTGCAGGTAACATGTGGGCCCAGCAATGGAACAACATTTACAATATGATGATCCCTTTCTCAAACAAGCCCAGTCTAGATGTCACCAACGCCATGAGGCAGCAAGTAAGGGCATCTGTATTATGATTTTATTTTATGTTTTCTTCGTTTTCTTTGGTGCTTTGACTGCAGCATTTATTCAGATAGCATGGATTGTGGGTGAAATCATGTACATCCCTAAACTTCACTGTTGTGGTATTGCTGCCATTCTGTAGTGAGTTGCTGAGCTATCTCTGTGCAAGCATTAGGGGAATAATGAATACTCCAATAACACCGAGGAGATGGCAGTCCACTTGGTTAACTAAAGCATGTAAATGAGCTACAACTCTCTAGGATGTGTTTCCATTGTGGCTTTCTATGCTGGACATGTTTCTGCACTCTGCACCACACCATGGTGGGAGAAAGTGTTGGAATTTAATTTCTGCTTTCTAGAAGCTGATTCCCATGTTACATGTTCATACACATAGGTCTACACTTACATGCAGCTATGTTGGGATGGCAGGGGCAGTATCCATTTTTTGTCTCAATGGTGGGCATGCAGTCTCTGCTTCCATTGCTAAACACAGTATTGAGATGAAAAAACACACTTTGACAACTATCCCAATGATGCAAAATACATGCAACTTCATACTTGAATCAGCCAGGCTCTACATAGCACAAGAGGTCAGCAAATGTCTGCTCATTGGAAGAAGTTCCTCCCAGACACCTTTGCTTCTTCTCTGTCCCATTTCTAAGACTCTGTCTCTAAAGCTCAAGCAGCAAATGCCCATAATTGTTAACTATTATGGGTTGAATCTAGACTTAGTCATGCTTAAAGTAGCAAATCCATTGAAATCAATGAGACTTATGATAATAACAGCTAACTTAAGCCCTGTTGATTTCAATTACTCTACGCATGGCTAAGTCTGGATCCAACCCAGGCTCCAAGAGAAATGTATGCTATCTAATGCTGTGGATGGGTCCTTGCTTTTCCTAGAATTGGAACGTAACACGCATGTTCCGGGAGGCGGATGAGTTCTTCGCCTCGCTTGGCATGATTAGAATGCCACCTGAATTCTGGGAGAGTTCCATGCTGGAGAAGCCAACAGATGGGCGGGAGGTGGTGTGCCATGCATCGGCATGGGACTTCTACAACCGCAAAGACTTCAGGTGCATACTACATATGGCAGCGCCTTACCTAGGAAGCGAAACCAAAGACCTTCTTGGCAGACAACCATGGAGCGTGTTTTGGGTTTAAGTAGATCCTTTAAAAAACATAGATCCTTTAAAAATTGTTTACATAGATCCTTAAAAAAACGCCAGTGCCTAATTTAAGTAATAGCATCTGGCTCAATTTAAGCAGAAGATCTGATTCTTCTCCTAGTTTTGGAAATGACCAGGGTCCTAGGAACATAGCTGGAGGGTGTATTATGTTTCCCATGTGATCTTTAAGATGTATAGACTCTCCTCTATATTTCTCTTTCTATATATGTGTATGTCTGTGTATGAAGTATGTGTGTATATATGCTGTCTCATCTATATATCTATAATTAGTCTCCCTGTCAATGGCAACAAAAGGCACTTAGCAGGACATTAGGTAAACATTCTCCTCCTTCACCAGGGAAATACCAGTGCAATGTGTGCTACTCTTCCCCATATGTTCAGGTGGGGACTGAATTCTGGTGCCGGAAACAGTTTCAGAATTAAGCCCTGTGAACTTGCTCTCTGCTTAATACATAAAGAATATAAACACAAGGAATCTTGACTAGAAATTTGGAATGCATGGGACTCATCTAAATCTACTAAGCATCTAAACTTGTTTCTAAAACCAGTTTACATGACACATTATTCCTGAGAACTATTGTGTTGCAAGAGCATTGAAAGTGTTAAGATCTCCTTGAATCCCGTACAAAACTAAGGAGAAGGGCCATAGTTCCTAGGATTACAGCTGTCCAAGTTAACTAATATAAATTCTGTCTTAACAAGGGGGGCTTTCTTTTCCACTCCTTCTGAAGGCTGCCAGCTCATCCTCCATGTGTAGAAAGGAAGCAGGAACAATCCTTCTTCCAGTCTGCCAAGCAGGTGCCCTATTAACACAATTGATGCATGTAACAGAACCACTATTGCAACCTCACCTCTGTGCTCCATGCTTTGCAGGATAAAGCAGTGCACAACTATCACCATGGAGCAGCTCTTCACAGTACACCATGAGATGGGTCATGTTGAGTACTACCTGCAATATAAGGAGCAACCCATAACCTTCCGCAGTGGAGCCAACCCTGGCTTTCATGAAGCCATCGGGGATGTCATGAGCTTGTCTGTCTCCACCCCCACCCACCTCAAGAAAATTGGGTTGCTCAGCCAAGTTACTCAGGATACAGGTATGGTCGAGGGCTGTGGGTGTTGTAGAACAATGGTGGATGGGTAACCAATAGGGATGATGAGATGTTTTTCAAGGGTCAGATTTCCTGGTGAGATCAGTTGCTTCAGGGTCATGGAACCAGACTTGTATCACTCCAAGGTTTCCCTGCTGCTGAAGAAGAAAGGATCCTAGACTGAATCTCAGAATTTTCCCTCTGTTCTGTATTGATGTTAGAGAAAAGAAAGGCCTTTGCATCCACCCTTCAAGTAGAAAGAGCCCACCTGTTCTTTCTGAACAGCTCAGAGGATGGCTTTGTGCATGCTTAAGGCCTGGTTGCTGCCATGCTTTGGGTTGGAAAGGAATTTTTCTATCAGGTCAGATGGGTGAGTGGTGTTGTTGCCTTTTTCCTGAGGCTTGTGAGTCATTTGCCTGAGTCATCATAAGATACTTACTCTGCAGGAGCTAAGTTGCTCTTGTCTTGTGACACAGGATCAGTGAGGTGGTTCTCTGCAAAGAGCTCAACTGCATAGGCTGATAATCTATTCTTCTCCCAGCTCTTATTCTTCTTCCGTTTCCCGCTTCTTTGCCAGTGCTCCCTAACCTATATCCAAGCAGCTCCAGCTAGGTGAGCCCTCCCTCTTTGGAAGTCCTGCCTAGGGTCTTCTTCCTTCTCTGCCTCACTCTGTTCCTTACAGAGAGCGATATCAACTACCTATTGAAAATGGCTCTGGAGAAGATCGCCTTCCTGCCCTTTGGTTACCTGATAGATCAGTGGCGATGGAACGTCTTCAGTGGGCGCACTCCTCCCAATCGCTACAACTATGACTGGTGGTACCTGAGGTAAAGAACCCCTTGGCAGCGCAAACATGGGGTGTGGAGGGCTGCCACAGTGGGTGAGCAAAGGGAGCAATTATTTCAAGATTCTGTGTGAGGGGAGGGTTTCTGAAGGGTGATTTCAGGTGATAGGACTAGAATTCAATATTGGGAGGGAGGAAATCCATGTTTGCTTGAGGGACCCATAAATCTTCTCAACAACTCTCTCTCTCTCTCTCTGTGATATTTATGTGTGTGAAAGAGGGAGAGATACGAATATGAGTGTGTATGCATGCAAAGTTAAGTGGAAAAATATTTGGGCATTTATTTATTCTTTATAATATATCCCACGTTATAACCTTGAGAGGCTCTCAAAGCAGCTTACAAAAGAATTCTCTCTCACACACAGAAATCACATTCAAGTCTGGTATCAGGAAAGAAATAACATGGTGTCCCTGTGATGCCAGGATTATTCAGGTGGCATTCCTTGCCCGCAACCTTGGTTTTACCTGGTGTTGCCCTTTGGTCTCTCCCTACTAGTTAGCAGAGTCCACTGAGGTCCTCTAAGACAAGGGAATGGGGCTGAACAGCTGGAACTTGCTCAGTCCATGATGGAGACAAATCTCCTCTTGCTGGTAGATAGGCAGATACATTGAGAAAAATATTAATTATTGGAGGAATAAATCAATGCTCCCTAACATACAACCGACCAACTCCAGCTAGGAGAACCCACCATCTTTGGAAGTCCTTCTTCCTTTCTGCCTCACTCTGTTCCTTGCAGAGTGATATGTTGGATGGATATTGATTGACCATGATTTCTAGTTCATTCCTTTCTTCATACCACTTCCACTTATCTCAGTCTTTCTTGCCTGCCCTGCTTAGGGCAAAACTAGACGTACCCTGTGATGTTTAGTAAGGGAAATGGGTGGTGTGATGTCATCACATCATGTACTCCCCCAACAGCCAACAATGTCGGGTGGAGGCAGAGAAGTGCACAACTTGATATAACAGGAAAGAAGGGGAAACTAGATGCAAGGTAACTGCATCCCGGCGATCGATTTCAAATCTAGATCTGCCATAAGACCAAACCATTTGAAGTCTGCTCATGCTCATTCTAGAGACTTGTGCTGATGCTGTTCATTTCTTCTCTGCACGGCTAACTTTTTTCCAGAACAAAATACCAGGGAATTTGCCCTCCTATTGCAAGAGATGAAACCAACTTTGACCCCGGTGCTAAATTTCATATCCCTGGCAACACACCTTACATCAGGTACTGGGAGCTGAAAGAGCTGGGGATTGGGAGATGTGTAAATAAGACATGGGCAGTGTCATTGCAGTGCTTGAGAGAGGCTTATTCATGCCTTTGTTATTCATGGATACGGGAAGCCTGGCAATGCTCCGTGGGGTTGAAAGAACAGAAATAATAGATCTGAGGTGGTACAGGAAGGTTCTGTAGGATTACCCCCCCCCCAATGAACTTTGAATTTAGCCTTTAGTGCAGGGGTGGGGAACCTTTGGTCCTCCAGATGTTGTTGGACTCCAACTCCCCCCAGACAGAATGGCCCATAGTTGGGGGTCATGGAAGTTGTATTCCAGCAACATCTGAAGGGCTACAGGTTTCTTCCCCCCATTTTAGCAATTAGAAATGGTGCCAAGGTGCAGAGGGTTGTCTTTTACATTCTGCCTTCAGAAACAGAGTTTTGTCCAGTATGGAAAAAAAATCTTACTCAGAATAGACCCATGAAAATGAATTTGTCGTGTCAGTTAACTTCAGTGGGTCTACTCCAAGTAGGACTAGCACTGTGTTTTTTTCTGTTTGGATGGATATTTTGCTTTGTTTTGTCTGGGGCAGGTACTTTGTCAGTTTCATCCTGCAATTCCAGTTCCACAAGGCCCTTTGCCAAGCTGCCAACCACACTGGCGATCTTCATACCTGTGACATCTACCAATCTAAAGAAGCTGGACAGAAGCTCAGGTAAAAGCAGAGGGAGAAAGGAAAGTGGCAAGGAGTGGGGGGGGGGCAACCGCTTGGTGAAGGATCCTCAGCATAGTGGTGTTTTCTGTTCCTGCCATTCTGATGTGAGGAGAAGGGAAACAGCTGTGAAATGCTAGAGTGTTGCAACATGCAGACCTGGGGAGTGTGATCACTTATGCATGGTCACCTAGGTTGCATTGGGGATCCCCTGATCTAGTCATGGCATGGTGTGCATGCCAATGGGCAGTTAGTTACCCATCAGCATGTAGATGCTCAAGTGCCCTGTGAAAAATGTGGCCATGGAAACATACAGACCTGAAGAGAGACCTTCAAAGTATCCTCACTCCCACCCTTCAATGGTAGGGTGTCTAAGACATCTGTCATGTTTGTGGGATGGCCATCCTGCCTCCAGGGAAGCAGATTCTAAAAGGTTGAACTGGGTTATCAAATTCAACCATCCCCATCACTCCAAATAACCATATAATGCAGAGCATCTTCTGTCACAAGCAAAGAGCAGCATTAAAGGAAGTGTAGAGCAACAAGCTCCCAACATTTCCAGGCTGTGTGAGTTCCGTTGAAAGCTATCCAGGGCTGGCACCAGGATGGAGGGGGGCCCCGGCCAAAGCACCTCCTCTGTTGGTGGTCCCTGGAAGACTTACCTGGCTGTGGTGGTGGTAGGCAGCTATGCTCCAAGCACCACTGGGTGGTTGGGAGCTGCCATTTTAATTTCCCACAATGCCCTGGAGGCATGCCATGCTTGCAGCATTGTGGAAAATTGAAATGGTAGCTAGACCCAGTCACTCAGGGCACCAGGCCTCAAAAAACCCACCCACCCACATTTTTGGAAAAGGGGGTATTGGAGCCCTGGCCGCTGCCCAGAAATGGCAGGTGCTGGCACTGGTGCCAGTTTTTATTGTCTGGTTGCTGGCTGCTTTGGCAGATGTGGTAAGAAAGACCAAAAATGGCAAGACTTCCTCAAGTCCTTTGTGTGGTGGGGGAGTACACAGAGGGTGGACACTGGAGAAGTCTGGTCTCACATGGGTCTTCCACAGTGGATATCCCCTCGTGAGTAGCTGTGTGTATATCACTGTCCCTTCCTCTCTTTGTCTTTTTCACTGCAGTGAGGCACTGAGGACTGGATCTTCCCAGCCCTGGCAGGATATTCTCCAACAACTCACTGGCACAAATAAGATGGATGCTACGGCACTGCTGGAATATTTCAGCCCTGTTACTCTGTGGCTGCAAGAGCAGAACAGGCGAACCAATGAAACGCTGGGCTGGCCAGACTTTGAGTGGCGTCCCCCCATCCCAGAGGGCTACCCAGAAGGCCTTGGTAAACTTTCAAGGCACAAAATCACGGGAGGAGGCCCATGGGAGGGTAGATTCACGATGGCCCTGATTATTGGGCTTTAACTGTAATAAGTCTCCAAAGAGCAAGAGGTACCACATGGCTACCTCTCTGCTTGGCTTCACTGTTGGAGCAGGGCCATTATAATCCACAGGGGGTGCTCTGTTGTTTTATACTTTACAATAGGAGATAGGAATGGAAGTAGGGTCCCTCACATAAACAGGGTAACAACATAAGACATCTGACCAGGAAGAAATGGCTGGTGCAGCTGGAATATGTAGTGGTTGTTGCTTTGTTTGACTGTGGGATTCGAATGGCCATGAAAACCCTGGGCAGCAACTAGCTTCACTGCAGGATGATTTTTGGGGTCACCAGGAGTGGAGAGATAGTGGGCCAAGATTTCCTTCTAAAATTGTCAAGCCACAACTGTTGCTCCTTCAAGTACCTGCTCTTTTGTCTCTGGGCTGGCACTTGTTAGGGCTCAGGAGCCAGGCAGCAGCCCTCCAAGAGTGAGATTTGGTTTGAGAAGGGACTAGTTGCTGACTTGGCTTCTACTGCTAAGGGGTGCAGCCCTTATCAACCCAACATGAGACCAGCTGATATGTCTCTACTGATGAGGAGTGCAACGCTTATCCGCATCATGTGACCAGCTGTCCAACTGACAGAGTTCCATGCTTCTGATGTAACAGATAAATTGGAAGGTGGGCTGTGTTGCTGCCTGGTGAATTGACTGAACTGTGGATTCTAGAATGTGGGCATCTCCATCAGTGTGCTCATTTTAACCTCCCAATGAGCAAAGGCAGATGCTCAGCTAGTACCTACTTACCACTCATCTGCTGGCTCCTCCAAACATTTCTCTTTAAGGGGACAGGAATGCCAGAAAATGGAGGTGGCTCAGGTGGGTCCATAGAGTTACCAGGGCTCAATCCTGGAATGTGTTTTAACTGACAGGCTTTGGTCCTGGGAGGGGCTTAGGGCCTCTGAGCATGTTCAGAATGCCTTGCCTACATCACTGAGTAACAACAGCCAGTACCGATACTTCTTAAACAGGGAGGGGGTTCTGATTCCAGCAGAGAGGGTAAAATGTCCACCTAGATCCTGGGAACCTGGGACCTCTCTCTTTAGATATTAGGTGCTGGGAGACTTCATGCTTGACTAAATGGAAGAAGAAAGGGAGGCAAGTTAATTCCCCTACCTTCTTCAATGTTCTGTTTCCCCCCCCCATCCCCACCACCTTGACCTTTTCCAGATAAAATAACTGATGAAACAGCGGCCAAAACATTCTTGGCAGAGTACAACAGCACAGCCGAAGTGGTCTGGAATGCTTACACAGAGGCCTCTTGGACGTACAACACCAACATCACAGAGAACAACAGGCAGATCATGGTAGGAGAGCCAACATGGGATGGGAGGGATGGGGGAGACATTTGATTCAGTTCACATTTAAGGGTGAAATTCACAGTTTCCAAAGCAATATACGAACCAAAACACAGAAGTGTTTCAAAGTGCACAAGTCTTGCAGTGGGCAGAGCTACAGCTTCAGAGTGGTTGAACAATCAGTTCTTTTCCCCAGGGAACTCTGGGGACTGTAACTCTGTGAGAATAGGAGTCTCCTAACAACTCTCAGGACCCTTCACAAGCTACACTTCCCAGGATTCTTTGGGGGAAGCCATGGCAGTTTAAAGTGGTATGATACTGCTTTGAATGTATAGTGCAGATGGGGCCTAAGGGAGAGCTGACAAAATAAACGTCATAAGATTTTTGATGTGGTAGTGAAGAAGGCCCTAGGGGATGGGAATGTCTTACTGTTGCTGCTTTTCCAACTACTGGTTTATAAAGGTTCCATAGGTGCCATGGGGGTAACAACTCTCCTCCCTGGGAGTGTTCTGCTCAGCACCCAGACCCAGCTAGTATCAGATGCATTACTCTTAGGAGGCAGAGCATCCCCTCATCTGGGCAGTTGGACCATCCATAGGATTACCGATTTAAACCTACTAGGACTCATTGGGCTTGAGCTTTGCATACACTGAAGACTGCTGTATGTTCCAATTTGCTCTTTAAGATCCCCCAAGAAACTAACCTTGGCTACTCCATCTGTCCACCAAATATGTACCATGAGAGGCAAAAAGGTGGTTTGGGGGGGGGAAGGGCTAGTCCACAACTCTGGAACAACCTTCTGTTGAATAACTGTCCAGGCCTGAGCATTTTCTGGAAATGATACAAGATCATCTTGCTCGGGCTCATTTTAACATCTGCTGTTAAGCAGTAACTTTAAATGAATGTTTTGTTTGTCATTTTATTGGGTTCTCTCTCTTTTTTAAAAAACTAGATCATAGAATTGTAGAGTTGGAAGGGGCCTATAAGGCCATCACATCCAACCCCTTGCTCAATGCAGGAATCCAAATTAAAGCATACCTGACAGGTGGCTGTCCAGCTGCCTCAGTGTTGGAGATGATGGTAGGGAGCAGGGAGAACTTGGTTTAGTTTGCATCTTAATGCAAACCTTTCAAATTTGCATTTTACAAACTAATGCACTAACCGAAAAACAACATTCCTTTGAAATTCACACTTCTCCTAATTTTGTGATGTAGTTATCAAACCAAAGAGTGTGTACAAAAATGCATGTATTAGTGAAAATAATGTACAAAATGCATTTTATTAGGGGTAAATTGCTTGCAAAAATGCATATGCTAGGCATAACTACGTATAAAAAGTGTTATATTAGGATAAACACACATGACAATGCATACAAATTTTCATACAGACAAAAATTATGCAGATGTATTCAAAAGTGGTGTGGCCTGAACTTCAGACTAGAAAAATAAGAAACTGAGATAAACAGAAATTGACATATTCATCATCCCTAGATTATGGTGTTAGTAGTGTTGTTTGCCCTGAGCTCAAGGAAATAGCGTGGGCTAGATCAAAGTGCTGGAGCTGGAGGATAGGCTCATCTATTTTTCCTCTTTGATACAATTAAGTTAGGCTAAAGTTGTCCCTTTCTCCTCTTCCTTCCAAATGCGTCTTCCAGTTAGAAAAGAACATGGAAATGTCAAACCACACCTTGCGGTATGGACTCCAGGCTCGGGCGTTTGATCCCACTGATTTCAAGGACCCCAGTATAAAACGTATTCTGAAGAAACTGAGTGACATAGAGCGGGCAGCTCTACCTGAAGCAGAGCTGAGGGAGGTGAGAATCAACCCCTTAGACCTTTTATGGTGCTACTAAACATTTTTTAAATGACATAATTGTGGAATTGTTAGAATTGAATTCCGTTAGATTAACATCTGAAAGTCTTGCCTTTCCTTTGATCCCCCTTCTCTGTTATCTGAGACCGTTACCTAGATCTATTCTTTTTTTATTTTGAACTTTTAAAGGGCCTAAATACATTTTGCATGGAATTGAATTCCAGTATTCATTCATTCATTCATTCATTCATTCATTCATTCATTCATTCAGGGGAAGCCTCTTTGAGCAGAGACAAGTTTGACTGGGGAAAGTATAAATACCACTTTTTGTGCTCAAAATTGCCTCCTCCTGAATTAGAAAAAAATGGGTGATTTGGGGTTCAGTTACACATATTAACTTTCTGAAGAAATTCTCTCTGAATCCTTTGGACCCAACTAAAAACAGGCCATTTGTAACTTACTTTTTTGGGTTGCATGGTGGCTAATAGACTAGTCAGTTACAGGTGCTCTTGGATGTTTATTTGGAACCATTTATACCTGACTTTAGACCTGGTTTGGGGACAGAAACTACCTTGGTTGTGCTGATGGGCAATCGTCATTGGGGATCCACAGGTGGCTGTGTGTCTCTGTTGATTACCCTGGACTTCTGAGTGGCTTCCAATACCATCAGCCAAGGTAATCTTCTGAGATGCTTAGCTAGGTTTGGAGTAGGAGGTACTACTTTGCAGAGTTTCTGCTCCTACCTGTGAGACAGATTCTAGAAGGTGGTACTGGGATTCTCCTGCTCCCCCTCCTTGCTCAGGTATCTGGAGCCAGCAATGGACTAGATGAGGGATGATAAACTGAAGTTCAATCCAGATAAGACAGAAATGTTGATTAGGAAGTAGAAAGATAGGTGTATTCTAGATGGGGTTGTACTTCCCTGGAGGAGCCAGTTTGCAGCATGTGGGTGGGTACTCCTGGATCTAGAATCATAGAATAGTAGAGTTGGGAGGGGCCTATAAGGCCATCAAGTCCAACCCCCTGCTCAATGCAGGAATCCAAATCAAAGCATTCCTGACAGATGGCTGTCCAGCTGCCTCTTGAATGCCTCCAGTGTCAGATAGCCCACTACCTCTCTAGGTAATTGATTCTATTGTCATATGGCTAACAGTTAGGAAGTTTTTCCTGATGTCCAGTCAAAATCTGGCTTCCTGCAACTTGAGCCTATTATTCCATGTCCTGCACTCTGGGATGATCGAGAAGAGGTCCTAAAAAGATCTAAATCTGCTGCTGGAGTCTCCAATGGCAGCTGATGCTAGAAGTGCCCTTTTTTGGTGTGTGCTGGCTGTACTGTCAACAAGGATCTTACTTCCTTGATACATGCCTTGGAAACCTCTACTGTAGCACACTTTATGTGGGGCTACTTTTGGAAACTGTAAAAACTTACAGATGGTCCAGGATGCCAACAGGATTCCTGAATGGCGCTGGCAGGGCAGACCATTTGCACTGGTTTTGTAAGACCTGCACTGGTTACCATTTGGTTTCCAAGCACAGATCAATGTGCTGGATTTCATCTTTAAAGCCCTACATGGTCTGGGCTTTGAAGGGACATCTCCTCTCATAAGCCCCCATCTGTGTATTGAGATCTTCTGAGGATAAGGTGGCTTCCGGGAAGTGGTGCTGGCTGGTGGTTGTCTCTGAGGGAGCTCTGCCTCAGAGGAAGCTTTTTTCAGGTTAAAAGCCAGCCAAGAGGAATCTTGGACTGGCTTAAATGTTCTCCAAGGTATAGGAGAACCGATCAGATCTTCCACAAGACTTCGTTGAGCTGTCGGCGGCTGGAATTGATCAGGAAATTCCTGAGATAAGAAGGCAAGCCGATCGGCTGAAGACGGAGTCAGGAATTCCACGCAAGCTGAACTGGAATAAAGCGAAGCGTTTTTTCTTCTCTCAAAAAAAAACGTTCTTAACCAGCGAGCCCACTTCTGCCTAAACCTTATCATTCGGCTTAAATTACTGCAATAAAAGGGATTTGTTTATGAATCAGCAATTGAGAAACCTGGGTGAGTCATACTTTTTCTCTTTTAAATATAATTAAGGAAGAAAGAAAATATAAACAACTTATATACTTTTTTTACGACAAAAAGCTGGCTTGAATTTGGACTTTTAAAGTTTAAAAACGGATGAGAGGTAATTATTATATTTTGGACTATTTTTCTCTTTGGACTATTTCTTGTTGGATGAATCCGCTGCTCGTATATGCTACTAATTGTTTAGTCTTGGCAACCAGAATTGTTTTGCATTCTTGGAAGCAGATAAGGACTGTGTTGTGCTGGCTGGATTTCAATAATAGGCCTGGAATATTAACTCTTCTTTTTGGTGGAGGGAAAAAAAGAAAAGAAATAGACTGCCCTTAGGTTCTGAAACAGTGATTAATATTAGAAATTAAAGGCCTCTTTTTGAAAATGACAACTAAAAAAACAACCAAGGCCCAGGGGCGAAGAGGTTCTATTGATACACAGGAAGAGGATATACCCCCAGAAATGTTTCAAAAAATAATGGAAGGGATTAATGCTATAAAACAGGAAATGAAACAGGAAATGAAAACTGAATTGACAGATATAAAAGACTATATTAAAACACAAGTGGATGAGATTAAAGGGACAATTGGGCAAATAAAGGAAGATGCAAAAAATACTAAAGAAAAGGTACAAACCTTGGAGAATAGAACAGATATACTAAATCTGGAACTAGAAAAAAATTTGGACTATTTAGCTGTGACTGAAATGAGAAATAAAGAGCATTGTTTGAGATTCCGTGCAATCCCTGAGGAAACAGGTGAAGACATTAGAGATAAAATTGTTAATGCTTTAGTAAAATTTCTGGACTTGAATGAAGATAGGATGGAATTTGAAATAGACAAAGTTTATAGAATTAACTCCAGATATGCAACAATGAAAAAAATTCCAAGAGATGTGCTTGTTCATTTCGTAAAGAAGACGACCAGAGATATGGTTTTACAGCAACACTTTAAATATACCTTTAAAATTGATGGTAAGGAAATACTGGTGATGAAGGAAATTCCTATTAGACTTTTACGTAAGAGAAAAGAATATGCTTTCCTTACAGAAAAACTTAAGCAATGCAAAATTCAATTTAGGTGGGACGTTCCAGAAGGAGTGATTTTTACATTCAGACAACAGAAATACAGACTGAATACTGTTCAAAAAGCAAGGGACTTCTTGAGAAAAGCTTCAAAAGATATGGAAGAAGATAAACTCAAAGATATGGATATAGTTCCTGGGAAACAAAGTCAACAAGGATATGCAGAGGAGGGGAAGGAAGATGATGGATCAAAAGGAGCATCAGGCAAATTTTAAAATACACGCTTAATGATGGATTACAAATACCTAACTTGGAATATAAATGGAGCCAACACGGCGCAGAAGAGAAAGAAAGTGTTTCATTATTTGAAAAAATTAAAATTGGATATAATTTGTTTACAAGAAACTCATATTCAGAAGAAAGATTCCAAATATTTGATTTGTAAAAATTTGGGTGAAGAATTTATTTCAGCTGGACCAAAAAAAAAAAATGGAGTTGTTCTCTATATTAACCCACAATTGCTTCCTAAATTGGTATTATTGGACGATAGTGGTAGATTTGTGGGGGTTGAAATTACTTTACAAGGTACAAACATTTTGATAGTGGGTATTTATGCCCCCAATGAAGATAAAACAAGGTTTTATACAGGACTTATGGAAAAATTGTCAGAGTTTTCATATGAGCATTGGTGTGTCATGGGTGACTGGAATGGGGTAATCTCACCAAAAATTGATAGGCTTTCTGAAAAAAATATCAAAGAGACACAAGGTAAATTACCGAAGATTTGTTTTGAACTCATGGAACATTTAGAATTGGTGGATACCTGGAGATATATAAATGATAATGCAAAGGAATTTACTTATTTTTCAGAAAGACATAAAACATTTTCGAGGATTGATATGATTTGGATGTCAAAAATTTTAGCGAAGGATATTTTTAAAATGGATATATTACCAAAAACTTTTTCGGACCACAATCCTGTGATATTAACTTTAAAAAAAAAAAATCTTGGATTTAGATGGAGACTAAATGAATCTTTATTACAGAATGATAAAGTAGTACAAGAATGTAAGAAGAAATTAAAGGAGTTCTTTGAATATAATTTATATAAAGGAACAAGTGAAAATATTGTTTGGGATACTAGTAAGGCATTTATGAGGGGATACTTTATTAAATGTAATTCTGAATTAAAAAAAAAGAAACAACAGAAAATGCAATTAATTTTGGAAGAAATAAAACAAAAAGAGGAAGAATTGAAAAAGAATCCAGCTAAAGTTTCTATTGTAAATCAAATTAAAATGTTACAGAAGCAAGTATCAATGTTGACAGTTAGAGAAATTGAAAGGAAATTAAATTTTGCTAAACAAAGGACTTTTGAATTTGCAAATAAACCTGGGAAATGGTTAGCATATAAATTAAGAAAAGAACGTCAAAAAAATATTATTTTAAAGATACAAGAAGGAGATGAGACGCTGACAGATAATGTAAAAATCAAAAAGATTTTTCATCAATATTACTCAACATTGTATAAGTGTCAAGAAATTCCATCTGAAAAAATAGAAGAGTATTTATCTAAACAGAATTTGCCGAAAATTACAGATTTTCAGAGACAAGTTATTAATGGCCCTATTACGTCAAGAGAGATATCTGAAGCTATAAATAAAATCAAATTAGGAAAGGCGCCAGGACCAGATGGGCTATCTGCAATGTATTATAAATGTTTGGAGGAAGAACTCTTGCTACCCTTACAGTCTACAATGAATTCTATTTTGCAAGAGGGAAAGATACCGGATAGTTGGAAAAATGCTAATATAACATTAATACCTAAAGAGGACCAAGACTTAACTAAAACAAAAAATTATCGGCCAATATCTCTACTGAATAATGACTATAAAATTTTTACAATGATTTTGGCTGAAAGATTGAAAATAATATTGCAACAATTTATTCAGGAAGATCAATCAGGGTTTTTACCTAAAAGACAATTACGTGACAACGTCAGGAATGTTTTGAATGTGTTGGAATATTTAGAACAACGAAATGATAAACAAGCAGCTTTGATTTTTTTAGATGCTGAAAAAGCATTTGATAATTTGAATTGGAAATTTATGTTCCAGGTTTTGGAGCAAATGGATTTTGGAGACAACTTTATAAAATGGATCAGATCGATTTATACATCACAGAAGGCCCAGATAATTGTTAATGGAGACTTAACGGATTCATGTGAAATACAAAAGGGTACAAGACAGGGATGTCCATTATCTCCCCTTCTATTTATTCTGGTTTTAGAAGTGCTGCTTAGAGATATAAGGCAAGATAAAAGGATTTCGGGATTAAAAATAAAAAAAGAAGAATATAAATTGAGAGCATTTGCTGATGATTTGATAATTGTACTAGAAAACCCTTTGGAAGGAATTCATATATTGATGGACAAATTAAAAGAATTTGGACCGTTAGCAGGATTTAAGATCAACAATCAAAAAACAAAGATGTTGGTGAAAAATTTAACTTTAAGGGAACAGAAAGAGTTAATGGACAAGACAGATTTTACAATAGAAAAAAAGTTGAAATATCTAGGCATCATCATGACAAATAAAAACTCAAAGCTGTTTCATAATAATTACGAAAAATTATGGACAGAGATTAAGAAAGACTTGCTAAGATGGGATAAACTACAACTGTCATTAATGGGTAGAATATCTGTGATAAAAATGAATGTATTACCGAGAATGATGTTTTTGTTTCAAACAATACCTGTAATATCCTCTGATTTACCTTTTAAACAATGGCAAAAAGATATTTCTAAATTTGTATGGCAAGGAAAAAAACCAAGAGTTAAATTTAAATTACTTCAAGACGCTAAAGAAAGAGGAGGACTGGGATTACCAAATTTGAGACTTTATTTTGCTGCCTGCTGTTTAGTCTGGATAAAGGAATGGATCTTATTGAGGAATAAAAGACTATTGGATTTGGAGGGCCACAATCTGAAGTGGGGATGGCATGGATATCTATGGTATGACAAAGTAAAAGTAAACGTAGACTTTAACAATCATTTTATAAGACGTTCTCTGTTGAAAATATGGAATAGATACAAACCAAGGTTTTATTCGAAAATACCATTATGTGTCTCAAGTCAAGAAGCGTTTTATAGAAGAGAAATGTCTGGAAAAGAGAAATGGTTAACTTATCAAGAACTATTAGAAAATGTACATGGAGAATACACAATGAAAGAGAGAGAACAATTGATAAAGGAAGGATATAGTTTTCATTGGTTTGCCTATTTACAATTGTTAGAAAGATATAAAATGGACAAGAAAATGTATGGGTTTGAAATAAGTAAATCTGATTTTGAAATAGGTTTGTATACAAATGATGAAAACATAATTGCAAAAATGTATAAACTTTTATTGAAAATGGATATGGAGGAAGAACAAGTACAAGAGTGCATGGTAAAGTGGGCAAAAAATTTTGGTCATAATATACAAATGGATCAATGGGAAAATATGTGGAAAAAAGGCTTGAAATTTACATTATGTTATAATCTTAAAGAAAATTTTTATAAAATGATGTACCGTTGGTACATGACTCCAGAAAAGCTGTCAAAAATGTATAGTAATGTCTCTAATGTTTGTTGGAAATGTAAACAACAAGAAGGATCTTTTTATCATATGTGGTGGTCATGTAAAAAGGCGAAATTATTCTGGGCACAGATAGGTAGGAAGATGCAAAAAATTTTAAAGATAAATATTCAGTCAAAACCAGAATTTTTTTTACTGGGTTTTATGGATAAACAAATAGAAAAGAAATATGGAAGAATATTATTATATATGATTACGGCAGCAAGATTATTATATGCACAAAAGTGGAAAATGGAATCAATACCAACAATGGAAGAATGGCTACTGAAATTAATGGACTTAGTAGAAATGGATAAATTGACGTGTTTACTTAGAGAAAAATCGACAGATACATTCCTTAAGGATTGGAAGCCTCTCTTAGACTTTTTGTCGAAAGATCAAAATAAAATGATGATACTGGGATTTGATGATTAATTAAGACAGCTTATGGAGAAAAGGGATTCTGTATGTACATATTAAGGGACAGGTTTGATGTATATTATATACTTATAGCTGATCTGTGACAAATCGGAAGTCAACCATTTTATTTTTATTTTTTGTTGTAGTATTGTTATGTTTTTTCTTACTTTGTTTTGTTTGTTTTTTGGAAAAATTTGAATAAAAACTATATATAAAAAAAAAAAGAGATCTTCTGAGGATAAGAAGCCATATCATATGTGACCCACCACTGGAGGGATAGTGAAAAGCTGTGAGACCTAGGACCTCCTCAATAGCAGCACTTCATTTCTGGAACTCCCTGCCCATGGAGGATTGCTAAACTACCTAAGAAAATTGGTGGGGGCTTTGGCCTGGTAGATGTTTAAAGTTAGAGGTAGGAGCTGTGCAGGGCGTGATTTTATAATCCTGACTTGGATGCTAATAATGTATTTTCTTAACTGTTGTGTTTGTATGGTGTGTTCTATGCATTTTTATTGTAGACTGTTTGGGGGCTTGTTGAAAACAGAACTAAAACAACAAATACCCTGGAATAAATAAATGTGGTGTTAGGCCCTAAGGAATAGTTCTATAACCTTGCCCTTAATCCTTGGAATCGGGTATGATGAAGATTAAGCCGGAGAAGTAAATAAAGGGCATTGTAAGGTGCATACAAGTGTTGCACACTGGGACTGGGGCACAAAAGAAGATATTAGCACCACTGTTTCATTATCTGCACAAATTCAACACAGATAAGCTGATCCAGCATGTTGCTACAAGTATTAGTCTGAGGAGTGAAAGCAGGAAGTAACTGCATGATCAAGCTAAGGAAATGCCATAACTAAAAACATTTCTGTTCAACTCAAAGCCATGTAGTACATTTGCCACCAATATAATTAGGATCTTTTAGTCAGGCAAATGATGGGGAACATTTCAGATTGGATAGGCCAGATTGGAAAGTATAGGAGCTCCTGTTTCACTCTCGAAGCAAACTAATCTTTTTTTCTTACAGTATAATCAGCTCCTCTCAGACATGGAGACAATTTACAGCGTAGCCAAAGTCTGTTCAGGAAACACAGGTTGCAAGGCGTTGGATCCGGGTAAGTCAATGACATCCCCTAGTTTATAGGAATAATCTCCCACCCCATTTCCCTGGGCTCATGAAACATACTGGAGATGCTTTTTAAATGTGACCGCAACAGCACTCCCTACTCATGATCCCCACTAACTAGTAGTATCCCAAGGCATGCTGGCTCTGATATGTGATTGCCTTCTCCACTATGTTTTTGTCCAATCCCTTTTAAAGCCATTCAGGTTGGTGGTCATCACTGCATCTTGTGATAATGCATTCCATAGTTTAATTAAACACTGTGTGAAGAAGTACTTCCTTTGGTCTGCCCTGAATATCCCAACACTGAGCTTCATTCAAGTCATGCAGATATTGGCAAAGGATCAGACGTGGTTGGGAAACGGCCTTATTCCTGCCATCAATTTACTTTATTTTATTTTTAGTGTCAAGTATGAGGCATGTGAGATGCATGAGACTAGCCTGACTGTGATGGGCTGAATAGAGATGAAAAAGAGGGGAATAGGGCTTGATAAAGAGTAGGAAAGACTAGCACAGGGGTTCCCAAACTGTAGCCTGTGGATCACCAGTGGTCCGTGAGCTTCACTCAAGTGGTCCATGGCATGTCTGTATTAAATATTCACATTGATTTTTAATTTTATTTTTATTGCTTCTTTTACTTATATTTATTGTCTTACAATTGAATTCTATGAAATGCAAATTGTAATATTGTAATTACAAAATTGTAATAAAACACAATATCAGAAATAAAAGCAGCAATACAACTGCAATTAAAGATCACACAGCATCTAGCACAACTGCTGCAACAGGCAGAAGAATCATTCAGTGGGCTGCCAAGACCTTCAGCAGTTTTCAAGTGGTCCATGGGAAACAAAGTTTGGGAACCGCTGCTGTGGAACATGTTGTGTGGTAAGGGAAATCTCCATGGCACTAGTGGGCTTTGAGAAGAGAGATGAAAGGAGGGTGAGGAAGGTGGCTCCAGAGATAAAGAGGGGTATAATGTTTGCCTGGAGAGTAGAGGACGCATGCTGGGAGCTGAGAGCTGGTGTAGAGGTCAGTAGGTGAGCTTAAACAGTGCAGAGGGATCAAAGGTGGGGGAAGGGGAGAAATACACGTTCTAGGCAATATGGTGCACAGTCTTGGACATGATTCTCGCTTGCATTGGCTCCCTCTTTAGAACTCACAGACATCATGGCCAAGTCAAGAGACTACGATGTGCTCCTTAATGCTTGGAAAGACTGGCGGAATATGTCAGGGAAGAAAATCCGAACCATGTACAAGAGATATGTGGAGTTGAGCAATACGGCTGCCATTCTGAACGGTAAGCATGTTTTGCAATGCTGGCTGCTCCAGCTGAGAAAAAAGTGGGATGCAGGGGCACAGGATATCTCTGGCTTGGCAGAGCCCAAGCTGTTTGAAGCAAGTCTCAAAAGCCAGTGCCAACTTGGAAGTGTAGTTCTAAGATGTCCCTGGCAGAAAGTGTCCGTTGGATGGAACCCTCCTGTGTCATCATGAACTGATGTTTTGTACCAGTTGTTGTTCCGACAATCCCTCTAGAGTCCTTTGAATGGTTTAACCATCAGAGCCTCTGTTGTTTAAACTGGCAAAGTCACCAGATTTTGTTGAAGAACAAAGCAGATAGATGCAAATGTCATTTCACACATTTTGTTACATGTTGTTTTGCATGGGGTGGGAGGCTGGAGCTACCACAGAGTGCCTCAGTCTAATCAGCCTTTTCATAGTTTAAATGAGGAAGTTAGAAAGGATATTCACTGGCATGGACCTGCAACATGGGAGTGGGGGAGACACATAGGGCCAGCCCTGCCATTAAGCAGAGTGAAGCAGCAGCCTCAGACAGCAGAGTTTTGGATATCATGAAACGGCAGCAAATAATTTCATTTATTGTTCTCATATTTTTACTGCCGGGAACGGGGGAGAACTGCTTTGGGGATGTTCTGCCAGAATACATTGTCTGGCCTTGGGTACTCTGCGCCTTGGCTTTGGGGGAGGGTGCCATTTGCTGCTCTGCCTCAGAGAGCAAACGTCCTGGATGGGCCCTGGTTATACAACTGGAGAAGTTGAAGAACAACATCTATGCTCTCGTGCACATGTGCAGGTCATACTGACAATGGTGCTTTCTGGAGATCCCTGTATGAAACACCGACTGTTGAAGCAGATCTGGAGAACATCTGGAACCAGCTTCAACCATTGTACCTCAATCTGCATGCTTATGTCCGTCGGGCTCTCTACAAGAAGTACGGGGCAAGCCACATCAATCTGAAGGGCCCTATGCCAGCTCATTTGCTCGGTAAGCCATTCCACACCAGGCTTATCTCTTGAAACCCATTGACATCTTAGGCAACCCCCCAGCATCTTTCCACATCTCTGCAATTTTGGAGGCCTATTCCATGGTTGCTATTCATTGTTATCAGGCCATGCCTAAGTTAGTTAAACAGACAGTTCTACCTGCTACTAGTGAAAGGCCCTAACACTTCAATGATTTTCAGTGGCCTCTAATTCTCTGTAGACGTCACCACAGAGCAGGTATGTTTTGCTGGTGAGACGCAGGGGGAGGCAGTGCCATTACTTTTTCTGCAGGTGGTCCCCTGCTGGCCCCCTACAATCCTCCACCCCCATACACCATGGAAGAGAAGAAGGCAAGGGAGGAGCCCCTCCCCAGGTCGATCGACAGAGCAGAAGCTTCTGCAACAGCCTCTGAGTACAGCCAGACCACAGAGAAGGAACAGGAAGAGGAGGCGCCACACCACACTGGAGTCTGAGCTACCACCCTGGCTGGGAATGTTTTTCTCCTCCAGCCCCCCTCGGGCTTAGTTCAGCACTGATCTCAGCAGCGGGAAAGAGGAGGGGGTGGGGAGGGGGCAGGAGGAGGAGGAGGAGGAGCCACACAAATCTCTCCCACTACAGCCCGGGATGGGCAGCCTTGTGTGGTGCAGGCTGGCTTCCTTCGCCTTGTTCCTGAGGACATAACTGAGGACTATGGAGGAGCCCTGGACAAGCCCCTTAGTATCCTTGGGGATGGGGAGAAGTCCAAGAGAGCTAAGCCAGAGAGAGGCTTATTGATTAATCACCTTTTTTTAAAAAAAAATCAATCAGACTACTGGTTCCCAAATGGCTTCCACCCCCCACATGGCCCAGATCAGCTCCTAGTTTGTAGGTGTGACATTTCTTTTAGATTTTAGTAAAAGGCTGGTTGCCTTGCTTCCCTGTTTGAATGCTGGCTGGAAAGGACTGCCCTGCTGGCCTCAGAACCCCCACCCAGCCAGAATCCCACGGAGCAGGAAAGACACTCCTTGAAAGCAGATTGGAGGGCTGCGGCAACCTGCCTTGTCCAAGCCCTGCTCTATGCAATAGATGGCTGACAGTGGCTAGCACGTGCCTGAAAGCTTCCAGCCAGGGAGAGCAAGCATGTGCCAGCCCCCACCCTCAGATGGTAATGGTCCAGCTGCTCTTGCCGTCCAAGGGTGGGTGTGTCTCCGACTCCATCCTCACTCTCAAACAACCAGACTCTCCGAAGGTGGATCATGTGGATTGCCTAACTAGGATGTCAAGACAGCAGCCATCGCCACTGGGCCCTGCCCAACCTTAAAGCAGGAAATCTGTGTAGTTAGTGTGTGTGGAGGGTTAGCCAATGTGGTATGCTTCACACGTTGTTGGACTCCAGCTCCCCCCCGCCCTAGGTGGCACGGGCAATGGTCAGGGGTGACGGGAGTTTTAGTCCAACAACCTCTCAGATGCTATTGCACAAATTGTTACAACACTCCCATAAAGTAGGTTGGGGAGTGTCAACCCCACATTGCCGATGGGCTGAGAGAGCAATAGCTTGCCTAAGCCCATTTAAGGTGTTGGTGGCGGAAGGAAGATTTGAACTGGGGGCTTCCTTGCTCACAACTGCAGTTTCTCAGCTACTTTGTCACACGGGCTTTCATTAAGGAACATCAATTCACATTTGCTCTTCTTGGCCGTTCCACTGTTGCCAACTGATCAATAGGGATAACCTTTATTTTCCAAATGTCTGTACTGCTCGGCTGCAAGCCGCGTTTGCAGCGCAGCTTATGAAAAGGCATTAGAACAATACGACCATAATATAAAATGGAAACACGAGTCCTAAAACTAGTCAAACAGGTGCTGGTGGCTCAAGCAGTTCACCTGAAGATGCTTCACATGTTGCTGCTTCCCTGCCTGTCCTTGGCCAGTGGGGAAGACCTGCCATATTTTGTTGGGTGAAAGTGCCAGGAGAAGCATGACAGGATGAAAGGTGACAAGAACCACCCCAGTGACTCTGCAATGAGTCCCACCAATAAGTTCAGTGGGGCTTGTAAGCAGTGGTGTAGTCGCCAATGTCTCAGGGGGTCTTAGACACTTTACTTTTTGGGGAGCCAGATCCCAGCAGGATCCCTATGTCTCCTGCATCTTATGAGCCAATCAGCAAGAAAGGGGAATGTGTTGGCCACTGAAAAAGGTGTTCTAACATGTTTCCTTGATAGGAGCCATTCAGTGTGAAAGGATGTGAGTCAGCTACTGAGAAGACTCTTCTCAGTAGCTAACACACACCCCTTTAATGCTGATTAACTCCTAGGGTCATTTGCTGTTGTAGGAGAAGGCATTAACAAGGATAAAGAAGCAGAAAGCAGTATTCAAGCCTGGCCAGATTATTCTAGAATCATAGAAGGTTGTATCATCTTAGAAGGGGCGTGCCTGTGACTATCATGAAGGGACCCTGCACTTGTGCATTTGCCATTACACTATTGTCACAGAGAGCAATGGTGTATGTAACAGCTCTTCAGAAGGCATAGATGGTGCCTTGATAGCTGCTGCAGAATCAGTCATGAAGAAGAGAAGATTAAATGTAATTAGGGCCATTCTGCACAGCAGGACAAATCATCGCTCAATGGCACTTTATTCTTACTGAGTAACAATAGCATGATATCTGATCCATGTTGTGGATGGAGGTGGCAATTGTGCTGTGTGTGGGCAGGGGGGATATGTCACTTTCCCCATCCACTCATTTTTTCCAAACCTAATGGTTTGTGCACTCAAGCACAGGAGAGGGGAGTAGGCAGCCTCCAAAGGTGTTTTACAAAAAGAAAAAAGAAAATAACAAATGTTGAAAAAAGAATGAGTTGTCTTTCTCATTCTAACACTGTAATGAATATTTAAGAGATGTCTGGAACATTCCCAGATGCTCTTTCTACATGGCAATTGCAATAACACTGGATGCACTCTTTGGAATGTCACATTATCACATTTTCCCAGGTACAAAATATAGCATTTTGAGCACTCCGAAAATGTTATGTTTCTTAACAGAAGCCCAACTTTGAGGGAGGGCATATGAACAGTATGCAAGAAATGCACTTATTGGCCAAGTGGAAAGACCTTTATTATGAACAGTGTGCCTCAAACATAGAGGGGGGGGACCAATACCGTGAGATAAAGTGGAAACAAAGTTCTTCATGGTCTAGGACAAGCCCCCATCCATTTTAGTTCACCTTCAGGCCCCCTCCCTCAGAAAGTTAATATTGGATCTAGTTGTTCGGTGTGGGTGTGTGGGGGTCTCCTTCGCCCCTATCCACACATTCACTCAATTTTCTGTTTCCTAGGAAACATGTGGGCACAATCATGGGCAAATATTTATGAACTTGCCACACCTTTCCCCAATGCAACCAAAATCGATGCCACGCCAGCCATGAAACACCAGGTTGGTGCAGCTAGGTTTCATTCCGTTATTATTTGTAATAGTTTCTCTTGGGGACTAGGCTGAACCTTTTTCATCTTTAGAAGCCCCCTAGGGCAAAAATCTAAGGGAATTATCATTTTAAAGTGGGGCTCAAAGCTGTTGAATTCTTGACGTGGCATCTTATTCTCTTTGATCATATGATCCTTGAAACTTTTAGCTATCAAGGGGGGTGCCTCAGAGCACATATAGTCATCCAGGCCTAGTATTCATGATTCCAGGTTAGGGAGGCAGACTTGAGGCGGACCTGAACCTTACCACTAGTTTAGTGCCCTTGTCTCTTGCTTTTCTAGGTATTTTGATGTATATCTATCTCATTCTGAGGTCTTGAGGTGAAGAACAATCTAGTCAGACCTAGAACAAAAACATGCATTAAAGAAAAATAAAAGTTCCCCCAAACCTGTTTACCTGCAGCCATTAACACCCTGCCATATAGGAAGGTCTTGTAGGCTTTGTTAAGTCTTTATGGAAAAGCTATTCCATGGAAAGAGGTAGGGCGGCTCCTAAGGATGCCTTTCTTTGTCCTCTATACTATATTTGATGCATGGATTATATTGTTAGCTTGACTTAGCTACAGAACATGGACATGTTTAGGGCAAGGCTGGGGAACCGTTTTCAGCCCAATGGCCACATTCCTTCTGGACAACCTTGCGGGGGGTGGGGATGTGATGGTGGTGGGCGGGGCCAGAGGCCAAGATGGGCAAAGTGAGGAATGCTGTTTTCCCCTTTTGTACAACAGTCTTGTTTCTACGCACACTCATCCGCCCTTCTCTGTCCGCCCTCCCTGCAAGCAGGAGGCATGATCAGAGTGCAAGGGCACATTCCAGCCAGGCAAAAACAAGGAGGGTGCAAAGCAGGAGTGATGAAGAGTGTGGCCTGGGGAGAGGAGGTTTGGTGTAGGGGGAGTCCCGAGGGCCAGATGGAGAGGCCTGGAGGGCTGCATTCATCCCCTGGGCCTGAGGTTGCCCACTCCTGATTTAGGGTTCAGTTCTACACCCTGGGAGTCTGATAGCTCATCTGTCTCCAGATCACGGGCATGGTTTCTTCTCCATGCTAATTATTTTGTGGATCCTGTTCTATTTTCTGTTAGCATTTCACATTAAACTGCAGCAGAAGTGGGGTGAATCGAGCCAGAAGGGGCAAGCCTGTCATTATTATCCTTTTTGCAGGGCTGGACCGCAAAGAAGATGTTTGAGCAGTCTGACCATTTCTTCCAGTCCCTGGGGCTCATCCCTATGCCACCTGAGTTCTGGGGAAAGTCCATGCTGGAGAAGCCAGCAGACGGGAGGGATGTGGTATGCCATGCCTCTGCCTGGGACTTCTACAACCGCAAGGACTTCAGGTACTTCTGCAGTGACCAGGTGGAGAAGGGCTATAGAAAGCAGAGGATTCTTTGTCCCTCCACTGCCATGAGCCCATGGTCGTGATGGCTCACTACTATCTTGACTGTTGGATAGATCCATGAAGAGCTGGTGTTGCTCTCCCCCCTCTTGCACTCTGGCCATCTGTCAGAGGTAGAGAGCAGAACTTGGAAAAGTTACTTTTTTGAACTACCATCAGCCGAATCCAGTAGCCATGCTGGCTGGGGCTGATGGGAGTTGTAGTTCAAAAAAGTAACTTTTCCAAGCTCTGGTAGAGAGTTTGCACCACTGTGACTGCAGCAGAAAAACCTCCTGGTGCCATTTCCTTTTTGCCCTGCTGAAATTCTCCCTCTCTCTCTCTCTCTCTCTCTCTCTCTCTCTCTCTTAATTTCTTAATTTGTGGCTCAGTTCACTTGCATAAATCACATAGAGCCATTGCTCTGTAATATGCAATATGCCTGCCCTCAGCCTGCAGCTCTCTGTGGACTGGTGAGTGAACTGGATGACTTTTGCCTCCTTTCCAACTCTAATGCTTCCCTTTCCCTTTTCTTTTTTTTCAGGATTAAGCAATGCACTGTCGTGAATATGGATGATTTAATAACAGTTCATCATGAAATGGGCCATGTCCAGTACTTTCTGCAGTACAAGGACCAACCCATCTCATTTCGCGATGGGGCCAACCCAGGATTCCATGAAGCCATCGGAGATGTCATGGCCTTATCAGTGTCAACCCCACAGCACCTATATAACATCAAGCTGCTAGATCAGGTGGAAGACAATCCACGTAAGGATGAAGCCACATGGGGACGCTTTGTTCCAAAGTGTTGTCAGCAGCAATTCTTTAGAAATTTTGATCTCTGAAACATAATAATGTTGATGATTTAATTTGCCAAAGCTACAGTCTGTGGTTGAGACAGACATATGTCTCCTGGAACCAAATCCCAAAATACTCTGTCCTGGACCCCACAGACTAAAAACTGTGGACTTACTTAACCATTGTTGTGTTGTCTTTCAACCCAGATTGGCTTTTCAAATTAACCTGGGTTAAACTGAATTAGACACCATTGTTGTAGACTGACTAGCCCTTTGTTGATCATGTGATACATCCATATTTGAACCATTTATAAAATTGGTTGTGGGCATTTGTAGAATGTGGGGATTTGATGAGTAAGGTTTTTGTTGGAAGGTAGAGGAGGTCAGCAGGAGAGATGAGGTAGAGGGGGAAGGACTGTGGGTGTATGACTCTGTTTGTTTCTCTTGGCCAGAGAGTGACATCAACTTTCTGATGAGCATTGCACTGGATAAGATTGCCTTCCTGCCCTTTGGCTACCTAATGGACCAGTGGAGATGGAAAGTGTTTGATGGGCGCATTCCATATGAGGAGTACAATCAACAGTGGTGGAATCTTAGGTGGGTGAATGGGTGGCTGTCTAGAGAAGGAAGCTGTCTGACGTTTTGGTTGTACTCCATTATGGCTGATTTCTGCCCATATGTGTAGGCTAGGACCAAGCTTGATCTAAAACTGAGGAGAGGGTGGAATGCCAACATGGCCTGGTGTCTGAATGTGGGCAAAGCATGGCCACAGTTGTCTTCCCTCAGAGAGTGTTAAATATCAGAATGAAGCTTGCCTTACTATTCAGCAACTGTAGGTGGTTGTCCAGGGCACTAGTTTGGAAGGTATTCTCTTTCCAGGCATGCCCCTTCCAAGGTGGGGATTAAAAATCTGTGGCCCTCTAGATGTTGGATTCCAATTTTCTTCACCCCAGGCTAGCAAGGACAATGTCAGGGATGATGGGATTTGTAGTCTAATGATATCTGGAGGGCCACAGGTTCCCCAATCCTGCTCTAGAGCATGAAGAAATTATTGAAAAGTATGCTTCTTTCCGAAGCAAAGAAAATCATACCAGTAATAGTGGAAATAGGTTAGTGGAGATTCCCAGGGGGTCGGAAGAGAAGCAGCCCCACCACCACCATACATAAGGTTCCTCTCCTGTTTCTAGGCAGGAGATAAGGTAGCAGCAAGCAGAAGATCTGCTCTTCAGGAGCAAGGTGGGGGAAGACATTTTGTGGGCAGACCACATGCTGTTGGTGGGTGGGGCCAGAGGCAATGAATGCAACTCTTACCTTTGTGCAGTGGGCTATATTCCAGTCATGCAAAAGCCAGAGGTTTACACACGTACACACACAGGCAAGCAAGAGCCATTAGCACAATTCAAGGATACATTCCAGGGTGGCGAAAGCACTCAAAGAGGGCATGGGGCAGGGCTGGTGGGTGCTGTGGCCAGGGGCAAGCTCTGAGGGCTATATAGAAAGGCCTGGAGGGCTACCCCTAGATCTCAGGTCCCCCACACACAAACATGCCCTGTATTCTAGAGAGAGCTGGCAATCCCCATCTCTCTGAGGTAGCTCATCAGTTTTTGGCTGGTGACCTTAAAAGATCTCTCTTCTTTTACCCCAACTGCATAGATTGAAGTACCAAGGTTTATGTCCTCCTGTGCCAAGATCAGAAGAAGATTTTGACCCAGGGGCCAAATTCCATATTCCTGCAAATGTCCCATATGTCAGGTAAGCAGGTGATTCTCTGCCAGTCTGAATTATTTAGAAAATGTTAGGCCAGAGAGTGAAATGTTTGGCCAGGTGTGTGTGTAAGTGGAGAGTACTATGTGGCCTTGGCCTGCCATTCACCTGGCCCATCTTCTTTCCAGATACTTTGTCAGTTTCATTATCCAGTTTCAGTTCCAACAAGCTTTGTGCAAAGTTGCCGGCCACACAGGACCCTTGCACAAGTGTGACATCTACCAGTCTAAGGAAGCGGGAAAAATCCTGGGGTGAGTACCCTGTTGTGAATATTTATTTATTTATTTTATTCGATTTATTAGTCGCTCATCTGGCTGGAAACCCAGCCACTCTGAGCGACGTACAAAATAAAGGCATATAAACATCAGACATAAAAGTATATAGACATCAAAAAAGAAGCAATAAAACTAAACAACAAAGTAGAAGCTATCCCCCAACCCACACAGCCCAACCCAAAGATCAGAAAGTCCTCCTAAAGAAGCTCCCTTTTGAAGGCTGGAGGGTGGGGCAAGGCAGGTGGAAGCAGCCTCCCCTGATGGCAACAGAGTCTCTCTCCCCTCATAGTCCTTCTCTTGAGGCAGCTCCCTTTTGTCCAGTGGGCTACACACTGAGAATCTACCTCTGTAAGCTGGCAGTTTCGGATAGGAGGCCCTGGGGCTTTATCAGTCCTTTCAGTGTCTCTGTTTTGGCTCACAGCACCCTCCCCACCCTCCATGTGACTAAATTGTGTTTGGCAACTTAAAGCCACAGATGGCAAGCTAGCATCCTTATAAGCAGATTTACTCTTGAAATTATCCCCACTTGCCACTTAAAATTGCTACAAGCAAACTTGCAAGCAAATCAGTGCTCCTTGCACTGGCAAGATGAGGCAAGCAAGCACTTTGACAATGGAGCCTCTTTTGTGGCTTTATATACGAACATAAGAAGCAGCGTTATACCAAGTCAGACCGTTGGTCCACCTAGCTCAGTGCTATCAACACTGATTGGCAGTGGATTTCAGATGGGGAGTCTCTACCAGCCTAGAGATGCCAGGGATTGAACTTGGGACCTTCTGCATGGAAAACAGATGTCCTACCACTGAACCACAGCCCTCTCCCTCCCCTGCACCATTTTCCTGACTGGGGCACACTAAAGGGAGTGAATTGCAGAGCTTGGAAAAGTTACTTTTTTGAACTACAACTCCCATCAGCCCCAGCCAGCATGGCCACTGGATTGGGCTGATGGGAGTTGTAGTTCAAAAAAAGTAACTTTTCCAAGCTCTGGATTGCTTGCAAGGGGGTGGTAGACACTGAGAAGAGGATTTATTTATTTTTATTTTATTTATTTATTTATTTTATTACATTTTTAGACCGCCCTATAGCAATAAGCTCCCAGGGCGGTGTACAGCATAATAAAACAGGTTAAAATACAAGTGGATGTAATACACAATAAAACATAATTAAAAATTTTCAATTTTAAATTCAAATTTTAAAATTTTTAAAATTTTTAAAATGCCTGGGCGAAGAGGTAGGTCTTTACCTGGCGCCGAAAAGATAACAAAGAAGGCGCCAGGCGTATCTCATCAGGGAGGGCGTTCCATAGTTCGGGGGCCACCACTGAGAAGGCCCTAGCTCTAGTTATCGTTCTCCGTGCCTCCCTATGCGTTGGGACACGAAGGGCCTTCGACGTCGAGTGCAGCGACCGGGTAGGTACATAGCGGGAGAGGCGTTCCGCCAGGTATTGCGGTCCGATGCCGTTAAGGGCTTTATAGGTAAGAACCAACACTTTGAATCTGGAGATTGATGCTCACCACATTGAAATAGATAGTTTTAGATGGAAAATTATAGATGCACCCCCTGGGCATCCACTGAGTGAGTGGTCCGACCTTTCAATTCATCTGGATTTTTATTCCCCAGATTTAAGTCAACCTATTTGAAAACGTAGCACTACCTGTCAAAAATTATTGATTGACCTGCTATGCTGACGTAGAGCTAGATGAGACCCAGTGGATCAACTGGTACATCCCCACCATTCCAAGACAGGACAAAAGCCTGTTGCTGCTGCTGTGGGCTCACACTATAAACTGTTTAGTATGAACTACTTCATTGAAGAGACCAAAACACTTAGTAGTCCAGCATCCTGTCCAAAGGCAGAATCTCCCAACCACAAGCTCCACCTGCTCCCTAGCTCAGATTAACGCTGCCCAATCAGACTTTTGCACTGATTAGAAACGAAGCAGTATGTCTGCCCCACAATTTTTGAAGGTGCAAACAGTATTGGAAGCAGGATCACTTGTGACCACCCCAATAGCATCACGAGCACAAATACTACAGGTTAGGTTGAGAACTGCCACTGAAGTAAGTATAATCTCCAGTCTCCTGCTCTAGGGATCCTAACTGTCTATCAAGCCAGCTATCTGTGCAAATCCTTAACACCCTTTCCCAGACTCAGCTATTTGCACTGCTCCCTGATTGGTCTGATGTGGGTATGGGTGTGCATGCTTCAAGGAAGGGTGTGCTCTTCATCCCACTGCTACGACTGAGGTGGCAGTGGCAAGCACTGCTGGAGTGCAGTGCTAGCCCTCCTGTTTGGCCCTTCAACATGAACCTCAGGCATAGGACAAAGGAGTCAGCTAGTTTGTTCTTGAGTGGAAGATTGACATATGTAAGCCAGTCCCCACCGAGACTGGAAAACAACTTTGTTCAAAGATGTTTGTAAGTGACCTTGTAGATGTAAATGATGGAAAGGTGGGATTTAAATCTGTTCAATAAATATGTGGGGGTGGGGTGGGGGGAAATACTCACCCAAAGGGCTGACAGCATGGTTAAACAGCAAAGCAGAAGAAACTATAAAAGGAAAAATTAGGCATCTTGCCCAAATGAAAACAAGAAAAATAGCACAGATTCTAGCAAACAACATGTACATTGTTGTGATGGGGGCTTATGAAATTGTGAATGGTATGGAAAAGACAGCTTTAAAATGGCTTAGACTATTTATTTATTACTGGAAGACAGGTCTCTGAATAGTAGTGAATGCCTAAATTCATATTCAGCACAGTGCACCCAGAGAAAGGGTAGGTGAGGTGGCTGTTCGCTAGAGCTTGGAAAAGTTACTTTTTTGAACTACAACTCCCATCAGCCCCAGCCTGATGGGAGTTGTAGTTCAAAAAAGTAACTTTTCCAAGCTCTGTCTAAGAGTTTACTGTCTGCAGTGACTGAGCTAGGAAGCAGCTCTGAGCCCTTTTCATGGACGTTGCTGGGAAAGCCTGGGAGGAGGGATAGGGGAGAAATTAGATTCAGTTTGCATTTAAAAACCTAATCCACGTTTTCCAGAACAACATGGCAACTAAAACGCAACCATCCTTCAAAACGTGCACTTCTCTGCTTTTCTGGTACAGCTCTCCAGCCATGGAAAGTGTACAAAAAGGCATATACTAGGGTAAAATGTGCCTACTAATGCATATATTAGTGAAAATAACATGCAAAAGTGCATTATATTTGGGCTATTTTGCTTTGCGAAAATGCATATATTAAGTAAAACTGCATACAAACATGTGTGCATTAGGATAAATTTGCACTAAATGCTGATGAATGTCCATGAGGACTTTTTTAAAAAAATGCAAACTGATATAGAACTGTAGAGAACTGAAGACTGGAAAAATGAGAAACTGAGAGAAACCAAAATTGACACAATTAACATCCATCCCTACCTGGGAGCAGCAGAGCCCGTTATACTGCTAGGTTTCGCAATCCTACATAAGCCGCAGAACTTGGCAGCCCTGCAAAACAGACTTGGGGTGTGTGTGCCAACAGTGCCGAGGGTGCTATTTATCCTAGGGCTGGCCCTGAATGTAATATCAGAGGCTGGGGTCAAATGAAATGAGATAACATTGCACCCTGCTTGTTAGATTCGCAGATGGATCTGGTTGGCTGCAGTGGAAGGCAGAGCAGGGCAGTTCTTATGCTCTTAAAGCATTTCACACACACGTCTTATCATATCCTATGTGAATGTTCACATGGACACCTGTGCATGGATATTTTTGTTTTCTGCAGGAATGCCATGACGTTGGGCTACAGCAAGCCCTGGCCTGAAGCCATGCAACTTATCACAGGGCAACCCAACATGTCGGCTGAGGCTTTGCTGACCTACTTTCAGCCGCTGACAGACTGGCTCATTAAGGAGAACAAGCAAAATGGGGACACTGTGGGCTGGCCGGAATACACCTGGATGCCCAATACGGGTACTAAAGGCTTTGAAATTGGTCCTCTTCATGCAGATCCCTATACCAAAGAAGTGGGGATGGGGGACGGGGAGGGGGAGGCGAGCAGGAGGTTTCCACTCTAGACTGCTTCCTCCAAGGAACTGGCCTGCAAATGGCAGCCTTTACTCAGGGCATTAGACTAGACCATGGGTTTTCAGATCATGTATCCCTTCTGACTAAGGGCAGGGAGCTATTAAGCCTTTGCCATCCAAGCTGGATTCAATTTGAGCCACCCCTTCCTATCTGTGTTTTTCTTGGTTCTTACTCAGGCCAAGTGCAAGCAAACGACAGAGTCAATTTCCTTGGGATGTCGTTGAGCAGCAGCGATGCCACAGCTGGCCAGTGGACCTTGCTTCTCATTGCGCTCTTCCTCCTCATTGCAACGCTAGTCTTGGGGGCCAAATGCATCCAGGCCAGGAGAGGGGGCAAAACTGGCTTGGAAATGGAGCTGAAATAAGTTGGATGTTTTTAAACTCTCTCCTGCCATGCCTCCATGTGAGTGTGCAAAGAGGGTGAGTGTGTGTGTGTTGGGGTGCAACAAAGAGGGGGGGTGCTGATTCTAATGAGAGAGTGAGCGTGTGCATGTGTATTCATAAGTGTTCAATGGACATGAACAGAAATGCAGATCAGCTGTGTGTCTGTGAAACGTGTAATGGTTGTGTTTATTTACCCATAGGTCCGGTGAGAATGTGAGTGCTGAGAGAGTGGATGTTTGTGTGCATATATGCACAATGCATGCCTGTGTACAAGAGTTCTCTGACTAATGTGTATGCACCTATGGGTCATGTGGGTACATGTACATGCATGTATCTATGTGTGGCCCAATTTTCAAGGCCTACTTCAGGTGTGGGCAACTTACTCTGTGCATGTGCTCACTGATCCAGCTTGTATGTCTGTTCCTGTGAGGAGGCAGCCTTGTACAAACAGGGCAGTTGTGCCAACAAAGGCATAGGACTCTTTCTTCTAACTAGTTCATCAAACCTTTTGATTATGCAAGAGCCAAAGCAAAAAACAAAACAAAACACCTTATTTATTGTAAATATCTGGATTCTTGAAAGGAGAACAAGGAAGAAAAGGAATGAAGAATGGAGCCACGAGATCCATTTTGGTCAGGGGATTGACTGGACTGCTTAAATCAATGTGGACTCTATGGGTTTCCTAAAGTTTGCATATATTGATTTGAGGAGCAGATGAATTCTGCACAGATTGCTGCAGTTCTCGCAGGTGACAACGTTATGCAGCAGATGCTGTGTTGGTTTTTTCCAAAAATTGGAGAGACATGCGTTTTGCATCAGGCAGTTTTTAAAAAGCTGTTTGGTACATGGGCGGCAATTAAAATGAGCCACAGTCTCCACGAATTCATTGGTTTTACCATTTCTTGGGGAAGTGAACAGCTCAAGATGGATTACTCTTTAGCCATGATAACACAGATAAACTGTCCGTATATGAGGAAAGAAAACTAAAACCCTACCAGCAAGGTTACTCAAGGTTACTCCTTGGTTACTCATAGAAAGCCAGTTATAAATATGGAGGGTTGCATGGATGAGAACCACATTATTTTATGCCCCTCCTCCAGCTATTGTGCAGCAAATTGCTTTGCTGGAGCATTGACTACATACAGTTTTTCTCTTGGCTCGTTTGATGATCATAAAGAGGAACACAACTGACCAATAGCTGTGGCAGCAAAAAAGCAATTCATGAAGCAGAGAGAGATAGTGAACCTGAATTTAACTGATTTTAATGTTGTTTTACATAGCTGTGACCTGCCCTGGGGTCTTATGGTGAAGGGTGGGTAAGAAGTCTAAATAAGAAATAATAATTCCAGTTGCCTACACCTGTATTCAGGACCCTGCAGTTGCAACCACCATGCTCCATCTCCCCCCTCCCCTTTTTTGTGTGTGGTGATGTATCTGTTCCACACTTCTCAATGAACACCATGGAAACACAGAACTTGGGCCTTGCTCTTATGAAGTAGTAAACCTGTGTCTTGTCTTTACTACTGAGACCACATTCACATCATACACTTATTCCACTATTATTCCACTTTAAACAGTCATGGCTTCCCCCAAAGAATCCTGGGAAGTGTAGTTTGTGAAGGGTGCTGAGAGGAGGCCCCTATTTCCCTCACAGAGCCACAATTCCCAGAGTTCCCTGGGAAGAGATTGTTAAGCCACTCTGCGAGCTGTGAGGGGAGTACAAGCACACTTCACAAATTATACTTCCCAGGATTCTTTGTTGAAAGCCATGACTATTTCAAGTGGAATAGTAGTGGCATAAATGTATGGTGTGAATGTGACGCAAGACCATTGGGAAATGCTGCTCACATGACGGAATAGTCCTTTTTGTGTGCAAGGAGAGGGGAAACTCCTGTACGTGAAGAACATGCATCTTGGAGTGAAATTTAGGCTAGAACTTTTATCTCTGCCATCTAAATTTTCTTTGCGGCAGAGTGATGATGATGATGATTTTGTATGAAGCATCCAATCGTCCAGACTGGGAGCCCACATGTGTACTATTTAAACACACACAAAAATATCCACTTACTTTTAACATATAATTTGGCTCTAACCTCGTGGCCGCAATCCACAGTTAGACATCCCTGCAGCGAATCAGCCTGGATATTGGATCAGGGGTTCATTGCCTACACCAGAACCATTCTTCATAGCCAACCACAATGACAAACAGAGGCAAAGTGGCTTATGGTGCGTTCGCTTGATCTTTTGAAATGTTTGTCACCCATTTTATTGAATGTCATTTGATTTCCACTGAACGTTGAAGCTGCCTTCATGCATTACTCTTGTGAAGGGGCCACATGTGAGGAAGGATCAATGGGGCTGTGCTTCTGGCTCTGCCCCTGACAACATGCAGCTTCCCCCACCATCTCTGCATTAGGCATAGGCATCTGCAGTGGGGAAGCCTCTGCACGTTTGTTTCTGTGTTTTTTCCAACATTTAGAAGTGCTTCCCTGAAGGCACCTTTGTTAGATCCCTACAGGCAAAAGGCCTACATATTCCACTTCATTCAAGAACTGAAAAACAGGTAGTTTAGCACAGAAGGCAGACAGTTCTTCTTGACTTTGTGAGTGCAGTTAACCAGCAGATAGCAAAACTCTTCATGATGGCTCAATAACATTATATCTAAGTGTGACAAGGGCTTAATTCAGGGATGGGAAACCTGTGGCCCTCCAGAGGTTGCTGGACTCCTGTCAGACACAGGCAGTATGGTCAATGATCAGAGTTGACAGGAGTTGTAGTTTATCGACATCTTTCCCATTCTTTGCTTAATCGAACTACTGTTTGGCATGACAGCCCCAGAACCTGTTTCAATATAAAGGCTTAAGCCAGAGGTATGAGTACTTCTGATAATATGAAGAGTACTTTTCCTTATTACTGAACTAACCATAGTGCCACACACATACAGGTCAGAGTTGCCAACTTTCAGGACGTTTTGAATCCAAACACACTTCAGGAAGGGGGTCTGGTCCATGTTTTTCCTTTGAAAGCATCAGAAGCAGACATATCAAAAAGAACCAAATCATTAGCTTACAATCACAAGTCTCTACTGGCTCCTCCAGAAGTCCTTTTTATTGCACATCCATGATTATTTGTGCTCTTGATGCTATTGGGGTGGTCACACGTGATCCTGCTTACAATACTGTTTGCACCTGCAAAGATTTTGGGGCAGACATACTGCTTCATTTCTAATCAGTGCATGTCTCATAACCCTGCTGAAACCCTGTAACTTTTTACACCATCAATGTTCTGGTTTATTACTGTCCCACTTTTGTTGCACTAGAGCCCATCTGGACAGCAATAATGTGGTAGAATCACAGAGCTAACTAAAGCAAGATAAATTCACCTCTAATGCACTATTACTGTGTCAATAAAACAGTAGCCTGGAGAGCGCCCCAAATGTTAAAGAGTGAGCTTTATCGAATGGTATTTTTGCGGTAATTTTGGAAAATGTGGAGTCTGCTTCTGCTGTTTCAATGTTCCTTCCTGAGTGTATGACTGGATGGGGGTGCAACCATTGCTTATTCCACACACAGTGCTGATGGGAAAGAGATATTTCTGCAGGTGCTGTTTTGAGTCCCACCTCTTGCAAGAAAGTGAATCTGCTTTTAATCCTGACAGCCTGGACTTGAGAGTCAGGAGGAGTATTAAGCAAATGATTTTTCTGGAGTCTGTTGATTAAGAGCACCCTTGGGGCAGAGCAGCAGGGTTGCCACCATATGGCTGTTTCGACACAAAGGAGAGGGGGGAAAGAGAGCGAGAGAGCGATGACGCCAAGGGTGACATCTGTGCTCATCACTCAGTCAATGCTGCACTGGCCCAACACAAGAAAAGTGCCCCTGTAGGGTGACTTGTGGTACAAAATCAATGAATTTAAAACAGGTTGAATAATTTCATCAAAGAGCTGGAAGGAATCAAAGGCAGCCAAGCTCAACCCTTTGCCTAAAATTAGGCCCATTTACCTGAAAGTTCAGCATACATAATCCAGACCAATGTGTGGCATAGCCAGATAGCTGGTGTCCCTCTGGAAGCTGCCAGCAGATCAAGTAACTCAAGCAAAAGAGTCAAACGACATGCAACTAATTTGATACACATGTATGCAATAAAATGACCCCTCTGTTCTGATGCAGACTGCTGTTTCCATAGACATTAGCAAATTTGCTATCATCAACATAGCTCCCTATCTGTAATTCATTCTATGGCCATGAGATGTCCCCATCCCTTCTTCCCTCTGCTTAACCACTTTCACTCATAATAGTTAATGGAAATTGGACAGTTGTGAACTGAAATTGATAGAAAATGCCACTTTTGTGTGTGTAATACAATTACTCCACAAGCCACAGACTGCAGGCAGTAAAACAATCACCTTTGTCCTCTCCTTGCAACACAAGCCACTGTTCTGTGCTGGGGGTGCAAGAGAAGTCCTGTGATTGACAAGGCCTCTGCCTATCCTAGACTTGTGATGACTATAAGGCTACTTTGTGCTGAGGGGGAAATCACTCTAGGCACTTCTATAGCTGTTCTCATATCCAGCTACCCTGTAGCTGAGAATAGGAGGATCTGTTCATTTTGGTTTCTCATTTTTCCAGTCTTAAATTCAGTTCTCCACAATTTTAAACAACTCCCTATGAAAATTCTTCAGCGTTTTAGTGCAAATTTCTCCTAATAAACACATTTTTGTACACAGTTTTGACTTATGTGCAGATTTTTGCAAGCAATAATATGATGCATTTATATCACAAATATATTTATATTTATGCAAACTCTCCCCTAATATATGCATTTTTGCAAACTGCTTGGTTGGAGAACTGAATCGCACAGTGTGGATAAATGCAAATTTCAAATGATGGCTGTTTCTGTTCTCATATTGTTTTGGAAAGTACAGATTTGATACATTCTATTTAAAACCAAACTGACTGAATGTCTCCCCCATCCATACCTGCAGCTTTTGAAGAAAGTCCCAGATAACGTGAATGCACCTAGTGAAATGATGAGTACCACTCTAGGCTTTGAAAATGGGGTCTTGTGCTGAGCCAGACCTGTCAATTGTGCAGGAAAAATCCTCAAGCGGAAGCTGGCAGGAATTTAGTATTTGCAGGTGCACCTTTCCTATGAAATCCACAGGGAATTTGCTAGATGATGCCTCCCCTCCCCACCACCCCAAAATATAACTGGCATTTAAGCACCTGGTGCAGCAGATCCGTCTGAGAAAACTGCTTCATCATGTTGTGCAGATCAAGTGACTGAGACTCTTCATCTTGAAAGTGGGGAGTGGAGGCCAAGCTCCTTCTGGAGGAAAATAGTTTACGGAGTAATGGCTGGCTAGCCAGGAGATGAACATTTTCTGGAGGGGGCAGATTGGATGGAGATGGATGTGATAAAGAGCATCTCTTTCTCTGACTGTCTGCCTTTGTCTTTTACTCAGATTGAAATAATGAATAATGCCAAAGAATGAGCTTTTTAGGGAGAGGTCATTAATGCATATGCAAAGGATTCTTACATCTTTCTGGTCCGGAGTATGGCCTGAACGGAAGGCATGGGAAGCTGCTACTTTGCTGAAGCTAAACAGTTCTGGTTTTGGTCAATGCCTGGGTAGGTGACCACTTGGGACTGACACATGTGCTTCCTTGGGTTTGATGGGGGAAGAAAGACGGGATATAAACATAAGATGGGAAAATAAATCCTGGTTTCTAACTGGGAAGTCAAGGGGCATAAATGAACCAGCAACATTTCTCAAGGAACCTACACTTCTTCTCACAGCCCTTGATCTTGCAGACTGACATGAGCATGAACTGAAACTACAGCTGCTGATATATGACGCCAGGCCACAGAAAATAATGCAAAACATTCAAAACCCTGAGAATGGGCAGATTAAGACACCCACTGGGCCTTTTTTGCCTCTAATTGGACATGGCAAGTAAACATAATATTTGAACATATTAGGGGAGGCTGTTCCTCTAAAAGCTTCTCATTCCAGTAAGAGAGTTTGGAATCATTACTAAGAGTTTACAACCCTGAACTTCATTTATATTTTATAAGATGTTTCCATTCTATCACTAAGTAACAGAAGAAAGAGAAAATTGCTGTAGACTGAAAAGCAATTCATTGTTTAGTGCTTGATGATGAAACACTCACAGCTGTTCTGTTTGAAAGCTCCCTCTTCGTTAACCCCCATCCCAGCCACCACTGACTGCAGAAGACAGCTTCCAAGCCAAGATTAATTTCTGGAATCAGATGAGATATTCTGACTCTGGCCTGGAAAAGACCCTCTATTAAGATGGAGGGCAATGTTTGAACTAACTGTGTGACAAAAACAGGAGTGGTGTGGTATTATGAATGGTACGATTCTTTAGAGCAGGGGTTCCCACACTATGGTCCATGGACCACCAATGGTCTGTGAGCTTTATTCAGGAGGTACGTAGCATGTCTTCATCAAATATTCATACTGATTTTTAATGGGATTTTATTGCTTTGATTTCTTATATGGTATTATAATTTGAATTCTGTGGAATCCAAATTAGAATACAATAAAACACGATATAAGAAATAAATGAGGCAATAAAAATACTATTAAAATCATAGAGCACTGAGCACAGTGCGTTATGAGTGCTATAACAGGTAGAAAAATCATGAACTGCTCCCAGCCCTGTAGCCAGCCTCCCTTCTTAGGTAGGGCATGGGGGGGGGAGGCACATAGTGCCAGCCAATCCCCCCCCACTGGAGGAGAGGATGTGAGGGTCAGGCCAGGGGAAGGGAAAAGAAGTGACCTTCCCCCTCACTCTTCCTCCATGCAGAGACTGTGTTAACTTAAGAACATAAGAAGAGGCTGCTGGATCAGGCCAGTGGCCCATCTAGTCCAGCATCCTGTTCTCAGAGTGGCCAACCAGGTGCCTGGGGGAAGCCCGCAAGCAGGACCTGAGTGCAAGAACACTCTTCCCTCCTGAGGCTTCCGGCAACTGGTTTTCAAAAGCATACTGCCTCTGACTAGGGTGGCAGAGCACAGAAATCATGGCTAGTAGCCATTGATAGACCTGTCCTCCATGAATTTGTCTAATCTTCTTTTATAGCCATCCAAGCTGGTGGCCATTACTGCATCTTGTGGGAACAAATTCCATAGTTTAACTATGCGCTGAGTAAAGAAGTACTTCCTTTTGTCTGTCCTGAATCTTCCAACATTCAGCTTCTTTGAATGTCCACGAGTTCTAGTATTATGAGAGAGGGAGAAAAACTTTTCTCTATCCACTTTCTCAATGCCATGCATAATTTTATACACTTCTATCATGTCTCCTCTGACCCGCCTTTTCTCTAAACTAAAAAGCCCCAAATGCTGCAACCTTTCCTCGTAAGGGAGTCGCTCCATCCCCTTGATCATTCTGGTTGCCCTCTTCTGAACCTTTTCCAACTCTAGAATATCCTTTTTGAGATGAGGCGACCAGAACTGTACACAGTATTCCAAATGCGGCCGCACCATAGATTTATACAACGGCATAAATCGGCTGTTCTATTTTCAATACCTTTCCTAATTATCCCTAGCATGGAATTTGCCTTTTTCACAGCTGCCGCACACTGGGTCGACATTTTCATCGTGCTGTCCACTACAACCCCGAGGTCTCTCTCCTGGTCGGTCCCCACCAGTTCAGACCCCATGAGCGTATATGTGAAATTCAGATTTTTTGCTCCAATATGCATAATTTTACACTTGTTTATATTGAATTGCATTTGCCATTTTTCCGCCCATTCACTCAGTTTGGAGAGGTCTTTTTGGAGCTCTTCGCAATCCCTTTTTGTTTTAACAACCCTGAACAATTTAGTGTCATCAGCAAACCTGGCCACTTGACTCTCTCTCCTAATTCTAGGTCATTAATGAACAAGTTAAAAAGTACAGGTCCCAATACCGATCCTTGAAGGACTCCACTTTCTACAGCCCTCCATTGGGAGAACTGTCCATTTATTCCTACTCTCTGCTTTCTGCTTCTTAACCAATTCCTTATCCACAAGAGGACCTCTCCTCTTATTCCATGACTGCTAAGCTTCCTCAGAAGTCTTTGGTGAGGTATTTTGTCAAATGCTTTTTGAAAGTCTAAGTACACTATTTCCACTGGATCACCTCTATCTATATGCTTGTTGACACTCTCAAAGAATTCTAATAGGTTACAGAGACAGGACTTTCCCTTGCAGAAGCCATGCTTTCTCTGCTTCAGCAAGGCTTGTTCTTCTGTGTGCTTAGTTAATCTAACTTTAATAATACTTTCTACCAGTTTTCCAGGGACAGAAGTTAAGCTAACTGGCCTGTAATTTCCAGGATCCCCCCTGGATCCCTTTTTGAAGATTGGTGTTACATTTGCCACTTTCCAGTCCTCAGGCATGGAGGAGGACCTGAGGGACAAGTTACATATTTTAGTTAGCAGATCAGCAATTTCACATTTGAGTTCTTTGAGAACTCTCGGGTGGATGCCATCTGGGCCTGGTGATTTGTCAGTTTTTATATTGTCTATTAAGCTTAGAACTTCCTCTCCCGTTACCACTATTTGTCTCAGTTCCTCAGAATCCCTGCCTGCAACTGTTAGTTCAGGTTCAGGGATCTGCCCTGTATCTTCCACTGTGAAGACAGATGCAAAGAATTCATTTAGCTTCTCTGCAATCTCCTTATCGTTCTTTAGTACACCTTTGACTCCCTTATCATCCAAGGGTCCAATTGTCTCCCTAGATGGTCTCCTGCTTTGAATGTATTTATAGAATTTTTTGTTGTTGGTTTTTATGTTCTTAGCAATGTGCTCCTCAAATTCTTTTTTAGCATCCCTTATTGTCTTCTTGCATTTCTTTTGCCAGAGTTTGTGTTCCTTTTTATTTTCTTCATTCGGACAAGACTTCCATTTTCTGAAGGAAGACTTTTTGCCTCTAAGAGCTTCCTTGACTTTGTTCGTTAACCATGCTGGCATCTTCTTGTCCCTGGCGGTACCTTTTCTGATCTGCGGTATGCACTCCAGTTGAGCTTCTAATATAGTGTTTTTAAACAACTTCCAAGCATTTTCGAGTGATGTGACCCTCTGGACTTTGTTTTTCAGCTTTCTTTTTACCAATCCCCTCATTTTTGTGAAGTTTCCTCTTTTGAAGTCAAATGTGACCGTGTTGGATTTTCGTGGCAATTGGCCAGTTACATGTATGTTTAATTTAATAGCACTATGGTCACTGCTCCCAATCGGTTCGACAACACTTACATCTCGCACCAGGTCCCGGTACCCACTGAGGATTAAGTCCAGGGTTGCCGTCCCTCTGGTCGGTTCCATGACCAACTGGTCTAGGGCATAGTCATTTAGAATATCTAGAAATTTTGCTTCTTTGTCATGACTGGAACACATATGCAGCCAGTCTATGTCCAGGTAGTTGAAGTCACCCATTACTACCACATTTCCTAGTTTGGATGATTTCATATCTCATCTTCAAGTCTCCCTGAGCATTTTGATCAGGGGGACAATAGATCGTTCCCAGTATTAAATCACTCCTGGGGCATGGTATCATCACCCACAACAATTCTGTGGAGGAGTCCACCTCTTTTGGGGTTTCGAGCTTGCTGGATTCAATGCCTTCTTTCACGTATAGAGCGACTCCGCCACCAATACGTCCTTCCCTGTCCTTCCGATATAGTTTATATCCAGGGATAACCATATCCCACTGGTTTTCTCCATTTCACCATGTCTCCGTTATGCTCACTATATCAATGCTTTCCTCTAAGACCAAGCACTCCAGTTCTCCCATCTTGGTTTGGAGGCTCCTAGCATTAGCGTACAGACACTTGTAAGCAGTGTCTCTCTTCAATTGTCTTTGGCACTTTTGGTTTGGCCTGTGGTAATTTTGTCCTTCTGAATTGATATCCTGTGCCCCTGCTCTCACAATGCCTACTTCTAGGCCTACCCCTTTTAAAATTTCATCATTTCTTTGGTCTTTATCCCAAGGGGGAGGTTTTCCCCCTCAGTCAGTTTAAAAGCTGCTCTGCTACCTTTTTAATTTTAAGTGCCAGCAGTCTGGTTCCATTCTGGTTTAAGTGGAGCCCATCCCTTTTGTACAGGCCCGGCTTGCCCCAAAATGTTCCCCAGTGCCTAACAAATCCAAACCCTTTCACCCGACACCATCATCTCATCCATGCATTGAGACTGCAAAGCTGGGCCTGTCTGGCTGGTCCTGCGCGTGGAACCGGTAGCATTTCAGAGAAAGCCACCTTGGAGGTCCTGGCTTTCAGCATCCTACCTAGCAACCTAAATTTTGCTTCCATGACCTCATGGCTGCATTTCCCCGTGTCATTGGTGCCAACGTGCACCACAACCACTGACTTCTCCCAGCACTGTCTACCAAACTATCTAAACGACGGGCATTATCAGCAACCTTTGCACCAGGCAGGCAAATCACCTTGTGGTCTGCATGCCCATCACACACCCCACTGTCTATGTTCCTAATGATTGAATCGCCCACTACAAGGATCCCTCCACCTCCCGGAGATATATCCTTGGCACAAGAGGATAGCTGCTCATCCCCCAAGGAATGGGTCCCTTCTAAGGGATCGTTTCCCTCTTCCTCGGCTGGATGCTCTCCTTCCTCGAGACCATCGTTCTCCATGATAGCAGGAGAGCTATCATCCTTGGAGTGGGACACAGCTATAGTGTCCCTGAAGGCCTCATCCACACACCTCTCTGCCTCTCTCAGCTTTTCCAGGTCAGCCACCTTGGCCTCAAGGAAATGAAGTCGTTCCCGGAGAGCCAGGAGCTCATTGCACCAAGAGCACACCCACGACTTCTGTCCAACAGGCAGATAGTCATACATGCTGCAGGCAGTGCAAAACACTGGAAAGCCCCCACACCCCTGCTGGCTTCTTACCTGCATAGTTTTGTTTAAGGTTTATTAAGTTAATGGGTTGGAAACTGAGGTTTAGTTGAAGTCAGGGAACAGACGGGCAGAGTGGGGGGCCCTGGCCTCCTTGCCCTGCTGCCGAACTCACCCTGCTGCCGAACTCACCCTGCTGCCGAACTCGCCTTGACGCTTTGTCAGCTGGGGGCTCCCTCTAGTTCGTGGAGCAGGCTCCTTCTCTAGGGTGCTCTGAATTTATGTGTGGCTGGTTCCTCCCAGCTACTGCTGCCAGCCAATGATGCGTTAATTGAGGCTGATGGCTCAACTGTCAGCTAGGGCTTAACTCTTTAGGATTATCTCAGGCTTCCTTCCTTTGAAGGCAGGAAGGCAGGCTTCCTTCCTTAGAGCGGGGGGGGGCTGTTTAAGGACTTTGACTAGTGGTACTAAGAAAGGTTAATTAGCTTTTACTCTATTTTTATTTTATTGGCTGACAAGAACCACTTTTATCAGTGCAAGTTCCCCTGTAGTTTTCAGTGGTGCCTCGCACTCTGGCCTGGATGAACTAAACTAGCTTTTGGCTGCTTTTAATCTAAGCAGGGGGCTGAGACTTCCAGGGGAGTCTTCTTTGTTTTTTGTTTTCCCACCTAGAACAGCCTGACCTTTTTTTAACCTAGGGAAACAGAGCTTGTGGTTGTGTTTCAGGAAGGCTAAAGCTGCCCTTTTTAGCAAAGACTGAGCTGACTCTCTCCCTGTATGTATTGGTGGAGTTTCCTTTTTCCCCTTCTCTCCAACTGGAATTTAGCCTTGTTTACACCATCCCTTGAAGCTTTCCTGCTAGGGTGGTGTTGAAAACTAGCTTTCTATAGGCTTCCTACCCCTAGGATCTGTCTCCTAAGATATAGGTTCTTTCAGGATTTGACTCCTAGCTCACGGTGACCCTAGGCTACCCTTATTACTTGTTACTCTGAGCTGTTTTAATTCAATTAAATAATGAAATTAATGGGTGCTACTTACCCTCTTCTCACTCTGCTTCTTAACTCGCCTTGATGCTTCGTCAGCTGGGGGCTCCCTCTAGCTCGTGGTTATGGTAAAATTTGCATCTGCTTATTTATAAGTGCGAATTTAGCCAATGTTCAGGGGGGGGGAACTGTGGCTCTTGCTGTCAGAGCTTACTGTGAGCTATGAAGTGCCAACGGGATTTTCTGGACCCAGTACACTGTATGCCAGGGAGAGGAACCTTTTTTAGCCTGAAGGCTGCATTTCCTTGTGGGTAATCTTCTGGAGGGGCGGGGGGCTAGAAACAAAACTTGACGGAGCAACAGACATGATTCCTAGCTTTGTATAGTAGGCTACATTCCAGCCATGCAAAAGAAAGAGGTTTCTAAATATACACCCTTCACACAGATCTCTCCATCCTCTGTGCAAGCAAGCAAACAAGAGGCATTATCACAGCTCAAAGACACATTCCAGCCCAGCGAAAGCACGCAACGAAATGCTTTTTAATATGTTTTTAAACCTTCTTTTTAAAAATAGATGTTTTTAAAGCTTTTTAAAAAATGTTTTTACAGATGTTTTCATATGTTTTTAAAGGTTGTTCGGTTTTAATACATTTTAAAGTCTGTTTCTATGATGTGTTAAAAGTGTTTTTAGTGCTTTTGTTTGCCGCCCTGGGCTCCTACTGGGAGAAAGGGCAGGATATAAATCAAGCAAACAAACAAATGGGGGTATCAAGCAGGGGCAGTGAGGGGTATGGCTGAAGTGAGAGGGCGGCCACATGGCCTGTGGAGGGGGCATAGCCCAGGGTGAGTCCTGAGGGCCAGAGAGAGGCCTGGAGGGCCACATTAGGCCTCCAGCTCCCCCCTCTTGCTGTACATGGATTGGCACTTCCACCCCACTCACAATCTGTTGGCAAGAACTATTGCATAAATACATAATAAAACTAAAATAAGTCTTGCCCAACATCTAACATGATTTCTCTCTCACACACATACACACACACTTGCTCTCTCTCTCTCTCTCTCTCTTTCTGTTTCTCTCTCTCTCTTTTTCTCTTTCTCTCTCTCACTCACTCACACACACACACACACACACACATCTCCTTTCCCACCCTAGTATCTGGGCAAATTTAGATGGTGAGTGGTGGGTTTCACTGACACTGTGTCTTGCAGTGCCAAACTGCCCTGTAAGCAATACAATACAATACAATACAATACAATAAAAACATTTAAATTATGCGAGAAGGAAATAGGAGATCCGGAGCCCAGTACAAATGAACAGGGCCACCCATTAACAATGGCCCTTAAGGAAAGACACTTCTCACATACAAATGAGAGCTGAGTCATAAACCAGGAAATTAAGCATGCCTAGTTGAAAGTTAAACCATATCAAAATCAATGGGATGGACTTCAGAGAAAATATGTTTTAGGATGACAGCATTAAAATGAAATATACCATTATTATTTCTCTTTCAGTAATGTAACATGTAGGACAAAGATCATCCCTCCTTCCTTTTTTTATTTATTATTTATTTTATTTATTTATTTTTTCTGGTGCTGACACTGCACATTAGTAATTAAACATGTAAGTAACTTCAATGTTTGTGAGGCATATGTCTTTAAATTGTTCCCTCCTCACTACCAAGAAAGAGAACAATGTGTAAATCAATTGCAGCTTCTAGCTTGTATTTAACTGGTATCAAGATGCTTTTCAGCCTTACTGCTTCTACTGTGCTGTGCTATTTCCCCCCAAGAATTACTGCTCAGTTTGTACGCTCCAGGTGTGTTTTCCTGGTGGGACGCTGCAGGGAGCTGTCCTATTAGTTTTTCTACAGACAGCCCCCATCTGGCCCCCTCTGATCCACCCCCCACCCACCATGGAGAAGGAGGAGGCAGGAGAGGAGGGTGCCACTGGGCGGAACGATATAGCAAGATCTCTATAACAGCCTCTCTGAGCAGGGCCAGACCATGGAGGAGAAACAGGAAGAGGAGGTGACATACCATGGGATAAAAGACAGAGTGCAGGCTGGGGCAGGTGAAAAATCTGCTTAATTCCATCTGTAGGGGGTTGGAATTAAGCAGATATTCATCCATCTCTTACTCCACAGTGTGACAGCTCCTCTTCCTGTTCCTCTTCCTCTTCCGTAGTCTGGTACTGCTGGGGAGGGTGTTAATGCAGCCTCCACTGCGCCATTCAGCCTGGGAGGGGGGCTCCTCTCCTGCCTCCTTCTTCTCTGTGGTGGCAGGGGTGGTGGATCAGCAGCAGCAATGAATCCGCTGTGTGTGTGTAAGGGGGGGATGCAAGGGGTATGGCTGCCCAAGGAGGCATGGCATGAAGGGACCCTCCCCTTCTACATTTGCCACTATACCACGCTCCTTTCAAAAATGCAGAGATGTGAGTTATTGCTTTCCTTATTTGTTTGAAGTGTGAGGCTTTGCTCGCCTGTCCTTCCCCAAAGTCTATTGCCCAACCACCAAACTTACAGGAGGAGTGGCTTTTAGTTCAGCTTGTTGATTTACTTGCTGACAGTAATGGAATCTGTTTTGTTCACTGTGTAAACAGGATACTTTCTCACATCCCATCATTTTCAACAGAAAAAACTATAAATGGGGAAAAAGGGGGCAGCAGATGACAACATGCAGAGAGAAAACAAAGGATTCCTTGTGCATTACATGGTGAATATGAATTTTCTCCAGGTTGTGCAGATGCCAGTTGTCTCTGCAGGCCCAGAAAATGTAGCAATTGAAAATCAAATCCATAACCTAACGAGACATGCGGAGTTGGTTACTTTGTCCAGGGCTGCAATCTCTTGTGATACCAGTTTGTATCTATCATAAGACTGGGGTGGGGAATCTTTGGCCCTCAAGATGTTGCTGAACTACAGCTCCCATAATCCCTGGTCATTGGCCATGCTTGCTAGGGCTGATAGGAGTTGTAGTTCAGCAGCATCAGCAACTGAAGGGCCGAAGGTTCCCCACTCCTGTCCTAAAATGATGATGGTGGGAGAAGAAGGCACGGTAAAATGCAAATTAGATTTAAAACAGAATGTTACACACTTGACATTTCTTAGTTTTAATGTTGTTCCAAATACTAACAACAAAAATCAGTTTTATCGTAGGTGATATTCCTTGGGAAGTTGACTAATCTTTGTTCCTTGAACTCAGAAGTAAATGTTATGAGAAAAATTTGGGCCAGGAACTGAGAGGCCAATACCTGTATGATTTTCAGGAATGGTTTAAGTTTCACTTAATCTTTCAAAATACAATGGCAGCTCAATATAACACATCTCAATTTACTGCAGAATTGAATATACCGCAGGTATGACCATGTCCCCCAAGTAAAATATACAGTACAGCAGTTTACACATCTTTTAACTTACAAGATTGGGGGGAAATGCTGTAATTTCCTGTCCTCCTAAACAACTTGCCTCACTTCAGTGCCTGTCTAGGAACCAGTAATGTACTGAAGTGCAACTGGGGAAGCTTTCTCATCCACTTTCTACTTTATTTTTTCTGCTTGTTCTACCTTGTTTTTCATCCCCAGTATTCCTTGCCCTATTGAGTCCTTCCAATTGTTTCCCTGGATGTTTCTGAGCCATTTTTTCCCATCTGTATTCTTTAACTTTTTCTCCTGATGCCCCCCCCCCATTTCTCATCCTTTCCCCTTCCTGGTGGTTTTTGCTAGGAGTTACTTCTCAAGCTTTTTTGTTATTGTCTGTGGAGTTTAGTTTTAAACTTATTCTTCCTTTCCCATTCCATCTCTCAGCCACAGTGGCAGTGGTATTGCCTCAGCTGCGACAATGACAGTGTGGCTTTTTCAAGGGTTTTCTCTCTCTTTTTTCCTCCTCTGTGCTATACCTGTTCCCACTTTCCTCTTTCTGCTCCCAGTTATTGTTTTTGTTCGTTTGGTTGCTTCTTCTGCTTCTGCCCCAATACTAATCCATTTTAAAAAAAATCATAAGTGCTGTTCAGTGCAGTTTTCATTATAACACAGAAGCCCTATAACACGGGTGCATCCTTTGTTCCCCAACCCCTGTGGCATAACAAGATTCTACTGTATAACTTAGGTCTGGATATTAAATTCTCCTTTGGATGAACATGAAGCTTTCCTTATGGATTCAGGCCTGCAGATTCTCAATAATCTTAGACTATAGACTCCTTTGGGAGGAAGGGTAGGATAGAAGTTTAAATACTGCTACTGCTACTAATAATAAGCACATAAATAACTAAATCATGCTTTAAGCAGCATTCTCATGCTGCTGTCCATGTATATAAATGGGGAGGAGTGGGATCACAGCTGCTGGCCACACCCTCGACCTCTGTGCACTGGGCAGAATGTGAGAAAGGGCTCAACCTGCATACAGCTGTTCATCTGATCAGGAACTCTGGCACAAGCACAACCACTGTTCCTCACTGTGAGTAGAGACCAAATGCAGATGCAGCTGTTTCTCACATTCTGCCTGACATATGGAGATTGGGGATGCGGCCAGTAAGTCTGTTCCCACTTCCCTCCAAACATAGGCTGAACATACGGGGGAGGGGCATGAGAAGAGGATTCCTGACAACATGAACTAAGGCTGGCCAGGACTCACAACCAGATGAAGCTAGTAGAAGGCAACTATAAAAGACCTCCCTAGCACTGCCTAACAATGCATTTCTACTATTCAAGCATTACATGTGGTGAAGGAAGGGTGCAGGCTGAGGTGCTATAGGGAAAGGCAAGTGCAATGAAAGGGGGGGCTTTTCCTAACTGGCAGACTCCCTTTTTGTATAAGGGATCTAAAAACAAAATACTATAGGATTCCACTACTAGGCTCGCCCAGTATTTGGGAGGATTTATAAAGCCAACGAATAGGCACTCCTCCTCTTAAGCCCAGCTCTCTGGGAATATTAAACAGTCAGGAGCTTTAGATTTACTTTCCCAAAGCCTAGAAACACCAAGTCTTACAGAACTTTGTGAACTATCTTTAGAAGATAAAGGCATAGCTTAAACAACTGCAATTTTAGGATATGTAAGAAATCCTTTTTTAAACCAATGAAGTCAAATGTCCAACTATAAAAAGTAGTGTATTGGAGTAAACAAGATAAAGGAGAAGGCAACACACACAGAGAGGCATGCAAATGAAATAAAAAAGGCAGTCTTAGCTACTTATATGTTACTTGCTTGAGCAGAATATTTGGTTTCAGAGCATGTGTAGAGTTCCTTGCAGAAGACATGTTCTAAGAGTACCCATCTTTGGATTTCTGAATAGATAGCTTCAGGAAGGCAAACAAGAGTGAAAGCTCACATTTTAACAGAAATCTGAGACTAGTAATAGCTACCCCCTTCATGAAGACAAATAGTTGTTGGGCTCAGTCATGCTCAACTGCTGATGTCAAGCATCTATTTGACCAATTAGAAATTTACTTAGAAGTTCGTTCCACCTCCCTGATGATTTCAAGCTTACATTAGAATTGAGCTAGCTAGTTCTAGCAGCTTAGACTTTGGGAAGGTGGTTAATTTGCAGGCGCATCTTCAGAAACAGAATACTGGATAGTTAACTATTTAGGATTTGCTGCAGGGGTGCAAAATTCTAGACACCCTAGATGGCTCTGCTGAGCTGCAGTGGATATTGGAGTTGATCACAGCAACAGCCAGAAATTCCAGCAGCCACAGAAAATGAAGACAAAGAATTCTACAGGCTGGAGACCAGATGAAATGAACTGGTGGAGGAGTAACAATAGCCCTCTGACAGCTAACTGCCAAACATAAGGCAAAGGGGCAAGGATCATCAAGCCAAAGACATCAGGTAGGAGAGGGAGGGGAGACAGTTATGGGATGGGATTAGTGAAGAGGCATCATGAGGCTCAAAAGGGCAAGGACTTTAAAAAAAAAAGATTGTGGTATTTTTATTAATTTGCACAAAATAGCAATACTGAAAGCTGTGCATGGGTTATACCAAATGCAAATCTATCCCCACCTCAAGCAATGCAGCAAGGAAAGGAAAGGTTCTATAAGTAAGAAAGATAAAAGCAAAGGCAACACTCTCGGACTGAGACTTTGCAATTTGTCTGGCCTGCACATTGTATTGCAGACTGACAATAGAAGGAATTTGCCCCTCTTTTGTGTTTGTGATGTGCCCTGGAATATTAATTGAAAGAATCCGGGGAAACTATAATGCAGAGATGGCAATGGACTATAATAAACTTAGACCAATTTCATGCCTGAAACATTATGTAGAACAACCACCAAAAAAGCCAACTATACCCTTGGAGTGGTCATTCTTCTTGCCTTTGAGTAATGCAGGGAGAGGAGGGCTGCAATATGTTTTTGTCTGTCTATGTCTTGCAAAGGTCATTCTGAAGGAGAACAGCAAGAAGTACATTTTGGCAAGAAGCCTGAGGCCAAGGGGTGTGACCTGGGTGGCAGTGGCAGCAGCTCTTTGGATTTGGTGGTGCGAGGCTTCAGGAAGATGTCTGGCCTAACCACAAGTGCCAGAGACACTTGAAGAGAGACACTGCTTACAATTGCCTGTACGCTAATGCTAGGAGCCTCCGAACCAAGATGGGAGAACTGGAGTGCTTGGTCTTAGAGAAGAGCATTGATATAGTGAGCATAACGGAGACCTGGTGGAATGGAGAAAACCAGTGGGATACGGTTATCCCTGGATATAAACTATATCGGAAGGACAGGGAAGGACGTATTGGTGGCGGAGTCGCTCTATACGTGAAAGAAGGCATTGAATCCAGCAAGCTCGAAACCCCAAAAGAGGCAGACTCCTCCACAGAATCGTTGTGGGTGGTGATACCGTGCCCCAGGAGGGACTTAATACTTGGAACGATCTATCGTCCCCCTGATCAAAATGCTCAGGGAGACCTTGAGATGAGATATGAAATTGAGGAAGCATCCAAACTAGGAAATGTGGTAGTAATGGGTGACTTCAACTACCCGGACATAGACTGGCTGCATATGTGTTCCAGTCATGACAAAGAAGCAAAGTTTCTAGATATTCTAAATGACTATTCCCTAGATCAGTTGGTCATGGAACCGACCAGAGGGACGGCAACCCTGGACTTAATCCTCAGTGGGGACCGGGACCTGGTGCGAGATGTAAGTGTTGTCGAACCGATTGGGAGCAGTGACCATAGTGCTATTAAATTAAACATACATGTAACTGGCCAATTGCCACGAAAATCCAACACGGTCACATTTGACTTCAAAAGAGGAAACTTCACAAAAATGAGGGGATTGGTAAAAAGAAAGCTGAAAAACAAAGTCCAGAGGGTCACATCACTCGAAAATGCTTGGAAGTTGTTTAAAAACACTATATTAGAAGCTCAACTGGAGTGCATACCGCAGATCAGAAAAGGTACCGCCAGGGACAAGAAGATGCCAGCATGGTTAACGAACAAAGTCAAGGAAGCTCTTAGAGGCAAAAAGTCTTCCTTCAGAAAATGGAAGTCTTGTCCGAATGAAGAAAATAAAAAGGAACACAAACTCTGGCAAAAGAAATGCAAGAAGACAATAAGGGATGCTAAAAAAGAATTTGAGGAGCACATTGCTAAGAACATAAAAACCAACAACAAAAAATTCTATAAATACATTCAAAGCAGGAGACCATCTAGGGAGGCGATTGGACCCTTGGATGATAAGGGAGTCAAAGGTGTACTAAAGAACGATAAGGAGATTGCAGAGAAGCTAAATGAATTCTTTGCATCTGTCTTCACAGTGGAAGATATAGGGCAGATCCCTGAACCTGAACTAACATTTGCAGGAAGGGATTCTGAGGAACTAAGACAAATAGTGGTAACGAGAGAGGAATTTCTAAGCTTAATGAATAATATAAAAACTGACAAATCACCGGGCCCGGATGGCATCCACCCAAGAGTTCTCAAAGAACTCAAATGTGAAATTGCTGATCTGCTAACTAAAATATGTAACTTGTCCCTCGGGTCCTCCTCCGTGCCTGAGGACTGGAAAGTGGCAAATGTAACGCCAATCTTCAAAAAGGGATCCAGAGGGGATCCCGGAAATTACAGGCCAGTTAGCTTAACTTCTGTCCCTGGAAAACTGGTAGAAAGTATTATTAAAGCTAGATTAACTAAGCACATAGAAGAACAAGCCTTGCTGAAGCAGAGCCAGCATGGCTTCTGCAAGGGAAAGTCCTGTCTCTGTAACCTATTAGAATTCTTTGAGAGTGTCAACAAGCATATAGATAGAGGTGATCCAGTGGACATAGTGTACTTAGACTTTCAAAAAGCGTTTGACAAGGTACCTCACCAAAGGCTTCTGAGGAAGCTTAGCAGTCATGGAATAAGAGGAGAGGTCCTCTTGTGGATAAGGAATTGGTTAAGAAGCAGAAAGCAGAGAGTAGGAATAAATGGACAGTTCTCCCGATGGAGGGCTGTAGAAAGTGGAGTCCCTCAAGGATCGGTATTGGGACCTGTACTTTTCAACTTGTTCATTAATGACCTAGAATTAGGAGTGAGCAGTGAAGTGGCCAAGTTTGCTGACGACACTAAATTGTTCAGGGTTGTTAAAACAAAAAGGGATTGCGAAGAGCTCCAAAAAGACCTCTCCAAACTGAGTGAATGGGCGGAAAAATGGCAAATGCAATTCAATATAGTGTAAAATTATGTATATTGGAGCAAAAAATCTTAATTTCCCATATACGCTCATGGGGTCTGAACTGGTGACCGACCAGGAGAGAGACCTCGGGGTTGTAGTGGACAGCACGATGAAAATGTCGACCCAGTGTGCGGCAGCTGTGAAAAAGGCAAATTCCATGCTAGCAATAATTAGGAAAGGTATTGAAAATAAAACAGCCGATATCATAATGCCGTTGTATAAATCTATGGTGCGGCCGCATTTGGAATACTGTGTACAGTTCTGGTCACCTCATCTCAGAAAGGATATTATAGAGTTGGAAAAGGTTCAGAAGAGGGCAACCAGAATGATCAAGGGGATGGAGCGACTCCCTTACGAGGAAAGGTTGCAGCATTTGGGGCTTTTTAGTTTAGAGAAAAGGCGGGTCAGAGGAGACATGATAGAAGTGTATAAAATTATGCATGGCATTGAGAAAGTGGATAGAGAAAAGTTCTTCTCCCTCTCTCATAATACTAGAACTCGTGGACATTCAAAGAAGCTGAATGTTGGAAGATTCAGGACAGACAAAAGGAAGTACTTCTTTACTCAGCGCATAGTTAAACTATGGAATTTGCTCCCACAAGATGCAGTAATGGCCACCAGCTTGGATGGCTTTAAAAGAAGATTAGACAAATTCATGGAGGACAGGGCTATCAATGGCTACTAGCCATGATGGCTGTGCTGTGCCACCCTAGTCAGAGGCAGCATGCTTCTGAAAACCAGTTGCCGAAAGCCTCAGGAGGGGAGAGTGTTCTTGCACTCGGGTCCTGCTTGCGGGCTTCCCCCAGGCACCTGGTTGGCCACTGTGAGAACAGGATGCTGGACTAGATGGGCCACTGGCCTGATCCAGCAGGCTCTTCTTATGTTCTTATGTTCTTATGAATGAAAGGGGTGAGTTAGATGTGGAGAAGTCACCAAACCCAGATCAAGGAAAGACTATTCTATTTGCCAAGTGGGGATCTTCAGTGTAGTGTTACGGATTATCCCGAGTCCCTAACAGGTGTGCTTCTCTGGAAGCCAGGAACAGAAGCCTTGCAGTGCTATTTGGAGCTCACAGAAGACATTCTTTGCTTCTTTCTATTCCACTCTCCGGCAACCTTTCCCACCTATCCTTATATAGTGCTTGGTGACCCAGGGCCTTGCTTTTCTTGAAATAGCATGGACAGCAGGTTTTCTACTTACACATCGCCAATAAAGAGGATATGCACCACTGAAAAAGATGATGGAATATATTTGCATAAAATTTGCATATGCTAACTTAAATGCATAGGGCAAATTTAGACACTATTTCAAGAATGCAAATTTTCCAGAAGGTGAGCCAATTAATTTCCCAGCTAGATCATGCCAAAGAAAATAAATTATTCAATTAATTTGTACCCCACCCCCAGATCATCAGTTCCTCTTCAGTTAATTTACTCCCAATTAATTTCCCACCCAGATCCTGCTCCAAAATGATTTCCCCTGCAGTTAGTTACCTGTTTCATTAGTAATTGTTACCCTCTTCCAATTAAAAATAAATACATAAATAAATAGGGTGCCTGGGTGTGAAATTCATCCACAGGGCTTCTTACTATGAGATGAGATGAGCTGGCTGGTAGATGGTGGTCTCCCTTCTTTTGAAAACTTAATCAATTCAAAGGCAAGCCAGCAGCTCTGCCACCACTGCCAGCCTACTCCCATGCCAGCCTGCAAACTGAATCCACAAATGGCCCTGGGAAATGATGGCATTTCCATTTCCAGGGGCATTGTATGGAAAAGAAACAGCTGCCTCTATGGGCCCAGAGGGGCAAACATTCATTTTCCTGTGCAACGTCCCCAGAAATGTAAATTACATTATTTCCCAGGGGCATTTGAAGATTCAGTTCATGGTGTGGCAGCTGAGCTGCTGGCATGCTGATTAATTAAATTACACCAAAAAAAGACCACCAGCCACCTCATCTCACTCACAACCCTCTTCCCTGAGTATCTGGTTCACCAGAATTTTACTGGACATACGGGGAAGAGGGCATCAGCCTGGACCGTGCTGGAAATACTTGAGTGTGGCATGAAAGAGGATACCTGGCCACTGTAGTGGGGAGGTGGGAGACAGTTTAAAAACAAATCCTTTCAACCCTAATACTCTCCTCCAAGATACTATAAGCTATGAGAGAGCGGTGTAGAATCTCAGGGCCAGGAGGTAGCTGTGGCCCTCCAGGCCTCTCTGTCTGGCCCTCAGAACTTTCCCCAGGCCCCACCCCTCACTGGCCTGCTTTGTACTCTGAATGTATTTGCCTGGCTGGAACGTGTCCTTGAACTTAGATAATGCCAGAAGCTTAGCATTGTATTGCTATACATGATGGTGACGATGAGCTTAATAATTTATACGTTGCTTCCTTAATCAGGATAACTTAAAGCATCTTCTTACATCACAAACACAGAAACAATGAGTAAGTAGAAGATAGTAAAAATAAAACATAATGATAAGAATCCTTTCCCAGCAGACAAAAATAACATACTAGGATACTGCAGTATATACTGACACCAGTAATCAAAACAATAGAAACCAACCTATATCTATGTACAGCAAGGCCACTTTAGCCAAAGTCTTTCTGAAACAACCAAGTTTTTGCCTGATGCCCAAAAGAATAAAGTTTCAGGGCCTGGCAGACCTCTCTGTGGAAGGCATTCCATAATGTTGGCACCACAGCCAAAGAAGCCCTGCAAGTAGTGAACATCTGCCAAACTCCATTTGGCAGTGGTGCCTACAGTAAAATCTCTGCTCTTTAGGAGAGTCTATGCAGAGATATATATGGAAGAAGGTGGTCCAGAAGATACCAAGGTCCCAAGCTGCTTAGGGCTTTAAAGAGTCAATACCCCAAACCCATATCTTAAACTGGACTTAGAAACAAAATAGACAGTGCAGTTTGAGCAAAACTGGAGCATCATGATACAATTGTCCAGCTCCAGCCAAATAATCTAGCAGTGACATTTTCCCCTTAGCTGAAGTTCCTGAAGGTTTTTTGTAAACACAGCTCTACATAGAGTGTGTTACAGTAGTCTAGCTTAGTCGGAAAGCCACTAGGACATGAATGACTATGGCAAGGTCTGGCTTCACCAGGAGGATTTATCAGCTGGAGCACCAGCCAACCCTCATTAAAGCTGCTCCTAGTCATCACTGCTGGCACTGGAAGTGGTGCCAGATTAAAGACCCCTTCATGACTAGCCTTATCTGTTGGGAGCAAAACCCCAACAGGCTGAAACAGGAGGTCCACCACCAACAGTACTTCCCTCTTATCTGGGCTGGGTTGTGGGGGTTCTGGAGAACAGGAAAAGCTGTCCTTTTTCCTTTCTTTCATCCTGGCACATCCCTATAAAATGCAGGAAGGGACCATTTTTAACCTTGCTGCATTCATCCCCCCAACCATAACCTGGATACTTACTATAAAATCTTAGAAGGCCCTTTCCCCGTTCCCCTGCCCTCCTTTTTCCTCTTTTCACCTGGCACCCTTCACACTCAATGCCTCAACTGCTCTCAGCCATAGACTTCATTGCTGGACTCCCCCAGTATGCCTGGTTTTCAGTTCTGGTAGTCAACATGGCACCTTCTGGTGTTGTTGGACTCCAGTTCCCATCAGCTCCTGCCAGCATGTTCAATGGTCAGGGATTCAGGGAATCTGGAAGGCATCAAATTGGTTGGTTGGTTTCTCCTCCACTGGGGTTGAAAGGAGAGTTGCTCATATGAACCAAGAGAGTAATCCAGGATTTTAGCATAGCTAGGATTCAGGAGCAGAATTTCCCTTCTCCCAAGTCCCAATGAAAGACAGCTGCAAAGTAGTTCCTGTGTTCATGTGAACCCAAAGATTCCCTCTCCAGACAATGAGAGGAATTGATCTAATTTTTTAAATCTCTTTGCCCTCAGCAATCAACAGCCCTGGAAGCACACAAGCCTATGCTTTAAAAAAATGCAAACTTTTCTATCTATATACATAAAAATGTGAGCATCATCCTGCAGTTCACAATGCCACAGACAGGTGAAATCCAGCATGAACACTCCCCCCCCCGCATGCCACTCACACCACCCACTACTGCCCACCTCGCAAGTTGGCAAGGAGGAGGTGGCAGCCTTAGTGAGCAAGCAAGTGGATGGGCTAAGTGTGGTGGTGACTCTGTGGCGGCAGCAGCAGCAGCCTGGGTGGGCGGGTACGTGGGCAGGCATGGTGGGCAGGAGGCTGGTGTGCAGCCTAGGTGGCAGAGTTTGTCCAGGGGAGGCAGCAGCGTGGGGTAGCAGTGATGGAGGTAACCTGGGAGGGTGAGTTGGAGGTATAGGTGTGATGCCTAGGTATTTTGCACAGCGGCAGTGTTTGTCAAGGGTGGTGTGGAGCAGCAGCGGCAGAGGAACAGGTGAGGCAAATGGGGGTGAGGGGAGTGGTGTTGCCTGGGGATGATGGGGGCTAGTGGGTGGCAGGGGAGTGGGGGGTTGGGGTTAGTGGGGGATGGGAGTTGGCAAGCAGGGGTGGGGGTTGGCAAGCAGGGGTGGGGGTTGGCAAGCAGAATGAGCAGGTGGCAGAGCCCCCTAGTACATATACATATAATAAAGATGTAAGCATCACACTGTGATTCACAATGCCACAGGCTCTGTGCACTGCAGCCTGACTGAGCTACCCTGGCCTCAAGGCTGGGGGGAAGGAGGAAGGAAAGTAGGAAGCATGGGGTCAGGCGGGCAGGCGGGCTGACGGGATGCTGGTAAGCATTTTTCAAGGGGGTGGTGGCACGGAGCAATGACGCACTGTGCTGCAGCATGCGTTGAGAGGGCAGAGCTGGGCATCAGTTGCCCAGGCATGCTTCAGTAAGGGGCTGCAGCAGTGCAGGAACAGGCAACACAAGCAGGTGAGGAGCACAAGCATGCCCCCAGCATCAATGCCTCCAGGCACTGGGGAATATTGCAGTGGGGGAAGGGGGCCTGGGGGTAGGGATGCCTGAAACTAAGTAGAATCTACTTAGTAGATTATATCTTTTGCCCAAATCCCCATAATGTGTGAGCTCGGCAATGAAAGAGTAAATCCTGCCCCACAGAACTCCATAATTTAGTACTTGCATTCTAGACCCGTCTGTTCCTGCCCTCTTTCAACACTGTTGGCAGGACATTGTGCAGAAAACAACATAATTTTTGGACTGAAAGAAATGAGAGGGAGGTGAAGAATCTTAGAAAGCATGACTGAAGGAGAGTTCTTTAGCAATAATCCACAAAATGGATTTGAACTTTAGCCAAGGATGCTCAAATTCATACTTGAAGTGAATGTTCCAGCCAAATCCTACCAGGATTTAATCTAAGCACACACACATCCCAACTGCAGAAGCAGCATGAGAGCAGAAAAGAGGAAAGGGAAACAGGCAGAAGGAAAGAGGGAAGGAACAGTGAGAATGAATACAGAAAGAAAGAGAAAGTATGCCGGACAGACAGGAAGGAGGAAAAATCAGAGAGAGAAAAAGGAAGGAAAATTAGGAGTGAGGAAAAAAGGCCTCTTCAGTTGTATGTGCCTTTCTCTCTCTCTTGGCATCCTAGTTCTTTTCTACATACCTAGGAAGTCTCCCAAGTATGCAGAAGTGTGTAGGTAACCTGTACGCCTCCATATTAATAGGCATGGGATTGCCAAGTTTGCTATTAATATACAAAACTGGGAATGCACAACAAGATGTTACAATATATAGACCCTAACAGGATGATCTGGAGAACTGGAAGTAAGCTCTTTGCAGCACTAATTGTGGCTGGCTTTTTTTGATATATATAGTAGAGAGACGGCAGATTTCTGGACAGCAGGAAGAAGAAAGATGTCCTCTCCTCCCTTCTGAAACCTGACCATAGGAGTACAGGAAGGGGACATCATTTTAAACTTCATGATGTGCATCCTCATACCTGAACCACCTTCCAGGATACTACAGCTGGCTTGAGGAGGCCAGTTTCCACTCCCCTCCACCACCACCCATCAACCACTCTCAATTTTCCATTGCTCCTTCTTGGGCCCTTCTTTCTCTTTTCTCCATTTCCTCCACAAATTAATACATTCCTGCATACATGGGGAGGAACCACTGCATTCTTCTGGGGTGGCCCCATTTGGCTTGCAAAATGATAGAGACCCTTGTCTTTCTTTCTCACCTTTATGAGACTTGCCCTTGTTGTGCTATAAACCACTTAAGCAGGGTGTGGGGAACCTTTGGCCCTCCAGATGTTGCCAAACTACAACTCCCATCAGCCCTGGCCAGTTGTAGTTTGGTAACATCTGGAGGGCCAAAGGTTCCCCACACCCTGCTTAAGTGGTTTGCAGCACAGCATCCTTGCTGGGGCTGATGGAGTTGCAGTTCAGCAACATCTGGAGAGCCAAAGGTTCCACACCCTTGCATTAGGAAGGTCTCTGCTTTGTGTTGGGTACCACACCCAAACTGGAGCACTTGATCAATATTATACCTGGGGGGAGGAGGTTTTTATGCCAATTTTCTCCAATTTTCTCTCCCCCTCTCTGCCCCCCAGCTGACACTCTCAATATTATGTAGGTCCTAGAAGCTGCTGAGCACAGTTCCTTGTCCACCTGTTTGGAAAGGGTTTTTTTTTAAATGGTTTTCTTTATGATTTACAAAGTAATCTCATTCTGTGTATCTGGGGAATCCCATATCCTGTTACATCCTTGGGTGTTTCCATTTCACTGTGGAAGAGGTAGGCGTGGGATCACCAAAGTTTGGTTTTAGATGGATGGAAGCAGAGGGTGGCCTATGAAGACTGAAAGCAAACCCTTTTTATCATCTTTTTTTAAGGAAAATGGAAAAGAAGAATCACTCTTCTTATTAAACCCCTTGAACTCAACTGCCCGAAAACTTAGTTTCCATTGCACATTTTTTCCACACTGCTCAAAATGTGTTGAGCAGCCTGTTAGAATAAACCCTGGATCCAGTTACAGTTTAATTACTGTAGTTCTCTGCGATTGATGTAGCGTGCTAGACGGCGAGGTGTCTGCTAAGGAGTGAAGGCGAGCTCTTACTCTCCCAAGCGATTGGGGAGTGTGTGTATTGGGGGGGGGAGCAGGAATCCTTTGTTCTTCCCCGTCTCCTTTCCTGATCCCTCACCAACACAGCGCAGCGCCAACGTGCATGGTTGCGAGTGCTGAACAAGCCAGTTAGCGACATCTCTTCTTGCAAGTTTGCTCTCTTGGAAGTCAGCCCCTGCTTTCCTTCGCGTTTCACTGCCCTCTCCTCCCACTCCCGCTCTCCTTTCTTCCGCCCCCGGATTAGCAGCCGGTGACTCGGGCGGTATCCTCCACTGGCCCGGCTCTTCAGCACCACCGTCTGCGAACAGCTCCTGCTTTCATCTGTCTGGAACAGGATTGTCTTGCCGCTGGCTCGATTAAGGAGCCGGAAAGGGGGGGGGGGAGGAGGAGGAGGAAGAGAGAGACCCCTCCCACGCAGCCCCAGCCGTCTCTCCAGTACCCGCCGTCCTGATAGGTAGAGCAGAGAGAAGCAGCTCTTCCCTGGGAGTTCGTTCAGGTCCTCGTCTCTTCAGCATCCCAAGAAGAGAGATGCGAGGGGGCTGCCACTGATTGTCAGATGAACAGCTGTTGCTGCTGACAAGCGAGGCACATGCGGAATCGGACATTGACGAGTGAGCACCATCATTTTGGTTTTTTGGTTTTTAAACAAGCAAACCTTGTGCCCCCCACCTCCCTTCTCTTTTCCTTGGGTGCTTCTTTTGCCCCTCTTTCCCAACCCCGCTTTGATGGACTTGCATTGGCCACGAACTAAGGAAGCCTACAGCAGGACGAGAGACAGGAGGGCTTCCCTCCTTTTCTCCTTCAAGGAGGAGCGAGCCGCCCCTTAGGTCACCAGGACAGAGCTGCGCTTTCTTTCTCCCTGCCTTCCCCCGCCCGCGCGCCCATTGTGGAACATACCAAACCAGCTCGTCTTGTGCAGAGTGGAACTTTGTTTAGCCTTTGGATGTAAACGAACATTTGAAAAATGCCTGTCAGGAGGGGGCATGTGGCCCCTCAGAACACCTACTTGGATACAATCATCAGGAAATTTGAAGGACAAAGTGAGTAGCGTGTCTCCCTTGCCTTTCATTCTCTGTGTTTGCGTTCTTTGAAGGTCAGAACTAGCAAGCTCCGTCTTTTGCCTGCCAATATTGATGTGAAATATGGGGCAGGCAATGCTAGGCGGCTCTGTGCCTGGATATATTACAGAGCAGCGCTCATTATAGTTTGGTTACTACTTCTTTGAACTTACTGGATATTAAGGCAGCCTGCTTCCTTGGGTACTGGCAAATTCGCGCCTGTGTTGTGACAGACTGTTGAAAAGGGACCGATTCAGGTTTTGTGTAGGTGTAAATCCGGAATAAACCCCACTGATTTTAACAGAGTAGTCTTGGGATTTATCAGCACAATGTAAGAATTAAACAAAAAAAGGTAACTATTTCATTAAAAACATCACTCTCTGGGCACAGAGGCTTGTCCACTGGGGATATGGGGGTGGGGTGGAATGTTCTAGAAAATTACTGGATAGGGTTATGGCTATTAGTGACATAGGCTTTATTTAGAGGGTGTTGGCGATTTTCCTAACACACTCAGTATTTTCAATATTTTCCTTTGAAAATATTGCTATTTGCTAGAAATAATCCCATAAATCAAAACTCCCATTTTAAAAACAAATGTTTTGCCCCTTTACACTACCACAGAAATTCCTGCCCAATTTCCCAAACATCAGTTATCTGAACAGTCTAAATTTCGCCAAGCACCATCACTATATAGTCTCGGGGAATCGGCCAGCCCACTTGCACAAACGTCTACTTATTGCACTTTTTTGCACATGTAAAACTAAAAACTTTTTAAAATCGTTATTGTGCACAGAAAATAAACTGGCCAAATAGACATTCTGCCCTTCAAACTTTTGCCATCTGAATTTCCAATATCCTGGCTAGAGATCTGTAGGAGCAGTAGAAGACTGCATATATGTTACCAAGTTTGCAGTGCATGGGCATCCCTACAAGATAAGGCACTGGTTCTCCTACATGCGTGGACTGCATGATGTGAAATCTCTCCTCCACAGCAGCAGGCCTGTGTGCAGAGTGGCCAAAGAAATCTGTGTCCTCAATTCTAATTTTATTTGCTGTGTTGGATCTACCATGTATACTCCAAATCCTATAATGTGGTCCAAGAGACAGATTGAAAATTGAACTCAAATCCCAGCATTGTCTCAGCAAGTTTCAATCTCAGGTTCCCATCTCTAAAATCAAATTTACAATCTAATTCGCAGGGATAATGTGAGGCAAATAAAGGTGTAAGTTACAAATCCTATATAAATTATAATACTTGTGTAAACAGTACTGCCATTTATTTTATCTTGTTTATTTGTTTATTCATTACATGTATATCCTACCCTTCCTCCCAGAAACTAAACCACAGGCACTTCCACTGGCATAGAGAGAAAAGGTCATATCCATCTTCTACCCAGAGTAGGCCCATTGAAATGAATGAGCAAAAGTGAGTCATGTCCATTAATTTCACTGGGTTTACTCTGAGTATAACCAGCACTTGAAACAACCCAAAGTATTTGTATACATCCTCAGAAGAAATAAATAGACAGGTTGCTAGCTGCCAAAAGGAAGTTGCTTTTTTACATGAACATAGCAAAACCTATTGAACACATGGCCAGTAGAAGCCATGACTTCCACTAGCATAAAAGACTGTGAAAAGGAAAAGGAAAAAGGATTCAATATCATGGAAGCTGTGTTTGTTACTGGCTATAATTATGATAACCAGAAGTATCATTTTCAGGACATTTATTACCAACTACGGAGGACGGATATCATCCTGCCCAACTTGTGACCATATATATATATGCAAGACACATCCTCTCTCTCTCTCTCTCTCTCTCTGTGTGTGTGTGTGTGTGTGCATGCCCGCACACATGCACACCAGGCACATTCCAAACCAATAGATTTTTTCAGTGGCCCACTTAAGTACATCACAGCCTTATTCTACATTCATTCTTATATAAGTTGATCAAAACATATGAATTCCTCTTAGATGCTTTGCATAGGTGAATCTTGATAGCTTAAGAATAAGTAGCTGCTCTTCAAACCCTGACCACGGTCTTTATGTATTATTTATAATTATGAACCATTGAAGAAGGCCCATTGCATAGAACTGAGTCTGAAAGTTGTTGAATACTGATAAAGTGCTTACTGACTTGTTTGCCAACAGTGCAACTGCACCCATCTGCTTATGATATTGAGTTTGGAGCAATATAATAAATTGTAAAGAAAAAGTGTATCTCATTTTGGAGCTTTATACACCTTGACTTGTTTTATTTACACTGATCTTTTTGACTTACAGTAATTAGAGGTCATTTATTTCATGTGCTGGCCACCAGCAGGTGACCATTAGAGGCAACCCTTTGCACAGGGCACCAATTTTGTCAGGGAACAAGACACTTTGGGCAGGGTATGTTATGTCAAGGTAGTGTGGAAGAAATACCTTTCTGGATAAGAGAACGATCAGATAGCGCCCAAAATCTAGTTCAGAATAAGGACCCCATGGTTTTGTTTTTTAATTTTGCCCTGTGACTCAGAGGTCCATCCAAGCTGCCACACGGGAATTGTCTATCTGTTCAATGTTTCTTTTCTGAGGGCTCAATACAACTGATAGGTCTACCTTAGAGGACTTCTAGGTAAGCCATTTGCAATGAGGCACTATCCCATACAGTCAAAAAGCTTATGATGTAATATCTATGGAACCAAAATATATATTATTAAGTCTCTCATTAGCAGCTAGCAACTGCTATTCATTTCTTCAGGACTTCACAAGTTGGTACCTGTGTGTGAAGCTGCCTTGAAAATTTTAAAGGTTGCAGCAGGAGCAGCACAAAGAGGTCTCCTGAATAGTGACTGTGGGATTCTGTCCTGGCTTCTCCAGTCTTCCAGGGCCAATTCAAGATGCTGGTCATGAGCAATAAGGAAAAATGACTTTGGCCTTATAGACTTTAAAGCAAGAACGACAAACCATTTTTGGCCCTAGGGCCGCATCTGGAGGGCCAATAACCTAGGGGCCATAGGCCAGCAGTAGGTGTGGCTACAAGAGGGTATGGGCACTTTACACTGTACAGCTTTGTTTGTTAAAGTGGTACCCTCCAGATGTTGTTGGACTAAGTTCCCATTATTCCTGAGCGTTGGCCTTGCTGGCTGGGGCTGATGGGACTTGGAGTCCAACAACATCAATAGGATACCACATTGGCCTACCTCTGTTCTACAGAGGACACACATATAGAAACACACACATACAGGGCAGATACACACCCAGCCCCACCTCAGTATCTATTGCAGCGCTGAGCTGCCCAGCTCAGCATTGCAATTAAGATTCAAGTTGTCCCCTCCCTACTAAGCAGATCCATCTAATGAACAGGAAGGAGGGCTTCTTGAATCTCCATTGTAGCACTGGGCTGGGTAGATTCCTCAGAGAAGGGATTGCTTGCATCCAGCCTCCAGATGGCTGTTTCATTTCATTTCGTATTTAATTTGTATACTGCCTTTCTACATTGCTGTACTGAAGCCACCCTTTCTGGATCCCACTATGTTGGATCATTTTTAGCCAATCTCCAACATTCACTTTCTGAACAAAGCATGTGGTGGCAGCTCAGCTTCTGGGTTTCTTGGATTAATCAGATGGTCTAGGAAGAGCATTCCTGGACCTGGCCTTGCTCCTGAATGTCTGGTTGTGGCCAGCAGGTGCTTTTGCCCAGCTTAGGCTGTGCACTAACTACACCAGTTCCTGATGTCTGACCTGGCTGTGGTGATACTTTAGTTACATCCAGAGTGGTTTCCTGCAATACGCTCTACATAAGGCTGCCTTTGGAAAGTCTCTGGAAACTTCAGCTGCTAGTGAGGGTCTTGGTGAGTTCTTGTTCATCAGAGCATATTGCAACGGTTGCACTGGTTGGCCATTTGTTTCTAGTCCCAGTTCAAAGTGCTGGCAATTACCCTTAAAGCCCTAAACCATTTGGGTCCAGGATACCTAGGGGGTCCATCTCATTCCATACTACAGTGCCCACTCCCTTAGATCTGTTGGTGCTGTTCCTTCTGTCCTAGCAGCAGTGTCCAAGGCATGTTATCTGGAATGTGGGGAAGAGATACTTCTGTGGCCGTGCTGAGATTATGGAACTCCCTGCCTCAGGATGCCCCTTTGGCCCCTTCTTTCCTTGCCTACCACTACAGACCTTTTCAAAATTCTGACAGGCATTTGATTGGGCAGGTTGAGATTCTAGTGGGAACCCTTTGTTTTTACCTGGAGTATCTGTCTCTGTTTTGATTGTTTTTGCTGCTAATTGTGCTGTTAATTTTGGTTTGATTTTGTTGTTTCAACTCATTTGTGAGCCACTATAAGTGCTGTAAATACAGTGTAAAGATGAGACATAACCCCTCGCCCAAATTGAGGGCTATGGATCACAGATGTTTCACACTGCCTGTGGTTCAAATTCAGGACTTTTAATTCAATTTCTCAGTAAACAATATTATGTTGCCAACCTAAAAATCAACATTCCTTTTCCCCACCCACCCCTCCACACACACATACACAGCTGCCCACTCTCTTACACATCCACCCTCCTCCTTCACTGAAATATTGGTAAGCAAACTAATCTGCTCCTGGTGCTTTTGCCAAGATAGGTGGAGCTGAGCCCAGCTGGCTCCTTTGCAGCAGTGCATTTGGATGGCCAGAGGATACACATGCTGCAAATGCCTGGAGAAAGGAGGCTGGATGCAAACTGAGTGAGCTCAAGCAAGCACAGCTGTGGCCACGCATCCATGGAAAGAGGAGGAACACCCTCCTCTAAGCCTCTGGGAGCTTCATTTCTGGAGGCCATGCTAGGAAAATGGGGCCATGACTTTGGGCTGTGCTTCTCTTCAACACAGAGCTTTCACATGGACTCTCTCTAAGGTCCAATTTATCTGTAAATCTTGCTTGTTGCTCCTGCAGATCCAACTGCATGCGAAAATAGGTTTCCACAGATTCTACAAGCTGTGCGCAAAAACCTTTTCTGGGATGCAGTGCAGAATCCATCCCGCAATGTGGAAGATGCTCACATAGTCCCAAGGGAATCCCCATATTTTAGTTTGTTTTTTAATTTGATATACTTATTTCCTGCCTTCCCCCCTCCCAAAGTAAATCCAATGGGGGTTACACAAGAGCACATCATACAATAAATATGAAAATTACAAGAATATCAAAACAGAGCATCAGTCATGGGCAAAATAACATGAAACAACTGTATCTAAAACAATAATGCTTTGCGGCTCAATGAACTTCTCTCGGGAAGTCATTCCACAGAATAGGTGCCACTAATTTAAAGACCTTGCTCCTAATAGTTGCCCATTATACATCATTTGGCAATAGATCCTGGAGTAAAGCTTCATGTGATGAACAGAGCATGTGGGGAGGAACATACGGGAAAAGGCAACCCTTAAGGCCCCATTGCCATCTGCCCATGAGCTGGATACTGTTTTCCATGCTCTAAATGACAATATTGCCAGAAGGGGGACATATTGAAATTGTATTGTGTTGTGATGCTGTGCAAACCATCTCATGTGGGATATAGGGATATAGGGATAAATAAATGTATAAATACATTTATAAATGTATGTACAGTATTCACTGAGCAACACCCCCCCCCCAGAAGGGATATTCTTTAAAGCAGGGGAGGGGGACCTGTGGCCTTCCTGATGTGGTTGGACTCCAACACTCCTCACCCCTGACCATTGTCTATGCTGGAGGTCTACAAGATCCCCACCCCTGCTGTAGAAGCTGTAATCCTAAGCACACTTAACAAGCATTAATTCCTATTGAACTCAGGAGACTTGCTTCCCCCTGAGTAAACATTTTGGTGAATTTGGCTGTAGGCCAGCAATAACTTGCTAGTAATCAGAATTTGCCCAGTCACCGTTTGAAATGCAGTTGGTGGGAAACCATGAGTTCACCTCAAAACCACAATCTGTAGTCATGCCTGTGCTTGGAAAGGTATTTTTATTTGGCACCAATGCTGAAGTCACACAGTCAAAAGCCCTCCACTACAGATAGGTTGTGAGCATTCTAGGATCTGGGAACATCTGTCAAGTGTCTGCAGTTCTGATTTTGAGTGAACAATCACCAGGTCTCAGTCCTGGGAGCTCTTATCAGTGCTACTGCCAGCACTCAACTCTGGAATGTGTGAAGTGATCAGAAAGATGAGAGTGTCTCTCCTCAGGAGCAGACTGCAGTGCCTTTCCCTTAGCATCCAGCAGTCAGTGTCAGGCTTCACACATCTGGGTGGAAAGGTTTCCAGGGCAGAGAGTGTGACGTACAAGAAGCATGAACCACTGCACCTCTTTTTAGAAAATAACTCCTGGCATTTTACATGGCTCTTTGGGATGTAAGCCAGAAGTGCTACTCCTGAATTAGGGTGACCACTTATACATAATCAAAAAAGAGGAAATACATAGCCAAAACAGAAGACAAAAGAAGGTATAGATTAGCATAACATTTGCATATGCTAATGTCTATGTGCATGTATGAAAATTTAGAAATTCTATGACAACCTTCCCTAACCTGGTGGCCTTCAGATGTTTTTTTAAGACTACAACTCCCATCATTCCTGACCATTGGCCATATTGGTTGGGGCTGGTGGGAGTTGTAGTCCAAACAAAACCTGGAGGCCACCAGCTTGGGGAAGGCTGTAATAATTGAAATACAAATACAATTCATTTCATCGTAGTGGGGAAACCTGTGATCAGGTGAGCTGCTGTCCGGGACTAACTTTTGATGAGCAACTTCATGTCCCCTTCTCCCCCCTCTTAGGGTTCTTTATCTTTAAACTGGACTTGGAATGGACTGGACGGCCCTCCAAACAGAGGACACCTTCAACTAGAGGACCATCCTCTGTAAAGTAGGGCACACGGCCACTCTATCTTAAGTTGTTTCACTAGTGTCCTCTGTATTGGAGCTTTGAGAAAGACAATGTCTCAACCCCTAATGTTACAGAGGAGCAGAAACAAAATGCATAGAAACTGGGGGGAAATCGCACTGCAGAGGGATATATTCAGTCTGTGTAATCAGAAATTAATTAAGGATTGTGCTAACAGCTATCCTCCAAATGGCCTCCTGGTACTGAATAATTTTCCATGGCTGCAGCCAAAGCAGATGCTAACATATAAGAGGCACTCAGGCATGAAGGGGGAAGATTGCTGTTGGTCAGCTGGAGAGCATACTCTCCTCTCAGTTGACTTCAGCGGGATGCTTCCAAGGCACACAATTTACTTTCTGTTTATTGCATTTATGCCATACCCTTTCTCCAAGGAACTCAGGGTTCTTTCCTCCCCCCCACATTTTAGCCTTACAACAATCCTGTGAGGTAGGTTAAGGCTGAGAGCTAGTGACTGGCCCAAACTCACCTGGCTTTACGGCTCAGAAGAGATTTGCACCTGGATCTCCTTGGACCCTAGTCCAATATATTGATGACTGCACCATACTCAACAAGCAAGATTCATTTTGAGTTTATGAGACCATCTGGCTTGTAAAAGTTTGTAGTCTTTGGTTTTAGATTACTAGCAAATTCCAATATAGCTGCCAATCGAGAAATGTTGAGGGGAACAATGATGGCTGGTCAATTAGGGCAAAGGGGGCACTGCCCCACCAACCCCTACCGACCATTCTCCTTACTTACAATGAAAGAACATGTGCATCTTTCTGAATCTCATCCCCAGTTTTCATTTGATATAAAAGGGGCAGATATACGTGATCTGAAGTACATTTGAGAAACAAAGCCAGTGTTTTTTAAGAAGTAAATAACTAGCAGCACAGTCACAGAAGAAAGTATTTTGAATTGTTGCCATTTGGAGGTTTTCACTTTATGTATTGCTCTGGCTAATGGGGCTAGGAAGGCATTCTACCCACGAAGCACAAGTGGGCCAGCTCTGTGGGGCTTCCTCTTTCCTCATAGCAATGTAGAGATACAGGCTCAAGGGGGTCCCCTTAAGGGATCTTGGGAGGTGTGGCTCTCTTTAGGGGGCTGTCAGGCCACTGCACTCACAGTGTTGCCAGAACAGCCCATGGTACCAGACCATGCTGTAGTAGACCCACACTAGCTTCCCACTGGCAGATCCCAGTACTCAGGCTGGGACTAAAACATCAGCCGGCAGTTGAGCTGACCAATAGCCAGATCTTTGCCCTATGCCATGCCAAACCTTGTGCACTGTTAATCTAGAAAGTTGTGGCCAGGCTAAACCCAGCTAAGCCTCTGCCTTATAGCTCCTGACAATGCATCAGCTCACAACAGTAGTATTTTAACCTCTTGCTTTCCAGTAACCCTCAATCAGGCCATAGGGGCACATGGTGGCTCGGTTTGAGGCTGGAGCTGGAGCACCCCCTCCAAGTGGAGGTGAGGACTCTGGTGGCCCTCCCCTCCCCTATGCTGAGCAGGAAACAGACCCATCAGGAGGGGATGTGAGGGGGCAGGTAACTGCAGACGTTTGGCTTCATGCGCCAGGCCCATAAGGACCACCTTGTGACCATTACAATAGGTGAATAGGTCTTATCTCCTCCTTCCTGCCTCCTCTAGGATGCACACCTTAATGTGATGAGGGGGTTTGAGAGTGTCGAAGAAACTGAGAGCAATGCCGTCAGGGGTCTAGACCAAGAGGCTAGACTTCTAGCAGGGGCACTCAAGGCGGAATGTTCAAAGCTGAGACACCAGACTAAGATGCATCCAAACGCGGAGGAAGGCAATGGTAAACCACCTCTGAATACTTCTTACCATGAAAACCCTATGAAAAGAGTATCCAAAATGCAACACGAGATAGTGCTGGAAGATGAGACCCCCAGGTCAGATGGCACTCATTGAGCTACTGGGGAAGAACAATGGACAAGTATGAGTAGGGCTGTGACTAATGATGCAACCGGGTCAAAGCCAAAAGGAAGCCCAGAGGCTGATACGCACAGATGCGAAAGGAGAGTCCGGAGTTGTATGACATACGGAATAGGAACATGGAATGTGAGAAGCATGAACCAGGGAAAGTTAGAAATTATCAAGCAAGAAATTGTACACATCATTCCATAAAGAAAGCCACAGACCTGAACTTACAAGATCTGAACAGGGTGGTTTATAACAGATGCTACTGAAGGTAGCATCTATACCCCCTAGGTATAGGGTGCACTGTACTGCAATGGTTCCGTTCCTTCCTCTCTGGTAGGTTCCACAGAGTGGCATTGGGGGATGAGGTTTCAGATCCTTGGCTTCTCATCTGTGGAGTGCCACAGGGTTCCATCCTCTCTCCGATGCTGTTTAATATCTATATAAAACCACTGGGGGCTATCATCAGGAGATTTGGGCTGCAATGTCACCAGTATGCAGATGACATGCAGCTCTATCTCTCATTTAAATCTTCACCGAGGTTGGCTGTAGAAACCCTGTCCAAGTGTCTGGAGTCAGTGAGTGGCTGGATGGGAAGGAACAAGCTGAAGCTAAACCTCGACAAAACCGAGGTACTATTCGTGGGAGACAAGAGAAGGTTGGGGGATGTTGACTTGGTGCTCAATGGAGTACAACTGCCCTTGAAAGACCAGGTCTGCAGCCTGGGGGTCATTCTTGACTCCCAGCTGTCCATGGAGGCTCAAGGCTTGGCTGTGAGCTGGGCAGCACTGTATCAACTCCATCTGATACGGAGGCTGCACCCCTACCTTCCCAGCCATCTGCTCCCACTAGTGGTACATGCCCTGGTCTCCTCTCGCCTAGACTACTGTAATGCGCTGTAAGTGGGGTTACCCTTGAAAACGGTCCAGAAGTTGCAACTGGTACAAAATGCTGCGGCTCGCCTGATTAAATGCAGCCGCCGGTGAGATCACATTACTCCAGTGTTAACACTGGTTACCAGTTATTTTCCGGGCCCAATTCAAGGTGTTGGTTTTGACCTTTAAAACCCTGCATGGTTTCGGCCCAGTCTATCTGAAAGAGCGCCTCCAGCATCATCAGCGATGTCGCTCAACAAGATCAACCTCAAAAGACCTCTCCATCCCACCAGTTAAAACAGCTAGACTGATGAGGACTAGGGAGAGGGCTTTCTCAATTGTGGCCCCTCACTTTGTGGAATTCCCTCCCAAATTATCTCTGCCATGCCCCCTCTTTGATGAGCTTCCACCGGGCCTTGAAGACCTGGCTCTTCAGGCAGGTTTTTGGGGTGGGTTAGGTTTTACTTACTGTTGATTTTAATGTTCTAATGTAATTATATGTTTTTATTATGTTCGTCACCCAGAGTGACTGGACAGCCAGCCAGATGGGCAACTAATAAATTTAATAAATAAATAAATAAATAAGGTTGCTGATTCACAGGGTCACCATAAGTCATAATTGACTTGAAGGCACATAAGAACAACAAAACCTCCTTCCTAAGAATTCGTTGTCCTCCTTAAGAATCCCCTTGCTAGATCCAACCATGATGGACCACATCCCCCGGAGAAGCTCACAAGTAGCACACTCAGCTATCCTCAAATGTTGGCAGCTCCTGACCATCAGAAACCATCCATAAACTTGTCCTTCACAAAAGCATCACATCAGTTGTCTTTTTGCAGTAGCTGACCATTGTTTTTATTATATTTTTAATGTGTTTATTGTATGGTCTTTTTAACTTCTTGTAAACCACTTTGATATTTTTGAATGAAATAGTGGTATACAAATATATTTAAAAATAAATCTGCAACATGTGCTGGTGAATTTCATATCAATGGTACAAAGAAGTTCATCATCATTGTTTTTTGTCTGGAACCAGTTTCAATAGATCATTGGTTTTCAGCAGGTGGGCTGCCTGCACCAGTGGCATCACCACTGTTTTCTTTGTTGTTGTTGCTTGGTGTGTTTTTTAATAAAGAGGGAGAGAGAAACGGCAGGAAACAAGGTGACTGGACACAATGGAAGACAGAATCCCTTGATTTTTAATAGTTGTGAGGAAGAAAATATATTGGTAGGTAGGAATGAAAAGGTCTGTCAATTTTGGTTCTTGCAGTTTCTCATTTTTCCCAATCTTAAATTCAGTTCTCTGCATTTCTACAGCAATTTGTGATTTTTGTTTTAAATCCTCATGAAAATTCTTCAGCTTTTTAGTGCATATTTCTCCTAATAAACACTGTTTTTGGCATGCAGTTTTGACTAATGTACCCAGTTTTGCAAGCAATTTCTCCTGATGCCTTTTTGTATGTTATTTTCACTAAGATAGTTCATTTTATGCACACAATCCCCTAATATATGCATTTTTAGAAACATTGTGTGATTGAAGAAGTACATCGCAAAATTTGTAAAAGTGTGAATTTCGAATGATGGTTATGTTTCGGCTCTCATATTGTTTCAGAAAGTGTGAATTCGATAGATTTACCTTTAAATTAGAACTGAATCAAATTTCTCCCCTATCCCTTTTGGTAAGTGTTGCTTTTTCTCCCCTTCGTGATAAGTTGTGCCTCTAAAAACACAGTTTTTATATAAAGTGTTAAAAATATAGGACCACACACACCCCTTGGCACATAGACACCTTACAGAGCAGGTGTGGGGAACCTTTGGCTCTCCAGATGTTGCTGAACTATTTTATTTATTTATTTATTTATTTATTAAATTTATTAGTCACCCATCTGGCTGGTTGTCCAGCCACTCTGGGCGACGTACAAGATTAAAAAAACAATACATTAAAACGTTAAAATTTAAAACCATAACAGTAAAAACCTAACCCACCCCAAAAGCCTGCCTGAAGAGCCAGGTCTTCAAGGCCCGGCGGAAGCTCATCATAGAAGGGGCATGGCGGAGATCATTTGGGAGAGAGTTCCACAGGGTGGGGGCCACTATTGAAAAAGCCCTCTCTCTAGTCCTCACCAGTATAGCTCTTTTAACCAGTGGGATCGAGAGAAGGTCTTCTGAGGCTGATCTTGTTGAGTGGCATCCCTGACGATGCTGGAGGCGCTCCTTCAGAGAGACTGGGCTAAAACCATGTAGGGTTTTAAAGGTCAAAACCAACACCTTGAATTGGGCCCGGTAAACAACCGGTAGCCAGTGCAACTCCTTCAGCACTGGAGTGATGTGATCTTGCCGGCGGCTTCCTTTAATCAGACGAGCCGCCGCATTCTGTACCAGTTGCAGCTTCCGGACCATTTTCAAGGGTAACCCCACGTAGAGCGCATTACAGTAGTCTAGGCGAGAGGTGACCAGGGCATGTACCACCGGTGGGAGCAGATGGTTGGGAAGGTAGGGGCGCAGCCTCCGTATCAGATGGAGTTGATACAGCGCCGCCCGGCTCACAGCCAAGCCTTGAGCCTCCATGGACAGCTGGGAGTCAAGAATGACCCCCAGACTGCGGGCCTGGTCTTTCAGGGGCAATCGTACCCCATTGAGCACCAGGTCCACATCCCCCAGCCTTCCCTTGTCTCCCACAAACACTACCTCGGTTTTGTCAGGGTTCAGCTTCCGCTTATTCCTTCCCATCCAGCCACTCACTGACTCCAGACACTTGGACAGGGTTTCTACAGCCAACCTCGGTGAAGATTTAAATGAGAGACAGAGCTGCGTGTCATCCGCATACTGATGACATTGCAGCCCAAATCTCCTGATGATTGCCCCCAGCGGCTTTATATAGATGTTGAACAGCATCGGGGAGAGGATGGAACCCTGTGGCACCCCACAAGTGAGAGGCCTAGGATCCGAGACCTCATCCTCCAATGCCACTCTTTGGTACCTACCAGAGAGGAAGGAATGGAACCACTGTCAGCTCTGCACTGAGTCAGCAGTGGGGGTTGGAAATTCCTGGGTCGTTAGCAAGGAAGGGAAGTCCTTAGCCGGCAGACTGGTTGTAAATCTGCCAGGCCAACGAGGAGGGGACCTGATAAGGGCCATGCCTGTCTGAAGCTTACTTGCCACGTCACAAGTCCAGAAGCGAGGTCAGTAGAGGTCCGGGATCAATTGCCAAGGGGTCAGTCCAAGAGATGCTGCAGGGAAACTGGGAATACACGAAGCCACGCCTGACGTTGTAGTCAGCAACAAGCTGAAGGCAAGGGGTGCCTTATAAGCAGCAGGTTTGACAGCAGGTGTGAGCCCTCAGCATTTGGGCCTTAAGGAGACAGGCCTGCCTCTCTTCTGCCTGACCTTCTGCTGTCTACGTTCTGCAGGTGAGGGGGGAGTATCCTGTTCACTGTCTGTGTCTGGCTGCAGGGCCTCTGCTGTATCTGGGGTGTTCTGCAGCTGAGGGGGAGAAGGAGCTGGCTTCTCAGGAGGCTCCTCCGTGTCTCCTTCTGGGTCTGCTGCTCCTGGGTCTGCTGCTGTTACTCCCGAGTCGTCCTCATCTGAGGAGTCCTCTGACGGAGCCATGACAACCACTGCAATACAGTGCCCCCCATGCCTAACCTCTTCAGGCGGTCCAGGAGGATAACGTGGTCAACGGTATCGAAAGCCACTGAGAGATCAAGGAGGACAAGGAAGGTGCATTCGCCCCTATCCCACGCCCTCCTCATATCTACCAAGGCGACCAACTACAGGTCCCATCTTCTGTGGGAGTTCATTGGCCATGCTTCCTGGGGCTGATAGGAATGATAGTTCAGCCACATCTGGAGAGCCAAAGATTCCCCACACCTGCTATAGAGAGAGGAAGACTAGAGAGGGAAACACAGTAAAAAACTGAAGTGGGCCCCATGTTGCAGTTTGTGATTACAGGCTGTTCCTGGATCTGAAAAGCTTAAAGTCTATGTTGTGCTATTTTAAGAGACATTGAATTATTTCCTTCTAATCATCCTCTTCACATTATTCATAATTTTATAATCCTCTATCTTGTTACCTATCATGTTCAGCTTAGTTCAGCTATGCTCCCGGCATAGGAAGCTTATACTTATACTGAATCAGATCTTTGGTCATCTAGCACAGTAATGTCAACACTGACTGGCAGGATTTCAGGCAAGAGTCTTTGTCAGCCCCATCTGGAGATGATGGGGATTGAACCTGGGACTTTTGCAAAGCAGTTACTCTACCACTGAGCTATGGCCCTTCCCTTTAAACCATAGACCTTCCCTATTAGAACTACTAGGCGTTCTCACTGACCATCCCACAATTATTGAAGTTCCTTTCCTTTGAGATGTGGTCCATAGTGTCATCCCACACTGATCAGCTGGAGCAAAGGAAACACATAGAAAGGAGAGGCACATGGAGGAATCATCATTGATGCCAGAAAGGAGAAGCTGGCCACCTCCTTTTCTTCCCCTTCCATCTGATTGTTCTCGTCACCCCAATTGCAGATGTTCTGTGTGCTGGCCCATAATGATTGTTGTCTTTCTCAAGGTGATCTTCTTGTGCACTTCCTGTGCCCGCATCTGCCAGGGCACAGTAGAGCCTCTCAGGGGAAAGGCTGCAAAACCTGGTCTAGCTCATGTCAGCTAGAATGGATCCCCAAATATTTCTTTGGTAGATTTTAATCCCACATTCATCCTTGACCAATGCTCTCAAGGCAGCATGCTAGCAGCGGAGTGCCATCAAAAGTGGGTGTGGCTATCCCACACTCACATGCACACACTCATACAAAGAGGACCACACATATAGCCCTGGCTTCTCAGTTGATCCGCACAGATCAGCAAAAGTGGGGAGATATTGCCCCTTTCCTGCTCATCAAATTCCCAACCTGATGACCAGGGAGGAGGAGATTCGCACACCCATCAGGGGCTAGGCTGGGCAGAGAAGTTTAAACTTCTTCATCCACCCCAGTCCTGTGTCTGCTTGTGCGTGTTGACAGTTCTGCCAAAATCATTGGGAGACAGATAATGTCCTTTGGTCCATAAGAGGCCCTTAGGGTGGGAATTAGCCACCACTATGCTAATGCCGTCTTCCTCCAGCATTGTAGGAGGAAAAGTCTGGAGGTGCCAAAAATTTCACACAGTTTGTGCAAGGGCTCCCCTTTCTTGATGAGTCGCCCCCATGCTTACTTCTATGAGGCTCTTCCACTCCAACTGCAGCAGCAGAGTTGATGTTTCTGTTGGGTATTTGTATTTGGAATCTCAAAGGAGTATGAGATAACCAAAGGTAGGGTTGTGTGGATCCTTATCTTGCTGTTCCATTTGTAGCCCAAATCCCTCCCTTTGTGCAATCTTGCATGCAAAAGTCAGATTTTTTTCTGTACTTCCTCCCCTCCCCTGTTGATTTTGTGCTATTCATCTCACCTATTCATTCATTCATGTATTATTGCATTCATATTCCACCTTTCCTTCAAGGAGCTTAAGCCAGTACATTTAGACATCTTCATTGCACTTACATTACATAACAAATCACGTTCAACATCCAGTTTATTTTGTTAAGTCGATAGCCTGACACATTCCCTTTCATGGCCCAGTACAGGTGATTTGTTGCCATAGTAGCTAATGGTAAGAGATGTTGTTTGGAAGCAGTAATGTTGCCACAACCTTATTATATAATTTTATGAGTTTTAAAAATCCCTTTTCTGTTGAGCCAAAAAAGACTCATTAATTTGCCACAAAACTGGTGGAGCATATAAAATTGGGGGGGGGGGTCATTCCAGAGTAGACTTCAGAATACCAGGAGACCCACATTTGTGCATAAATGCAAATCTGAATAATTTCTCTGACATCCTTTGCCATAAGTCTCTCCTATATTTATACTTAGGCAAGACTATATTAGCTGTTTGTTTTTTTGTACAAAGTAGGGATGGAAAGATCTGTCCATTTCGGTTCTCTCAGTTTCTCATGTTTCCCAATCTTAAATTCAGTTCTCCGCATTTCTGCAGCAATTTGCATTTTTTTTAAAAAAAAAACTCATGAAAATTCTCCAGCATATTTGTGCGAATTTCTCCTAACAAACACATTTTTGTAGGCAGTTTTGACTAATGTACATGTTTTTGCAAGCCTTTTCTCATAGTATCATGCATTTTTCTATGTTACTTTCATTCATATATTCATTTTTATGCACACTTTCCCCTAATATATGCATTTTTATAAACATTGCTTGATTGGCAAATTTATTTATTTATCTATTTATTTATTTATTTATTAGTCGCCCATCTGGCTGGCAATCCAGCCACTCTGGGCGACGTACAAAATTAAAACATATAGTTACATTAAAATATTCAAATCTCAACCAATAATAATAAAACTTAACCCACCCCAAAAGCCCGTTTGAAGAGCCAGGTCTTCAAGGCCCGGTGAAAGCTCATCATAGAGAGGGCATGACGGAGATCATCTGGGAGGGAAACTCGGGGCTCGCCCCCCTGCCTCACCGGGTAAGTGAAAAAACGATAAGATAAAATAAAAATTGCATCACAAAATTCAAATAAGTGTGAATTTCAAAGAATGGCTGGATTTTGGTTCTCATATTGTTTCAGAAAGTGTAGATTTGATAAATTTGGCTTGAAATGTGAACTGATTCGAAATTCTCACCCATCCCTAGTACAAAGTACTCCCTTTATTCTAAAATACCTTTTCATCAACTTCCCCATCACCAAAGTTTTCACCTGTGTTCTGTGGTTCTATAAAGTGGGGGAAAGCAAAGTAATGTGGCCCACATGCTGTCTGGAGTCTTAATATATGAACTGTGTTCCCTTGCTGGAGCATATATCCCTGGTGGTAAGTGGTGATTGGCTGCTGCTGAATTAGAATCCTGTCCTCTGATATGACTTGAGAGTGCTGAAAGGGGCTGACTTTTGAGGCTTTCCGTTGGCTCAAATTAGAGCTTTTTTATTTATGTCTCCTGTTTCATTGATATAACGTTATAGTGGAATGTGAGGCAGAAGCAATCTCTGAGCAAGCTCCTTTACCACCATATTAAAGTAGCAGAGCATAGATTAGGGCCATAGCTCAGTGACAAACATTGTACTTCAGATGCAACAACAGCATAAAAGGCATACCAGCAAACAGGTTGCTGTTTCAGGAAAACGTGAATTAGTGCAACTTTTCAGCCAGTCTTTGTTCAGTCCCCTTCCTTTTGCCCAAACTCATGGACAAGAGTCTCAGTGCATGTGGGTGATAATTAAATTATGGCCTGAAGAAGCTGCCATATTGCAGACATAGTCCAAAGTGCATGCATACTGAAAATTCTCATGTTTCAGTGTGAAATATTGCTGTGTGAAGTAGGGTTATTAAGAATGAAAGAGCCCTGCTGGATCAGAGCATAGGTCTAGTGTCCTGTTCTCACACAGTGATCAAGCGGATGCTTTCAGAAAGCCTGTAAGTAGGGCATGAAGGCAACATCTCTTCCCAGCAACATGTATTCATGGGCATGACTGAATATGGAGATTCCATTCAGCTATGGCCACTAAAACTCACCATGGATAACCTCATCCTCCATGAATTTGTCTATTACCCCTTTCAAGCCACCTAAGCCCATGCCCATCACCACATCTTGCAGAAGTGAATTCCATAAAGTTGTAGGCAGAAATGCTTTCTCTTGTCTGTCCTGAATCTACTGCCAAACTGTTCCATTGGGTTCATTGAGGGACTCCAAGCTCTAGGACTATAGGAGACAGAGAAAACTTTCTCACTTCCCTTTCTCTCCACACAGTGCATAATTGTATAAAACTTTACCATGCCTCCCTTAGCCATTGTCTTTCTAAAAATCCTCAGATGCTTACACTTCCTTCATAGAGAAGGTGCTCCAGCACCTTGCTCATTTTAGTTGCACCTTTTCCAACTTTATCATTTTTGAGATTCAGGGGGGCAGAATTCCAAATGTGGGCACACCATAGATTTATTTAATAAAGATGCAACAATACTGACTGTCATATTTTTGTTCTTTTCCTAATAAACCTTGTTTCCCCTTTTTGTTGTTGCCTATTCACCCAGTTTAGAGAGATCCTTGTACAGCTGTTCACAATCTGCTTGGATTCTTATTCTTATCCCATGCCTGCAACATTTACTCAGAAGCATTTGGTGGGAAACTTTGCCAAAAGCTTTGTGGAAGTTCAAGTTTACTGCACAACTCTTATCCATATGCTTGTTGCTACTCTCAAAGAACTACAAAACATTGGTGAAGCTTCCCTCTAGAGAACTCATTGATTCTTCCTTGGCAAAGCTGTTCTTCTAAATGCTTAACGATATTTTCTACCAATTTACTTCAAACATATTAAGCTAGCTGGCTGCTTTTTTAAAGGCTGACATTTTGTTGGCTTTTCCCCAACGCTCTAGAAGAGAGGAGAATCTTATGATTGTGATATGTTTCATATTTTTGTTAGGAGATCAGCAATTTCACATTTGACTTCTTTAAGTACTGTTTTGTGTATATGCCATTTGGAGCTGATGATTTGTTAGTTTTTGTTTGGCAGTTAGCCCTAGAACTTTATCTCTCATCACCTCTATTTGGTTCTTCAAACGCCGCTCTGGAAAAAGTGATTTAGAAATGGGAATCAGTCCAATATCTTTCAGAGTAAAGGTGGATGCAAATAATGTATCAAACTTCTGTGCAATCATGCATCCTTCTTTAGCATCCTTTTCACTCCTTTATTGTTTGGTGGTCCAACACACTGTCTGTCTGGTATCCTGCTTCTGGTGTGTTGAAACAGCTGTTTATCGTTCATCATAGTGTTTTAACAATCAAGGAATAAATGGCTAAAATTTTAAGACAAGCAGTAAACAATCATTTCAATACATCAGAAAGCAGACTTCTCTTTTCATTTGCCTTACCAACAATGTATGTATGATTTACCAGACTTTGAGCTCCTTTTTTGTCCTTGTCTGGGCAAGATTTCCAATTTTTAAGGGAAGTCTCCCTTCAACTTCATTTTAGTCAATCCCTTCATTCTAAAGAATGAGTGTGAATTTTTATTTTTGTTGTTTGGAAATTTAATGTGACTGAATGCTGAGTCCAGGTAACCTTTTCCTTATGTATATGTTGCATTTCATAGCACAGTGGTCATTGTTCTGAATCAGTTTGGCAACATTTACATGTCACATCAGGTCCTGGACATCATTCAGAATTAAGTCTAGGGTTGCCTCTTCTCTAGTTAGTTCCATGACCTAACAGTCTAAAGTATAGCCATTTATTGTATCTAGCAAAGTTGTCTCTTTGTTGAGACTTGGCTTTACAATTACCCATCTATGTGAAGGTAATTAAAGTCACTCATCATTACAACACTTTCTCCTTCATCAGCAACGGAGTTGGAAGGACCCCCGAGATCCTGTAGTCCAACCCCTAATTTTATAAGATTACTCTCCCTTCTGAGGAATACTGACCCCCAGACTCCCCAAAAGCAAAAAGAAACTGAAAAACAGCCAGTTTTCCCAGTAAAGATCAAAATGAGCAGGTTATTCAAGGCATGAAACACAGAGATGCTTAAAAGCACACAGTCACAGTGCACTGTTTATTTATTGAGGCAAGTCTCAGTCTTTTAAGAAAATCAGAGATCTGGTTTTAGGATGTTCTCCTGTTTCTTTGAAGCCTTCTGTCAGATTCTGCAGCAGAGCTACCCTCATTTAGTCCAAAGGAATTGACTTTGGTTTCAGTGGCTGCAGATGTGGAGCCACCTGGCTCAGGTGAAGCAAGTGGATTTGCCTCTAGACTTCCCACCCCTGATCTAGACCTTGAGCAACTGCAGCTTGGTGGGACCAGTCACATGTTTAGTCTCCTTGATATCTCCTTAACTGATCCTTTTGAATAATTGTAACATTTACTTAGTCTGTGTGAGGATAATGGAGGCTACCCATTGTTACAACACTTTCTCTCATTTGTCAGCATTCCTGATTTCTTTCTACATCTCAAGATCACCCGTGGAGGGTTTGATCATGGGTGTCCTTAGTATGTCATGTTCCCAATACTAAATTGCTTACTGGGCAATTACCACCCACAGTCAATCTGTGGAGTTTATTCCCTCTTACATTTTCTAGTTTATTGGCCTTCCTGCCCTCTTTGGCATACAGAGCCATGCCAACTGCAATGTGAATTTCACTGTCATTTCTATAGATTTCACATCCAGGGATGATTTCATCCCTCTGAATCTCTATTCCCCCAGGTTTCCAATATGTCCACTGTATTTATGTTCACATTTAGTACCAAGTATTCTACCTCCCCCATCTTGGCATTGAGGTTTCTAGCATATTAACAGCAATCTCCCTCTCCAGTCTTCAAATGTCCGTTCGATCCTTACCACCCCCACCACCATGATGCTTTGCCCTCTTTGAATGGCTTCTCTTTGTCCATTGCCTAAAGGTACCCTATCCAACTTGAAATGTCTCCTAAAACATGTAATATCATCCAGCCCTAGAACACAGGCTGTTCATCAAGCAATAGGAATGGAGAGGACCAAAAGCCTTCACAGTCCAGTCTCAGGTCTGAGGCAAAATAATCCGCACATCAACCTCACCTATCCCATTTTACCCCCAAAGTGACCCACATAATCCAGGCCTCAATGTCACAAGTACTTTTTTTAAGGAGATGGGGGTATTTATTTTTTTCAAATATTTCCAGATTGCCCTTCATCCAAATGGATTCCAAGGCCATATACCATGGGCATGAATAAAACTACTCATACCAGATGCAAATACATCAAAATAGTAAATATATGCATCAATAATGAATTAGCAAAATGAGAGACAGTGATAAAACTTTACCACTAAAATGCAGCCTAAACATAACCATTTAAAATGTCTGGGCAAATATAATTAAAAAAATTTAACCCCTCTCTGAAAAGCTTATAAAGGCATACCTTTTGGGGAGGGTATTGTGCCACCACAGAAAAGGTGCTCTCCTTTTCAGCTGCAGAACATACCTCCCTTAGGGAAGGTGCATGAAGAAGGGCCTCAGCAAAAGAACTTACGGCATGGGCAAGTTGGGAAATGAATAGTTTAAATAAAAAACAAATAGGTGAAGAACAAGAGCCCCCACAAATGCGCCACTAAAGTGTACCCACAGAGCAGGTAACTTTGGATGATACAAGAAGAAGATGGGTACAGAAAGAGGGTGATGAATGCTTATTACTAACACTCTTGGCTTAAGGTTATAGAATCATGAGGAACACCTGTCTAACAACATGGGTCAAATTCTACATCAGCTGTTTCCTGATTGTAAGTTGCCTCTATGTGGTAGTTAAAAAGCCACTTCCAAGACGTAAGTTGGCATCAATAGCCACCCACTCCCCCTGCCTCTTTTGTATTGTTTTAGTTATTGGCTTCAATAACCCTTGGCATTTCTCTCTCCTTTCCGCCCCAAGACCGCAAGTTCCTTATTGCCAATGCACAGATGGAGAACTGTGCCATCATTTACTGCAATGACGGCTTCTGTGAGATGTTTGGCTACTCCCGGGTGGAGGTGATGCAGTGCCCCTGCACCTGTGACTTCCTCACTGGGCCTGACACTACACACAATTCCATTGCACAGTTGGGGCAGGCATTGCTGGGATCTGAGGAATGTAAACTGGACATCCTCTACTACAGGAAAGACAGTAAGCAACTATTTTATTTATTTATTTGCCTACCAAGTGCCTGGACCTACTTCTTCCTTGTGACCCAACTCATGAGATTATACTGAAATCAGATGTAAAGGTTGTTGCTCCCAGCATCCCTGTGTGTTTGTTTGTTTGTTTATTATTCAACTGATACACCACTTGATTGATTGAAACAAAACCTCTAGGAGGTTTACAAGAAATATTAAAATTATCAATAAAACTGTTATCAGTATAAACTGTTAAAAACATTAAATGCAATTAAAAGCATTTTAAAAACAATTAAAATCAGCAGTAAACTAAAAGGAGATTAAAAGTTATCAGCATCTACATATGTGGACAAGATTGTCTAAACAGAAATGTTTTAAGCTGGCACTGACAAGAACCCAGTGCCTGATGTCAATGAGCAGAGAATTCTGAAGTGTAGGTGCTGCCACACTAAAAGGACAATTTCTTACAGGTGTGGAATGAGTATTATATGGCACTGTTTCAGAGATCAAAGCAGTCAAACAGGCACAAATGGAGTAAGGCGATCCTGCAAGTGGGTTTGCTGAACAGAGGAAGGTGAGATCTGCCCCTACTTAGCACACTTCAAGAGACTCTTAACAAAGCCTGTGCTGTCCTGCTTTTCTTTGAGATGGATTCTGCTTCTAGCTATGAAAGATGATCAACAGGTTCATCATTGCAAACCAAACATCCCTCTCTTGCTCTCTTTCCTCTTTTTCTTTGCCAGCCCAGAGAAGGCATTAATGTCTATTTTTAAAATCCTGCTCCACTTGCATGGTGAATATAACTGTCTCTGCTCAACTCTCCACTTGTGATCATCCCCTCCACTATTATAAAGGTGTGTTATTGGCTGGGGAAAGACCCTGTGTTGTTGGCAGCCAAGGTTTAATTAGATGGTAGAGCCTCAGTCCATTTAGTCTGTGTTTCATAATGCTGCCAGCACTCTGCAGACCCCATCTGCAGTTTATTGCTTGGTGGCTTGCAAGGTTGTTTCTTTGCTTTTGCAGCCCACCAGAGACAAAACAGTTAGCGGCTGCTGTTCAGAAGCAGCATTTCGTTCCAGTGAGAAAGAATAAACAGTGGGCAGATTGTCAACTCTTTTCCAGAAGAGACAAGGACTCTGATAATGAGGGATTTGGAACTGCATGAATGGGCAGCACAATAGATGCAAATGTATATTTCCGTCCTTATCTATGAGTGCATATATAGTACTGTACAATCAGTGGAGACTGGTAGCTCCAGTATCAGTGGGGCAGTGAATCCATTCCAAGTTCTAGTCTGAACTTTAACCACCTTGGACAGCTCCTTGAAAGTTCAGACTAAAACCCAAAACAGATTCACTACCCCACTGATATTGGAACCACCTGACTCCACTGACTGTACAGCTATCCTGGGCTGTGAGCAAGAAAGGAAGAAAGGAAGAAAGGAAGAAAGGAGGGAAGGAGGGAAGGAGGGAAGGAGGGAAGAACACATGAGTGCTAGGTAGGGATGGAAGGATCTATCCATTTCTGTTATCTCCGTTTCTCATTTTTCCACTTGTAATTTCTCCACATTTCTGCAACTTCGCATTGTTAAAAAATCTCATAAAAATTCTTCAGTATTTTAGTGCAATTTTCTTAGTAAGCATATTTTTATATGCTGTTTTAACTAATAAACATATTTTTTCAAACAATTTATCCTAATATAAAACATTTTTGTATATTATTTTCACTAATATTGGGGATCCCCTTAGGGTGTCCCAAGGGTTAGGGTGCTACCCCCTTCTATTTTTTTTAACCAATCTATGGTAGCGGGGACGGTGTATGGCACATGTGGAGTTCCTGCACAGGGTGAGAGCCTGTGCAGTGAACTGAATGATAGGAGAAAGTCACCAGATGCCTTCAGAGTGAGAGTCTGTAACTGGCAGAAGGCTGGCCCTCCCTGGGTGTGAGACAGAGGGGACTAGATGTGCCCTGTGTAAAAGATATTGAGTGGGTCTGACTGTTCCCAATTCTCACAGAGGCCTACTGGTATAATTAGCTCAGGTAGGTTTTGTTGGTGGGCTCTTGTTGGGTCCATATCAGGTGTTTAGAGGAGTCTTAGTAAGGAGGAATATGGATTTTTAACATCCTAACATCTTAGTATGTTAGTATCTTAGTTTTATATTGAAACACTTTGTATTTTGGTATTTTGTATTGTCTATTTATTGGCATTTCAGTATGGATTTAATTATGTTTTAACTTTTTAGTCGTTGTTGTATGTCCTTATTGTTCATCATGTTGATCATGTGGTTTTAAATTGTATATGAAATGTTTTTATCTTGATGTACACCGCCCAGAGAGCTTCGGCTATGGGGCGGTATAAAAATTTAATTAAATAAATAAATAATAAATAAATTATACCACCCCAGTTTCACTGATCATGGGTAGAGGGAGGTATGGCCATGGGGAGGTGGTGAGCTACCATAGAAGACGAGAGCAACACTATCTACGCCTTGTTCTTCACTCCCATTCCTCTCATGGATGGGTTCCTTGTTGCTCATCTGGTGTGCCCACTGGCCTGTGTGTGCTGTTGTTTAACGCCAGATCAGTGCACAATAAGACCACACTCATCCATGATTTGATCATGGATGAAGGTGCTGATTTGGTGTGCATTACTGAGACCTGGGTGGGTGAGCTGGGAGGAGCTGATCTGACCCAGCTTTGTCCACCTGGACATTCAGTGCAACACCAGCACAAGTTGCAGGGATGGGGGACAGGAGTTGCTGTGGTCTACAGAACTTCCATCTCTGTCACCAGGAAACCTCTCTGTCACCAGGAAACCACTCTGTCTTGGAGCTGGCTGTGAGGGCCTGCACCTGGTGTCAGGCCAAGAAGACAGGAAACTATGGTTGCTGTTGGTGTACCATCCACCCTGCTGCCCAGCAGCTTCTCTGACTGAGCTGGCACATGCCGTATTGGTTGTGGTATTGGAGGATCCCTGAATGATAGTGCTGGGTGATTTTAATATCCCTGCTGAGGCTGCCTCTAGTGTTCTGGCTCAGGACTTCATGGCCTCCATGACAACCATGGGACTGTCTCAAGTTGTCACTGGCCCAACACATACAGCAGAGTACACCCTCGACTTGGTTTTTGCTCCAGATGGAGGAAGGGGTGGTCTGGAGATGGGGGGGTGGATGTCACCCCATTCTCTGTTGTGTAAATTTGTATATTTGTTAGCAGAGAACGACAGCGGTCTGAAATGCGTGTGTGCCAGTATGTGCATTTACCTAAGTAGCAGGCTTTTACCCTGCATTGAGATCACTGAGATGTAAGACTTAGTAAAATAAGAAAAGCTACTTTATTTATAGAAATACATAGTAGACATAGGTGTCTCCTCTCTCTCTGACAGTCGGAGAAGAGAAGAGAGGAAAGGGCAGAAGGAGGAGGGGCAGGTAAGCTTCCCTAAGACATATCAGTCTAACGATGGAAGGAAGTCAGTCAGAGCATCACAGGTAAAGGCAGAGCTTGGAAAAGTTACTTTTTTGAACTACAACTCCCATCAGCCCAATACAGTGGCCATGCTGGCTGGGGCTGATGGGAGCTGTAGTTCAAAAAAGTAACTTTTCCAAGCTCTGGGTAAAGGTAGTCAAGCCTAGCCATCTGGAGGACCCTAACTCTATCTCCCTTCTGGAACATAAACAAAAGAACAAAACAGGAGTTGCTCTTGCTCCACTTCCAGCATTCTCATGGCCAGACCACTTCCCTACATATTCTTTCTCAGTCAGAGCGTACAGAAGAAAGCCACTGAATCCCGCACACAGCTGAAACAGAAGTGCTAATCCAGCCTTCTTGGGGATCAGTCAGAAGTTAATTTCCTTACAAGAGGCTTGACAGTCAGCATTCTCAACGACAGACGATAGCAGCTCTGAGGTTAATTACTAAGTAAGTCACTTCAGCCAGAAAGCATGGAAGAGAGAAACTCTACTGAGAGGATTTGCTGCTTCTACCCCCACAGATAACACTAGAATAGCAATCACAAAACTTGTGTAGGTCTTACTTAACCATTGACTGTATAGCTCCTAACCCCCAAATACCACCACCCCTTCCATGATCCATCCTGTCAAGTGACACAAGAACTCAACTTTCCCCCAAGGCTGCTGGTGTCAGCTCATCCTAGGCTGTTTCTGCTGTCCTCCTTCAATAGGCCTGCAAGAAGTATTCACTAATCGGCAAAAAACCTTGCAGCTCAAGAATGTACCTATAGCCAACAGATATTTCTATCAAACATTAAAAAGCAGGGAAATTGGGCAGCTATAGTGAATGCACCAGGAGAGCAGGAGACCTTACCTCCTCTCTGAGATATTGTACTGCCCTACAAATTTGTCAAAATGCAAACACAATTTGGGTTGGTCTTTCACAGTCTAATCCACTTCCTGTGTAGCTTGGAAGAATTTGGTAACATGTGCCTCTGCGCAGAGGGGAAGCCCCTTTCCTTTCCAAAAGGAAAATATGGTGAACAGTATCATTGCTTTTCAGTGTTTCCCCCACCTTTTTATTCTACAGCCGGCACATGTAGCCTCCTACGCAAATTTAAACCAAAACTGTCCTTGGTTACATCCACACCAGACCTTTATTTCACTTTAGATAGTCATGGCTTCTCCCAAAGAACCTGGGGAGTGTAGTTAAAGAATGGTGCTGAGAGTTGCTAGGAGATGCCCTGTTCCCGTCACAGAGCTTCAATCAGAGTGGCTGACTGTGAAACCACTCTGGCCACTGGAGGTCTGTCAGGGGAATAGGAGTCTCCTTCAGCACCCTTCAAAAACTACACTTCCCAGGATTCTTTGGGGGAAGCCATGAGTGTCTCAAGTGAAATCAAGGTCTAGTGTGGGTGTGGCCCCCTGATTAGCCAAGCCCAGCAGCTGTAAGTCTGGCTTTTAGAATACTGACAGTTGGTTCTTATTGAGCATGCCCGACGTTATAATTGAGTTCAATGTAAAATTTCTTAAAAATCAGCCAGGCATTTTTTATCTTTTAAACTGCACAAGATGAAGGTCAGAATATGGAACAAGGTCAGTAACAGGATTACACATAGTGAACATGGCTGATTTTTAATGAATTTCAACAGATTATGAGAATTCTGACAGAAAGAAGTCCAAAAGTGGTCTGGTTTCCCCCCTCCTCTTTTAAGACTTTGAACTCTTGATTCTCTCTGATTGTTTTATGTATAACCATCAAAATTTACAGGGTTGTTAAGCATGCATTTCTGAGTTCAGGACTATAGGTTTTGCAAGGTTTTGTTTTGAAATGAGCTTATGGGAAGCATCAGAATGGCATGGGGGTATTTTCAATTTAACATTGTGGAATGTGAAAAATCCACGCTGGCTATAGTATAGCCACAAGAGTTGCTGTATAAAACACAGACACCACAAGCACTCTTCAGTTTTATTGTTTCATAGGTGCCACTTCCCTGAGCAATAGGAAGTTCCGGGGGCAGCCAGCAACTGGCTCTGTTCACTTCCAAGAGGAGAGCAAAGAAGACTGGTGGCATTTGTGCTAGAACTGTTTATTGACAAAATTATCTGTTGATCGGGGGGGGGGAGCAGACCTTGCTGGTCTGTGAAGTGGCATCAGCTCCCCAATAGTAAAACAGCATGCACTAGGAGTTCCCTCTTTCTTCCAGCAAAACTCAGACTTTTCTGTTGTTTGGTAGCTGCACTGCAAGTTAAATATCCCAGTCAATCAGGGTAACCTGGTGGTCCTGATGATGTCATAGCACAACACAGCCAACTGTGGTCAAGGGAAGGGGGGTGTTGTTCCCATTGACAATGCAACTGGCTAATACTTCCTGTCTTGCAGCACTGCACTGGCAGTTTTTTGCCTTCTGTAACTGCAGTACAGCAAGAATTCCCCTCCAATTATGCATGACTAGTTGTGGCAGAACAGGGATGGGTATGTGCATTGGGCATGTATTGGCAGAATAGCTAAAAACACAGAGTCTGAGCTGTGTGTGAATCTTACTTGAAGTAGCACACCTTTTCCCTGGATATAATGACAGTTAGATTCTAGGGTTAGGAAAACAAGAAAGCTTGTTTACTATCAAGCATGGATTTCCTGTCATAAACAGTTCCTAGTTCTAATTAAGCTGGAGATGCAAAGACCGTGCTTGATCATTGCTCTCTGCTGCTGGAGTGGGAGACAAAGCAAAGTTGTGTCCTCTACCAAGTTGAGACAAAGTAGCAGGAGGAAGGAGGCAGTGAGGTCAGCAATCCTAAAAGTGTCAATTTACACCTGAAGGAAAGTCAGTGACAGGTTAGGGCAGAAAGACAATCTAGGAAACCTGGAGGTTCCTCTCTATTTCCTTTGTCCCCACGAAAATCCACCCAAGCTGAGTTGCATCCCAATACTTCCAACAGAATGCACATCCAAAGACACAACCCACTGAAAGCAATATGTTGATAATCACTGTACTGATACCATATTTGCAGAGCTTGAAAAAGTTACTTTTTTAAAACTACAACTCCCATCAGCCCCAGCCAGCATGGCCATTGGATTGGGCTGATGGGAGTTGTAGTTCAAAAAAGTAACTTTTCCAAGCTCTGCATATTTGTCAGCGTTTAGTTGTAGGAAGAACATTGTTACACTGAGTGAGTTTGTATGCTTTTTGCTGTTTGATAATGAAAAATATGTTACCTTGAGTATTTATTTGCACTGGCAGCCAGAAAATTAAAAGCTAATTGTGCAGCTCAGCTCTAAATACATACATATCTATCTGCTTTCTGTTTTGTTATGGTTTCCAACAAGCAAATACCTACCTGCATCGATACAGATGCAGAACCAGATGCAGATGACAATACGTGGCCTAGCCTGCAGTGGGACGTAAATTCAGATGCACATCCCAATGCATATTCCCTTCCACATCCTAGTGGAACTAGTTCTCTAGGACATTGATCTTCAACTTTGGGTCCCCAGATGTTACAACTCCCATCAACCCCAGCCATCTTAGCCAATGGCCAGGATGATGAAACTTGTAGACCAGCAATACCTGGGGATGCAAAGTTGAAGAACAGTGCTCTAGGAAGAGTGACTGAATCAGGCCAAGGGAGCTTCAACCTGCTTGCCTGATGAAAGGGAACACCAAGGGAGTTATGGGGATAGAAAGAGGCTGGAAGGGGAGAACTAGAAGGAGGGGACTCCTGAAAAATGGGGATGAGATAACCAGTGGGTGTTGAAAAAGAAAAGACTGCCAAACTGAAAAGGAAAAAGATGGGGTGGGTGGGTTGGTGAGCTTTGGGGATAGTGGGGACAAATGACTGGGTGCTCTAAGGATGGGATAGTGGGTGTTAAATGGGAGAGAGTGACAAGATTTAAAGTTTTAAATTGTTTTTATATTGTTTTAAATTTTAAAATTGTGCCTACTCCAAGGGAAGCTCGGAGGGTGGCAACAAGGGAGAGGGCCTTCTCAGTGGTGGTCCCCAAATTATGGAATGATTTATGTGACGAAGTGTGCCTGGTGCCAACACTGTTATCTTTTCGGCGCCAGGTCAAGACTTTCCTCTTCTCCCAGTCATTTTAGCATGTGTTTTAAATTGTATTAAATTTTTACATTGTGTTTTAAATTGTTTTTAAAATATGTGTTTTAAATTGTATATTTGTTTTAATGTTTTTGATTGCTGTAAACCACCCAGAGAGCTTCGGCTATGGGGCGGTATACAAGTGCAATTAATTAATTAATTAATTAATTAAAGATGGTAAAGGGAGGCACTGGTTCATGGGATGGGGGGGAGCTTCTAGGAATCCTTCTAGGAGATGGCCCACATCTCAAACATTTCATCTTTGACAGTTGGCATTTTGCAGGGAAATCCCTGTTCTTTCATACATTGTGATTGGTGTCTGTGGCCCAGAGCCCTTAGTAAGCTCAACAGCAGTAACGTTAGCTACATTAATAGTGTAACACTCTTCCTATGAGAGCTGGTAGCTATTTAATAAAAAGATTCCTTTGCTACTTCTCTTTTTTCTTTTGTCTGACAGCCTAATCATTAAGCAAAAGAGTCAGCTCTGACATTTTAAAGGATGGCCCATGGGAACAATTCCTGAACTGCTCTATCCATTCATTAACAGAAAACAGCTTTTGCATTCTGAGCCTTCAGTCCCATACCGCTTGCAGATTCTGTCATGGAGAACACATTTATAACCCTGGCAATGATTCCCCCGGCAAAGTAGACTGCTCTTTTGCACAGAGAGAGAGAAGCAAACGTCAGTTTTTTTCAGTCTTTTCCCAACTTCTGGAGGCCTGAAGAGATGGAGATGAGCAGCTTTGAAATGACAATTCCTAACATTTCAAGACCAGTGAAAACCAATATCTGCAAATGCACTATGACCAAAACAGATAATACAGATTATATAAATGTTGCATGAGTATAAACACAGATTTCATTTCGCACCAGCAGTTAATAGTTTGAAACAGTGCCAACAATGCTAGATCAGATGCACTAAAATAATTGCAAAATAATGGAGAGGATGAAGGGGTAGGAATCATGGAACCCTGTTAAACAGTAAGTAAGGAACCTGAGACAGCTGAGCCGAGGGATCTTCCTTTCAACTGAGTTTTTTTGTGTTTTTAAGCAGATGCTGCTTTCAGAATGTTAAGGTCATCTTGGCAATCAAATACACTAGAATTCTTCTTCAGGTATAAAAATTGAGGTTCTGGAAATCAGATGAATATTGCCGGAAGCCAAGATCCACAATTCAGTGCAATTACAGCCATTAGTTAAAAGGAACAGAAATGGATCTTAGCCTTGGGAATTTTCCTTCTATGGATATTTCTGGCCAGAAGGTATCAACAGATGGCATAGGCTATTGGCCAGGAAAGCAAAGAGAACCGGTGCTTATAATGCTTATAGCAATGTTCCATTTCTCTTCTAAAGTTGTATCAAACAGCAGGATAAGTGCTGCTTTCTAAAGATACAGCCAGGCATGGCTTCCTGATGAGCGTGTTTGCAAATAAGTGTTTGTTGCATTCACACTTTACATTGTTATGTATACACTTAAACCATCGGAGGTACTCATCCGAATACGTAGGATAGAAAAATGACTCTTTTGCATCATGTAAAGCTGAGGAATGCAGACAAGGAACTTGTGAGGATGGTAATATTCAAAATATGTATCATTGATAAGACAACTCTTTTGCCAGAAACCCAAGCTAGCAGAGATGCTGCCACATTCCTACTCCACGTGTTTTGAATGATATCTTTGGGAGTTTCCAGATAGCTTCCAGGCACTGCCCAATCTGCTTTTCGCTACAAGTGGGATAGCAGTTGAATGCCCATATTGCAGGGGGCATCTGCATGTTCTGTCTGCCTATTGATGCAAGGGTGGGGGGAGAGTACAATTCAGGGGAGTACAATTCACTTGAGCAACCATCTTTAAATCATCCCTCCTCTGAATTTTCTCTTTTTTAACATTATTTAATTAGCATTATAGCATCTATTTATTGAAGAGTGATTGCCAATTACTTCATGAAGAAAGAATTTGATTTAGATGCCTTCCAAAGCACATTGAAAAGGGCCCTTTCTCTCCCCCATTTGCTGGCAACAGCTCTTTCCTTCCTCTCTCCAACAATCTGTGCAACGGGGAAGAAAGAAGGCATTAACAACCATGATATTCCTTCACATGTTTACTCAGAATCCAGTGGGATTGATTCCACCATTAGTGTTGTTGGGATTGAAGTGGGCTACAGAGGAGTGTGTGTCTGTCCCTCTAAGTCACAGGAATAAGAGGAGAAAATGTCATTGAAACAGACAACTTGTGCATCAGTTTTCACCCCATCCCCCCCCTCTCCTGAGATGCAAATCCGTTTTGACAAATTGCTTCCTTCTCCTCCATTTCTCCTGAAAAAGCCACTTTAACTGATTAGTTCCTTAAGTTGTTTCAGGAAGTTGTTACCTCCCCCCCCTACACACTTTCCATTTCCTTTCCTCTGTTTTTAATTTTAATTTGTGCAATTTCACTTTAATGTATTGGCCTATTTAAAATTTGCCTTTAAAAAAAAAGAGTGGGATGCTTGCCAGGAGGAGGGGGGAGCCACAGCTTTGAGGCCACATGCCAGTGGAGATCCAGGCTGGGAATGCATGATTGCGGTGAATACACATGGAGGGCCCACCAGCTGGAAGCAGCCAGTGGGAAGGGGTGGAGCCAAGCGAACAATTATGTTTATGAAAGAATGCACGGCTGCCTGCAATGTTAACTCTTTAGCTTCCGCTGGGAGAGAAAGAAAGGGGCATTAGCACCTAGTGCTAAAATGGTATTGTGGACAATGGAGGTAGGCAAGTGAAGCGGTGGGCTCAGCCTCCCCTAATGTCACTGCATGTGTAAAACTGCATCTTTAAAGAGATGGAAGAGTAGCACCAGGACCAGCTACACCTGTGGATATGCTCCTCTTTGATTCGTCTAAACACAAAGATTATGATTTGATTATGATGTTGTGTGTACATAAAAAGTAAATGAATAAGCCCCAGGGCTGGTGCAGGACGCATAGCTCATATCCACCAGGAACAGCATGTTGAGTATTGTGAGCCCAGTTCTCTCTCTTCCAACTGAGATCAGTCATGTCCCCTCGCTGATGAACTACAGGTGCTTGGTGAAGACTTTTTAAATGATTTCTGCAGGCATTTTAAGTAAGCTTTCCTGATTTTATGGTTCATTTTAACTGATTTTATCTTTTTTTTAATCTCTTTTGTAACCACATCATGCACAGCTTAGAAACTATGGTATTAAGCAGAAATATGAATTGTTGACATATAAAAATAAATAAAGAAGTCTGCACTGCCTGGGATAGGTGGTAGGACCTGCCACCCCTACTCTTCTTCCTTCTCCCACCACCACCTCCTCCCTTTCTGTCTTCCTCCTGCTATCTTCCTCCTCTGTCCATTTACGTTTTTTCCATATCGTATTGCTTGCCTCCCTCCTCCTGTTCTCCCGGACTCAGTCTGAGAAAGGGCCAAGAGGGTCCTTCCTCAGGGCGAGGCAAGGTGGCCAAAAAAACAACTGTACCACCACCACTTTTGCATTTTGTTTAAACTTAGATACAAATTGGAAGTTACTTCAAACAGAACTTCTAGCCACCGTGGCAAAATGGTGGTAGTACAGGCACTTTCCTGGCCACTTGCTCTGCAGGAGGACCTTCATGGCCCTTTCTCAGAGAGAGGAGAAGAGCTTCCTGCTGCTGCTCTTACATGACTACCTCGAGGGATGCAGGTCTGGCCCAGCACAGCAAGTGGGGACCCAGTGAGGTTCCAGTTCATTCCCCGCCCTGTGTTCTCACAAGCCTGTCACCTGAGACAATTGTCTCAATTCACCTCATGATTGGACTGGCCCAGGAAATTCCAAACAAAATGTCTAGTGTGGAAGCACCCTTTAGAGACTGGCAATTTCTACAAATTCTCTTGGAGTAAAGCCTCTGTAAATGAATGAAGCTTTTTCTTATGAAAGTCTTCATGACCCAGGTTCTACTAAAACTGCCACTCTTTCCGCTGGGTAGAGATGAAGGCCATTAAATACTATGGTACCTCTTTATCAGGTGCCTTCTTGGTTGAAATTTGGCTAATGTCCCTGGGCAGTGCACCTTGGCCTGCTTGCAAGAGGTGTATACTCCAATGAATGTTGTGATCTTGAAGCAGAGCTCCATCATCTCATCACCTTCATGCCAGCTTTAAAGTGGGAGGAGCGTGATAACTCCCCTCAAATCAGATTTCCATCTGTATGCCATTGCGTCAAGGGGCGTACACAATATGCTGAAAGCATGCTTTAAAGCCTGTGTGTGACATGGAAAAGAGAGGGGACCATGTAAAGAGCTCTTGTTCAATGTTCCTAGAAAGCCATGAACCTTCTATTTCACCTCTATTTAGAGAAGGTGTTGTGGCATTCATAAATAAAATTGTTCACAGTAATCCTCCACTGCAAACAGTTAACTCAGCTGCTTTGTTGGGAAACTGTCAACTGTTCTGAAAGATTGGTTTTAACAGGGTTTCTGCTTCACTGAGTGTGTCCAGGTCTACTTGCGGATTCTAAAACATGGGATTGTGAACTTGACGGTGTGGGGTGGTTTCTGTAAGCACAAGCTGAGCTAATCAAACCAATGAGGATGGAATTCTACACTAGAGCCCAGAATTTCAGCCTATGGCCATCCTTCCTCCAGATCCACTAGATGGAAGTTATCAGCATCTTCAGTTTCCAACCAGTATACCTGCCTTCCTCCTGGGCTCCACAAATCAATTCCTCACACCCTCCTGCATCCTGATGGCTCCCTCCTGTCCACTGCCCTCAGGCCCAAGGGGTTGCCAGACTGCTGTTTCTTTCTGGATTCCTTTTTCCCTCACTTGGCCCTTCCTTGGAACCCACCTCAGAACATCATCCTCCCATCATAATTTTGCCCCTTTCTGTTGCTGAGCAACAGAACACATTCACCAGGGTGTAACGCAGGAGAGGAAATCCTTCTATTTGCTGCACCTAAAGTTATGCCCTAGCTGGCCCCTAGAGATTACCTAGTTATAAATCTGCAACTTCTCAATAACAATTGATACCGTTTTATAAGAATTAAAGGAAAATATATATACCCCATCCCATCTGTTTTTGGTCTGCTGCTATATCAGGGTATAACAAATGGTGAAATAAAGTCAGCCTTTTTAATTTCTCAGAGGAACCTTATTTGCAGTGGCTATGAAGCAGAGGGAACACATTTGGTTTATGGTTTGCATGTGTGTGACAGAGATTCAATGTATTATTGTTGTCATAATATACTGGGAACCTAAAGTAGCTGATAGACTGATCCCATCTTGATAATCAAGCAGGAAGTGTAATATGCACAAGGCACTTTAAAATAAACAGATGTCCAGGAGCAAAAACATATTATTGTATGCCTCCCACTTTTCCCAAGGAAGGGATGCATCATTAGTTAATTCCACCCTTCTCGTCTGCCTTGGCTCCTCTTAGAAGCTCTTTGAGATAAGGTGAGTTTTAGAATATAAGCAACTATTTCTACAGGAAAAAACAACAACCAGGCATTGAAAACATTCATAACTGAATGACCTCATGTAATACATTTTAAAAGTGCAATTTGGTTTGTTTGTTTTTCTGGAACTATCCCTGGTGCTAATATGGCCTCTTGATTTTGTGTTTTACAGCCCAATCAATCACTTGATGTGACTGAGAGAGTCGATTGCTCTGCCAGCACAAGCTTACAAAATGTGACAATATTTTGTAACATCACTACAGATGTTTAGTTTAGTGTGCAATAGACTCAGAAGAACCTTGAAGCAAAATGGGCTGTTTAAGACATATTCAGAACTTCTCCAAGCTAAAGTGGGATCTCAGAAGCAATTCAGGGCACTTTGAAGATTCAGACACTGAAATAATACTGCAGACAGACAGTATGTCTGCAAAACTGAAACATTTATCCCCAAACTTGCCAAATAAGGAAATCACCAGGGTGGGAAGAGGGGGAAGGGAGAGCTGTTTTGTGACTTACAGATCTGCTTCTAATAACAGAGAATGGGTTTACCCCGGCTCTCCAATCACAGTATTTTGGAGGAGGGATGTTGAAGTAATGTATCACTTTGTCTGTTCTGTGCTCTTTACTAGTTCAGGTAGTGGTAACTAGTGACTGTTGAAAAATACAGGATATTCAAGTCCTTTTGTCTTTGCCACATATTCACACATCCATTCATGTCAAACCAGCTTTGCCTTTGGCTTCTGTGACTTTTGGTGCCAACTGAGCAGAACATAAGACTGAAGCTATTTAAAACAAAAAAAACATTAATCTTAAATAACCCCTGCACCTAACCTTCTGAAATTTTACAAGTTAGTTGCCTAAGGGCACCTCCACATTGTATTATTTATTTATTTATGTGTGTATTTATTTTTTAAAATTATACCACTAATAAAAAAATCAAAGCAATTTCCATCATTTCTATATATACAATAAAACCATGTAAAAATTAAAATCAGAAATAGTTAACTAACTGTTGCAGAAAGCTGTCTCCTCAATTGCCTGTATACACCATGGCAGCATGGAAAAGTTTTCAGCAGGCATTTAAATGTCAAACAGGAGGTGCCTGCTGAATCTCTATTTGCAAAGCATTCCATAGGACTTGGCCAATAACACTAAAGGTTGCATTTTTGTTACTGTCAAATGAGCCTTGCCAACCCAGGGGATGACCAATGATGCTCCTGCAGAATCCATTTTCATACTAAAATAATTGCCCACAAAATCACAGAGAGGGAAATTAATCCCTTTCCCCCCTTACCTCCCTAATCAACTTTAAAAGCATTTGGCACAAACACGCACACCCACATGCATTTATGGTTCTGAAATTTGGAACGTTTCCTACCTAGGGCCACCTATATGATGCATATTTATTTATTTATTTATTGCTTGCTTGCACTTGTATACCGCCCCATAGCCGAAGCTCTCTGGGTGGTTTACAGCAACCAAAAACATTAAAACAAATATACAATTTAAAACACATATTTTAAAAATAATTTAAAACACAATTTTAAAATTTAATACAATTTAAAACACATGCTAAAATGACTGGGAGAAGAGGAAAGTCTTGACCTGGCGCCGAAAAGATAACAGTGTTGGCACCAGGCACACTTCGTCACATAAATCATTCCATAATTTGGGGACCACCACTGAGAAGGCCCTCTCCCTTGTTGCCACCCTCCGAGCTTCCCTTGGAGTAGGCACCCGGAGGAGGGCCTTTGATCTTCAACATAGTGTACGGGTTGGTTCATATCAGGAGAGGCGTTCCATCAGGTATTGTGGTCCCAAGCCATGTAAGGCTTTATAGGTCAAAATCAGCACCTTGAATTGAGCTCGGAAACATACAGGCAGCCAATGCAAGCGGACCAGAATCGGTTTTATATGTTCGGACCGTCTGGTCCCTGTTACCAATCTGGCCGCTGCATTTTGCGCAAGCTGCAGTTTCGGAACCGTCTTCAAAGGCAGCCCCACGTAGAGTGCATTGCAGTAATCTAATTTGGAGGTTACCAGAGCATGGACAACTGAAGCCAGGTTATCCCTGTCCAGATAGGGACGTAGTTGGGCCACCAACCGAAGTTGGTAGAAGGCACTCCGTGCCACCGAGCTACCTGAGCCTCAAGTGACAAAGATGGTTCTTTTTTTTTTTTACAATAATTTTTATTCAAATTTTCATAAAACATACAAAACAAAATCATAAAACATTCAAAGACAAAAAACAAAACAAAACAAAAATGATTAAACAAAAAAATAAAATGTTGACTTCCCATTTGTCGCAGATCAAATCAGTTATAGGTCTACAATATATAACAATCCTGTCTCTTAAATTATATTATAAAATCACTTTCCTCCAGTAGTTATCTTAATTAATCATCAAATCTCATAAACATTACTTTATTCTTTCCACAAAAAGTCAAAGAGAGGTTTCAATTCTTTAAGAAATATATCTATCAATTTTTCTCCTAATAAACATGTCGATTAATCCATCTCGTTAATAATAATAATAATCTTATTGTCATAACCATAGTCCAAATAAACATATCGATTAATCCATCTCATCAAAATCTGTTAGGTCCAATAATTTCAATAGCCATTATTCCATTATCCATATTAATTCCATCTTCCATCTTCAATAGTCCTGTTAAGTCCAGTAATTTCAGTGTCCAATCTTCCATTATCAGTATTCCATAATAATCTTGCTGTCATAACCATAGTCATATAATAAGAGTCTGATGGGAATTTCCTCTATCCCAAATATTTTCTTGCCATCAATTCTGAATAAGTTGCTGAAATATTGTTGTAAAGTCATATCTGTGTTCTTCTTTTTTACAAAATGCACTGGCTCATCTCTTGAGAGTTTTTCCATTGTCACATGGCTGCAGTTAATTCCATAGATTTTCTCTATATCAAGCTCCATCACGTCATTCCAGTCCAGAAGATTATCCAAGCCATTGATAACTTTATCTCTAATATCTTCATTAATTTCTTCAGAGATAACGTTAAATTCCAAACAGTAGATTTTATTTCTAATATCCATAAACTCCAGATCTTTTTCCAATTCCACATTTGTTCCAATCTCCAGGGCTTGTATCTTCCCTTTATTTTTTCTTTTCTCATCTCTGATCTCATTCTCCTCTCTCACAGGATCCCCTATTTCTTTAAGCTCCTGCGTCATTTTGCTCAGTTCAATTTTCAGCTCCTTACTGCCCTGTCGCAGGGTTTGTTTCGTTATCTCAATCTCATCCATTATTTTCTGAAACATAATTACTTCCAGATTCTCAGCCACTTTCTTGATTGCCATTTTTAAAACCACGAAAACAAAGCAAAACAAAAATAAAGAAGAACCACTTCTTATTTCAGCAACAATTGGGTTAATATTCCAGGCTTGATGACATCACAGTATAAACAGAGCAGCCTGCCTTATCTCTCTATGTTCAAGAATACAAAACAAATTTAGTTCCCAGCATCAAAACAGTTAGTGGCGTCGTGAAGAAGCAGATTCGTCAAAATAAAATAGACCAAAAAGAGAATAGTCCCAGACAATATAATGTTCCTCGGAATAGAAATCCCTCTTCTGTTTATATCTTTAGAATGCACTTCCAGGACAGCTTTTTGCAATAGAAACAGAGATAAGCTGTTAATTTCGTGAATAACAGAGAAGAGTTATAGCTCACCCAGAAGTTCTTTAAAGCTGATTCATTTGACAAATCTCTTTTTGCTGCAACAATTTAAACCAAGTAAAAAAAATAATAGAAAGAAGGGTGCTTGCCTGTTAGTCCATTTTCTCTTTGAAGAAAAGATAAACATATCACATTAATCAGATAGAGCTTGTTCGGAAGTCCGTCCGGCATTGCTGGCTGGACCTTTTCTCATAAATTAATGAAATCCAGTCCTCCCAACAAAAACAGGCTTTTGAGGTTGATCTCTACGTTTCTCCCTGCCCGGGAGAAATTTCATCAGTCAAAAAAAAAATGTTCTGACTGATTTATATCTGAATAAGCTTCTTTTGAGGCGGGAGCCCGTCTCAAAAGCAGGCACAAGCGAAGTCACCCTTCCCGGAAGTCTCGTGACAGAGATGGTTCTAGGAGAACCCCCAAGCTACAAACCTGCTCCTTCAGGGGGAGGACAACCCCATCCAGGACAGGTTGGACATCCACCATCTGGTCAGAAGAACTACCCACTAGCAGCATCTCCGTCTTGTCTGGATTGAGCCTCAGTTTATTAGCCCTCATCCAGTCCATTGTCGCAGCCAGGCACCGATTCAGCACATTGACAGCCTCACCTGAAGAAGATGAAAAGGAGGAACAGAGCTGTGTGTCATCAGCATACTGATGGCAGCACTCTTCAAAACTCTGGATGACCGCACCCAACGGTTTCATGTAGATGTTGAACAGCATGGGGGACAGAACTGACCCCTGCGGAACCCCATGCTGGAGAGTCCAGGGTGCTGAGCAATGTTCCCCAAGCACCTCCTTCTGGAGCTGACCCGCCAAGTAGGAGTGGAACCACAGCCATGCAGTACCTCCCACTCCCAACTCAGCCAGTCTCCCCAGAAGGATACCATGGTCAATGGTATCGAAAGCCGCTGAAAGATCAAGGAGAATCAACAGAGTCACACTCCCCCTGTCTCTCTCCCGACAAAGGTCATCATACCAAGGCTGTTTCTGTGCCAAAACCAGGCCTGAAACCCGACCGAAATGGATCCAGATAATTGGTCTCATCCAAGAGTGTCTGGAGCTGGCCCGCAACCACTCGTTCCAGGACCTTGCCCAGGAATGGAACATTTGCTACCGGCCTATAGTTATTAAGATTTTCTGGGTCCAGGGAGGGCCTCTTCAGGAGTGGTCTCACTACCGCCTCTTTCAGGCAGCCAGGGACTACCCCCTCTCACAGAGAGGCATTAATCACTTCCCTGGCCCAGCCGGCTGTCCATCCCTGCTAGCTTTTATTAGCCAAGAAGGGCAAGGATCCAGCACAGAAGTGGTTGCATGAACCTGTCCAAGCACCTTGTCAACGTCCTCAAGCTGCACCAACTGAAACTCATCCAAGAAATTGGGACAAGGCTGTGCTCTGGATACCTCGCTTGATTCACCTGCCATTTTCATACAAATTCCTCACAAAATAATAGAGGTGATTAAATGAACCATTTTAAATCTGCACAGGCTGCTCTTACAGGAAAACCACTGCAGCTATCCATCTAAAATGTAGCATTGCCCATCCTTTTAGAATGGCCTCCCATGAAAAACTAAAGAAGTTAAAGCAGTTCTTTAAAGGTGCCCACCACAATATACCCTGGACCTATTTGTTTGTAATTTGGCAGGTTTCTTGCCTAGATGATGTATGTTGTATATTTACCTGTGTGATGCATATTCTTTTCATACAAATTCCCCACAAAACAATAGGGGAGATTAAGTGAGTCCTTTTTAACCACCCCCAAAGTGTAAAGAATGTCTTATGTGTGCTAATTATCTCTAATTTGGCAGGCTTTGTCCATGGAGAATGGAAAATTAAAGACCAATGCCACCTTCTGCTTGCCTAGCCAGCAGCAGTCATCTCCGTGACAAAATAGAGGGAGCAGGCAGAACTAGAGCCCACACTGTGCTCTCTGCTGAGCAATTACCTCGCCATCAGCCACAGCAGCAGAGAGGGAAATGACATGTCACAGAGCATTTGTCCTCTCCCATCCAATAGCCCACAGCCCTAGCCATACATGCCAGGGGCTAAACTTTATGAAAGTAAACAATTTAAAAGAATGTATTTGTTGCTATAGACCAGCCTTTCCCAACCGGTGTGCCTCCAGATGATGTTGGACCACAACTCCCATCAGTCTCAGCCATTGGCAATGCTGGCTGAGGCTGATGGGAGTTGTGGTCCAACAGCATCTGGAGGCACACTGGTTGGAAAAGGCTGCTATAGACAGTAGTTTCTCTTGGAGCCACAGAACTGCTAAGTGGGCAAGAACTTTCACCATTTTGAGTGCTGCACCCCCACTGGAAAGTGGGCATGCCCATAAAAATCCATTTTAGGACTGCATCCCACTGGTTTGTGATGCAACACTGGGGATGCTGAATCCCACCTGGAAAAATGCTATCCTTGATACCAGGACCTCTACAGGCATTCTCCCCTGTTGCTTCCATTACATAACATCACTATAGATTTAGCTAGTCTTGGTATGAGGCCTCAAAGATTAAATCCTGTAGCAGGCTAATAGACGTAGGAATGGATGAACAGAAGGAAAGATTTCAAAAGAGCTCAAAGGAAAAGATTAATAGCTCCATTTTTAATTTGCATATTGTCATGTCCAGTTTTTGGAAACTCCCATCTTTCCCTGATTAGTTTGATACTGATGGTACAGATAAATACACTGAAACAACCCTGATCCTGCTGAACGAGTGGCGTGGGGGGAGGGAAAGGGGGGATGAAAGCTCTATTGTGATGATATTTTATGTTATTAAATGCTAAGTGCTTGTCCTTTTATCAAGGTCAAGTGGAAAAGGAGGGGTGGATGAGAACACAATCCTGTTTATCGCCAGCAGAGTAAACTGGATGCAAGCCTAGCTGACTCAGTGGATGTGCAATACACAGTGGAGTATCTTGTTCTGAGGTCACCCGTTTAAATAGACTTCATAATTCATCAAGGAATGAATTGAAGCTATTGAGTGGATCATTGTTCAGAGTTCCTATTCTTGATTGATTGGTGTTACCATATGGCCCCGTCATGTGTTTTTGCTGGGAAACAAAATAGGGTGAGAGGGCCTATTCTCACTGTGGTATCTGCCTGTGGCAGCAATGGGGGAGACAAATTATGTTCGCTTACATCTGTGTCAGCTGTGGCAATGCAGTTATGCTAGATAAGAACATGAGCACAATTAATTAAGGAGAGGTTTCAAGGGAGGAAGACTGAACCTTAGTGCTTTAAAATGAAAATGTGTGAGCAAAGAACAGCAACTATTGTGGTTCAGCTGTTATCTTATCATCCTAAGCAGGGCTGGTCCTACCATTAGGTAGACTGAGGCAGCTGCCCCAGGCGGCAAATGATGGGGTGGAGGTGGCAGCAGTCTCCCCACTATTCCCCTTGAGTACCCTAAGCTAGCCTGCTCTGCACTTCCTAAGGCAGCCTGCTGCCCTCAAGTATGGTGGAAAATGTTGCCCCACTGCTAGTGCTAAAGTAAGATTCAGCTTCCAGTCCAATTGGATTCTGTAGGTGGGATGGGGGAGTATCATCTTGTCCTTTGCTTCAGGAAGCAAATTGTCTTGGGCCAGACCCAATCCTAGACTGCAACTAATCATAACTGGCCAGCCTTCAATGTAAGAATGATGAATACAATGGATTTGTGTGAGAATTCTTCTTGATGGGTGATCATAACTTGTCCTGTCCTCATAGAACAGGCTTCCCCCCCAAAATCCCATTAATACATCAGAGGTGCAGAGCACTATTTCATGTAAGATATAAGACACCATATTTGAAGTTTGATGCTTCAGAAAATAACGCACATGGTAGAAGGAATATATTGGCAAATGATTCCTTGTTTTTGAGATCAAGGTAACCAATAGACATGTTACCATGATTGTCCGACTGGAATTAATCAGCAGACATAAATATGGACTTTACACTTTACACTGAATGGGGAAAGTGTAATTAACATTTATATCCATCAGTAAGAATATTTTACAATACTGAATTATATCCCCATATGGACTACTGTAATTGTGTCAACAGTATCGCTTGTGCTTCCATACTAGCTGATTCCTTTGGAACTGACATCCTGTGGTGCATACACCATACATTTAAAGCACATTCCTTCCCCCACCCCAAAGAATCCTGGGAACTGTCGTTTACCTCTCACAGAGCTACAGTTTCTAACATCCTTAACAAACTATAGTTCCAAGGATACTTGGGGGAGGGGAAATGTGCTTTAAATGTGCTTTAAATATCTAGTGTGTATGCAGCCAAAGACTCTGGTTCAAATCCCCACCCAGCCATAAGTATAATGAGTAGGCTTGGGCCAGTCACTATCTCTCAGCCCAACCTACCTCAGAGGGTTGTTATGAGGATAATATGGGGAGAGGGGCATGTACGTCACATGAAGATGTGAAGGCCTGGAAAAAATGGGGGCAATGGGAGGGATGGGGGATTCCGATTTTCTCCGGTTTTCTTCTGGGCCTTCACATCTCTAACACCACCTTCAGTTTTTGGGCTGGGATAAAAAATTAATAAATATTCCTTCTTTTATTGAATGACTCCAGATAGTCTGTATGATGTTGCTGTCAAACCACTCCATCCTAGGCTTTCACAAGCTGTCTTCCCCTTCCCCCCCCCCCCGATCTCTCTCGTGCTCTCTGTGGTGATTTTTCTGACTTGCAAAGGCAATTGCAGCACTAGTCCTTCCAACACAAATTGGGAAAGGGATGTGAACACATGTAACGGGAGGAGTGGTCAGCAAGGGAACTGGCGGTGTGGTTGTGGATGCCCTGCCATTTCCTGGTTGCTGAACTATTGCATGTCCCTGCAGTGCGGCCCTTTCCCCCATTGCTTGTGAACTAGCCAGAGTTTGACCGTTTCTTTGCTTTGTCCCCTTCTCACAGGCAATGCAATTCACAGTACCATTTCTGCTGGTGTGTTACTAGAAAAGCCATGCTCCTATGTTAAAAAAGTAAAGTAAATTGATCCTGCCGCAAGATCCCTCTCCCTCCATTATTTTCAACATATTCTGTGTCAGAAGTAGCTGCCACCTGCTGCATCCTAAGGCTGCTCAAGCAAGGTTTTCTCTCTCCCCCTCCCTGATTGTCCTAGCCTCCTTTCTGTGCTCCCAGCCTTTAGAGGTGGGGTGTGTAGGTGGCACCCTCCTCCTTTATCGACCCAACTACCTACCTACCTACTTACCTACCTTTCCCTCTCTCTCTTGCTCTCTGCCTGCAAGCAGAGGAGCCAGCACCCCACTGAGGAGAGCCATGCAGGAGCTGGGCAGAGGAGTCTTGAGGAGGAGCCATAAACAAACTGTGCCTGGGGTTGGGTTGCTGCTGCAGCTGATCTGCAGTGTGGGTGGAAGTTCAGCACAGCTGCCTTGGACTAGCTTGCTTGAAAGGTGGGGAGCGTCCTTCCCCAAACTTTTTTAAAAAATGAACTCCACTATTGGTAAATTACGTCTATGTGCAAATGCAAAATAAAATTAAAGTAACCACCCCTATTTAAAAAATAACCTTGTATCAAAAGTATGGTTTATTTCCCTGACCCTTTCTTTTTATAGTCCCATGAACACACTAGCTCAGGAAAATATTTTTTTTTTAAGTGGAATGAAGGCAAGGGGAGTTTTCAATATCCTGTAGCAAAGGAAAATGCATGGGGATATGAGCATCCCTAGGATTTCAATTTACTCTGTGGGTTCTCAGATTGTGGCCTTGACAAGTTGGTTTATGGGCCAATCAAAAGGGCCATTAAAGAACACAGGAGCAATGACTTACATTTCCCCTAGATGTACTATTGTGGCATTTTAAAAAAGAATTGAACACCCTGTATTTTAAAGAATCCATTATTGCACACTCTGTTATTTAAATGTGAGAAACATAAAAATAAATCCACACTGGACATTTCTTCTATAATAGCCATGTTTTATAAATAATGAAGAATGTAAGATATGCACATTCATGCAGAATCTGCACATTTGGGAAAGCATGAGATACTATGTTTTTAAGGACAGCGACATTAGGTGGTAAATAAAGCATGCAAAAATCATTCTTCTCTTCCAGTGTTTCCATATCCTGATTGATATTCTAAGACAAGCAATACAATATACAATGAATAGGAGACTCACCACTAAGATCTATGAGTGAAATAATAATAAAAAGGTTTGTTATCCAGGTTGTAAAATGCATTAATTCAGCTTGAGGGGAAAGAAAAAAGAAAGCTTCAAACTCCTCAATGGGAATGGAGTGAAAACTATGGGAAAGATATTTCAGAGCAGAACTAGAGAACATTGTTTCCTAATGAGGTAAAATACACTCTTACTACTAATCTGAGGGAAAATCATTTCATGGTCATTAGGCATGACTTTGGTGTGTAGTGTGTGGGTTTATGTCACCTAGAAGGCTTCCCTTTGGATATGTAGTAGATTTAGTGCACAGTAAATACCAGGAGATGATTAATAACCTCATTATAACTGCATGAACTGAGATTGTGAAAAAAATATGGAATAACAATTTATTATTGGATATAGAAGCTGGGCTGAAGCGTTCATGGAACACACTCTGCCAGATTAAATTGACACGTTTAGGTCAGTTTATAATACAATATCTATCATCCATTTAATCATGGATGAAGGATCCAGGCTGATTCGCATTATCAAGATCTGGACAATGAGCTTGGAAAAGCTGACCTTTCTCAGTTATGCCCACCTGGGTTCTCAGCCCAGCACCAAGACATATTTCAGGGCTGGGGAGAGGGAATAGCTGTGGTCCATCTCTGTCTCCCTGTCCAGGATTCCTGACCAGCTGGACACTGGTTTTCCATCTTTGTATTTGGTGTTGGGCACAAGGGACAGGGTGTGGATTTTGTTAGGCAGAGGGGTGGTCAGCACACTAACACACTCATGCCTGACAGCTTATTATTCTGGGAGGCCTTAAACACCCATGCCAAGGCTTACTTGCCAGGGACAGCTTGAAACTTCATGGCTGCCCAACATGTCATTGGCTCAGTACATGTGGTAAGTTGTTCTAGTGTTCTCAAATGGGCAGGTAGCTGATGGTCTGTGTGTAGGGGAGTTTCCTTTGACTCCTCTGTCATGGACAGACCATTTCCTAGTGGAGTTTAGGGTCACAGCTGCTTCTACCCTCTGTAGAGGTGGTAGGCCTATTAAAATGACCAGCTCCTGGGAGGCTAATGGAATTTCGGATGACCCTCAGAGAGTTTCCAGCTGACATGCCTGATGCTGCTGCTGAAGCCCTAGGTACGCTGTGGAATGCAGAAATTACTTAGATAGTTGACACAATCATTCCTAAATGCCTCCTTTGGCAATGCAGAATTCAGTCAGCCCGCTGGTTTATGAGGGAGCTAGAGGCAATGAAGTAGATAGCAAGAGGGCTGGAACACAGGTGGCATAAAACTTGATGGGAAGATAAATACAGGTAAAGTAAGACCACATTATTGTGCTTAATCTGTGGCAGTGATGACAGTGAAGAAGCAATACTTCACCACAACCATTGCATCCTTGGGGTGCCATCCAACAGAGTTTTTACAAGAGGTTTGGTCTACAAGAGATCTCAGTACTACTCAGTGACATGTTTGCAAGACATTTTGAAGGTATAGTCACTGGCATCTGACATGGCCCAAATACCATAAGCTCTTCAGTTCATTTGATGAATGTGTCCAGGGCAATGTTTGATTTATTTTGTAGGAGAATTTTCAATTATTGTGACCTAAAGATGTGGAAAAGGTGCTTGAAGGGGGTATGGCCTACCATATGTCCATTTGACTCTGGTCCTTCATGGCTGATAAGGGCAAGAAGAAGGGGACTGACTGCTGGGGTCCAGAGGGTAATTAACACCTTCTTGTGAGAGGGGATGATCCCAGTCTCCTTGAAAGAAGTGATTGGGAGACCACTTCTAATGAAGTCTCACCTGGACCCTGAGGATTATGACAATGATAAGCCATTCACAAATATTCCCTTTTGGAGAAAGGTGCTTGAACAGGAGATGGTCAGAAAAATCCAGGAATTCTTGGATGAGACATTATCTATAAAGTAGGGCTGCACTCATACAGCAGGTTAGGTTCCAGACCCCCGCCGAAAAGTGAAAACCGCCAAAAAGCAGATCAGCTGTAGCATGGGGGTCTGGAACCTAACCCACTGATCACACCAGAGCACGATCATCTCAAGCGAGAGTCTGATTGCACCAGAAGAGGAGAAGATCAGCTGTTAGCACACTACAGCTGATCTTCCCTTCCTCCGGCACGATCAGCTCGAGCGGGGGAGTCTGATCATGCCAGAAGAGAAGATCAGCTACAGCTGATCTTCCTGTCCTCCGGTGCGATCAGCTGGAGTGAGGAGCTCCAGCCCCTCTCCAGCTGATCGCCCCGCTGGTGCCGTATTAGCAGAATGCCGAGAAGCAGGGCGCCGAGAAGCAGGGCCCTACTGTACCAGGGATTGGGAACCTCAGGCCCTGCAGTCAAATGCAGACTTCTCAGTCTTTCTGTCTGGCCCTCAGAACACCCAGGCCATGACCCTCCTTCATACCCTCCTTGAGTGTTTCTGACTGGCTGGAATTGTCCTGATAATGCCTGTTCATTGGATGAAGGACAGAGAGGGGTATGTGAGTGTGTGTAGAAACTAGCCTATTGTACAAAGGTAAAATTTACACTGTTGGGTTTGTTTGGTAACTTTAAAAATGAAATAGGTACAGTTTCGTGGTCCTATTTCTTAGCAGAGATATAAACGCAAACAGCAGAAGTGAGAGTAAAACCTTTCCCTAGGCACTAATAACAGCAGACACAATTGTCTTAGGTAAAAAAATAAAGAATGTTTACTCATGAGCTTTCATATGTTCAGGAAACATAGGCTCTAGCTTAGATGAAAGAAAAGGAGTCTATTAGTCTTTGGTAATGATGCTCTCAGGAGAGCATCTTCCATGCTGCCTCTCCCAGAGGTAAAAAGTAATGGCAATGGCAGATATGCAGGAGTTGGCGATATCCCAGGACAAAGGAGGAGGAAACCAGGTAACTAACCCCACCCATTAGGAAGTTACATCATGGTAAACAGGTACATGTTTAAAGGGAACATGCAAGTTTGCTTATTCTAACAGGAATCAGTGATGGGTGGATGAGGGTCAATAATCTTAAACAATTCTCCTGACAAGATGGAATTGCTGTGAGTAGGTGGTTCAGAGTGGTTCATGTGCACTCGCTGGGGTTGCACTTCTCTTAAAAGACCAGGTTTGTCATTTGGGATGTTCCAGCTTTGTCACTAAAGCCCCAAGTAGCCTCTGTGGCACAGAGTGCTTTTGTCAGTTGAGGCAGATGTGCCAACACTAGCCTGTCCTCAGAGCTTGGAAAAGTTAATTTTTGGAGCTACAACTCCCATCAGCCCCAGCCAGCATGGCTGCTGGATTGGGCTGATGGGAGTTGTAGTTCAAAAAAGTAACTTTTTCAAGCTCTGCCTGTCCTAGACAGAGAGAGCCTGGTCATGGTAATCTGTTCTCTGGTAACATCCAGGTCCACCTACTATAATGTATTATATATGAAAGTACATTTGAAGACTGTTTGGAAACTTCAATTATTTTGGAATATAACCACACTGACCTAGCAAATAAGACCAGATGTTAGTATTATACCATGCTGGTGCTTGAAGAACTACACTGGCTTCTGGTCCAATCTGAGCACAATTCAAAATGTTGGTGGTTTTTACCTTTAAAACCATGACTTGGGGTCTGGATATCCAAAGGGACAGTGTTCATGCATCAACCTGTCCATGTAGACATACACAGAATTGCACAGATTCCAAGAAAGGAGGGAAGGAATAGACTGAATCCAAAATTGTGGAGAGGTGGGATGTAATAATCAGAATATTCTGATGGAAATGCCTAATTTTTGAGAAATCAAATGTTAAGATTGAAATGGTGATTAGATACTTCACTGTTTTGGATGCTTGTATTGAACCTCTCCACTGTGCACATTTCAATATTTTGAGAGTCCATTAACTAGCACTACATTAATTGAACAAGTATGTGAACTGTGTCTTGGATTTTCTTTAACACATTAAAAAAAAAGTAAGAGACAGATAGATTATTGTGCCCTGGTTTGGGGAAGGGGTGATGGTTAGTTTTTCATACCTCCTAAACTCAGTGGGTTGCTACAGTCAAGTGACCCTCACAGGATTATTATAAAGATGTGTTTGTGTATGTGTATATTTTCATGCAGACACCAGAAGCCCAGCTATTCCAAGCACTGGGGATGAGCAGTAATAGGGAATAATATAATGCTCTAATTAAGTGCTTATAGAGCCACTGTTTTATTTCCTCTCCCAGCTGACTGAGGACTAGCGGTGACTCAGCAGCGTAAAGAGCCCTCATGTGGAAACAACCTGTGTCTACTAATTAATTACAGCAGACAACATAGTCACGCAACATCGTTTCTTTGACCTAAAAACATGGGATGGGACACCACATTCCTTCTTCTGTTTCATGAGGTACAGAATATCAAAACTGGGATTGTGTGATCCCCTTGAAACTCCAGTCTGTTGTTGGAATTTTTGAGGGAGCCTGTTCCATGAGGACAATATATCTAACAAAGATTATCCAGCAACCAGAATCACTACATGAAACCATTGTATTTTGTCATTTGCCTGGCTGGCTATTATGTAAATCAAGAAGGATCAAAACAGAAATAACTTTTTTAACTACAGTGAAGGAAAGATATAACACCTTTGCCCCCATGTGGTGTTATATGCCAGACACTAGGGAAGGTTCATTGTGTGGGCACAGAAAACTGTGGTTTTGGGAACATCGTAAAGAATGTAAATACAATCAAAAAATGGAAGAGAGAAGATGCAGACAAGCTTTTGGCAGGCATTTGTATCTGTGTTTGCACTTAAACAAACCTGCGGATCATGCACTGTAGCGCCCCTGGGGATATTTTAGAAGCTGTGGCTGGTACACAATGTGTCATTTCACCTCATAAGTTGGGAGGCTTATGGAAAGAAGCATGTTACACCAGGACCCCAGCATCTATGTTGAGTTTCATATAGAGATCTGCGAGCATTTTAACCTGACCAGTTTGGATTCTGTATACTAGCCCAAGAGTCTGCCTCCTTTCCTGTTCCACATTGAGATTCCTGCCCTATCGTGCCCTGAAGACTCACCAAAGCCTGGGTCTGAATATGACAGAAGCATAAAAACAACTTGCTTTGGTTGTTAGTTGGAGGGCATATTTAAGCAAGTGGCTGTGGAGTGTATGTGTGACCATTTCAGCATGGCTGGCACAAGACACTGATTGTGGGCACACTAGTCGCTTCAAAAGTAGCGAGAATGGTTTTTCTGGCTGTGTCTTGAAGTGACTCTGCCCTCTGCTGGCCACACCTCCCTTCAGACCTTTCAGGACCACCCACAGCAAAGTGTTGGGCCAATCACTTCTCTGCCTGAGCCTACAGCAAAGTGTTTCCATTGGCCACAACTGGACGGGCAACAGGTTGATCTACCAATCAGCTGCAAAATTTGTCTGAAGCTGAATTTTTAAAAAAGTGCACTCGAGTTGACTTGACCAGGGTTTTAGGGTAAAAAGAGGCAGAGTTTGACTGGTGTTGTGTGTGCCCCCATTTTCAGAAAAGACAGGTGGAGACATACTGGAACTGGCCCTTTGTCTCTACCCCTTGTGCTGTCCGAAGTAAAAATTATGACCCTTCCCATTCCACATACAGAAGCAAACTGGACTGCCAGCTGAATCTTCAACACTGGAAGCAGGATAGCCTCCACCACCACACCTGAGGGCACCACAGTATTTAGGGAGGGCAGAGCATGCCAACTAGAGTGGAGTGGTCAGAGGTGCTTAGGAGGAACAGCTAGGGGCTGCCACCACTGCCTCCTAGCATCTGTCACCTGGAAGAGTCGCCTCACTTTGCCAAATCATGGGGATGGGGGAGAAACCTGATTCACTTCACATGTAAAGGTGAACCCACAAAATTCACATTTTGAAATACTTGAACCGAAGCACAGGTTTCTTTCAAAATTTGCACTTCTCCGACTTTGCAATGCAGTTCTCCAGTCAAGTAATGTGACCAAAAATGCATATGCTAGGGTAAAGTGTGCAAGGGAAATTTTTTAGTAGTGGACAAGCTTGCAATAAAACTCTGGGTTCCTTAGAACCCGGTTTGAAAAGCCCAGGTTTCCTCAGAAAAGGAGTTAGGCTAAATGTTTACCCAGGATAAAAGGCATGGCATAGTCCCAGAGTGGGGAGCATTACAGTGTCAGTTCTGGCCCTGTGACTCAGTTTCCCCTCCCTTCAAACCCACTTCCTTTTTGCCTTCACCCTTAATCCACTTTATTTTGCCAAGAGACATACTTCAGGTTCAGGCCCTGCACATATATACCTCCCTCAGTTCAGCACACAATTGCTGGAGTAATGAGGTTATATCCAGTGTTAGTCCTGCTGAGAGCAGACCCACTGAAATTAATGGACACAATTAACTTAGGCCCATTAATTTTAGTGGGTCTGCTCTATAACGTAAGTGGGGACAACCTGTTGAGAACATGTCAGGAAGGTGGAGGCATTGATATGTGATTTCTAGGGGAGGGTCTACGAAATTACAAGCTACCAGAGCAGAGGGGAGTCCACACACACACAAGAATCATGACATTTTGACACTACCTCCAGCAAATGTCATCTGGGACAATTATCCCATTTGCCCAAAGTGCAGTTAAGTCCTGCCCTTACAGCACAAATCTGTGTACTTGAGCAATACTGGCTTGACTCCTTTCATTTCATTTTTCCTTTAGTTTTGTGGCACTGCAGGTTTGTACATCCATCTGCTGGACAATGCTGCAGATAGTAAATGGCTATGGATATGGGCTTTAAAAACCTCTTCTCTGACTAGTTTCACTATTTTTTTTTTCTGGAGACAGTGCCCTCTGCTGGCACCCGGGTTTTTTTTTTAAGCCTGTAAAAAGTCACTTGGATCACAACATGACAAAAAAATTGTTACAATCTTTAGCTAAAACAAGAAATTGTAACAAGGAAATAGCACTGACTGAGATTGCTACACGTCCCTGCTTATGATATGCTAAGTCCCACTCACGAAATACTCGATTTCATCATTGAACCCATGGCTTCCAGTCCACCTGGTTCTTAAACAGATTTCAAAATCACAGAGCCTGGATTTAAATGGATCAATTGCCCCTCTCCTCTGCCCCCCGCAACTTCTTTTGTGTATAATACATGGCTGACGTCACTGTAGATTTTGAAGTTCTGAGACACTGGCCATCTGCTCCTGATTATGGGGACCTGACCTCTTTAAAACTGTACAGACAAAAGCAATCTCATCCCCTGTCCTCCTGCTGCAAGAGTGACAGATGAGGAGGGAACCCTGCCAGGGAAAGCATGGCATCAGCGCTACATAGTGGCGGATGATATGCTAAGCCTTGCCTCTGTGCAATTGCTTGATCAGTTGAGATAAGAAATATGTGCCTCACACAACCAGGGACTAATTGTGTCATTGGTAGGAGCCAGAGTGACCTGGGAAGATGTGGCACTAAAAAGGAGGTGGGGGCAGAAGGAACTTTCTGCCTACTTTTAACTCGTTCTTTTTTTTCCCATTTGCTTTCCACTTTCCCCCCGGAAAGATTGTGGCTCTTTCTTGTCAGGCTCAAAGGGCAGGCATAAGAGTTCCAAGAGCAGCCCAGAGGAAAATCTCCCCTGCAAGTACAGTTCCTCTTTTAGATGTGCCTTGAGACTGAGGGCCAAACTACAGTGGTGCTATTTAGGGCTTGGAGAAGGGATTTCCCTCCAAAGCAAATAGGAGCTAAGGAGGGATTTCCCCCAGGATCGTATTGGGGAAGAAAGGGTTAAATCCCCCCCTCAATGCCTGCTCTGATCCCATGAATTATCAGCTGATGCAATCTGCATTTTTAAAACAGCAGCAGTAGCAATCCATGTTAGATGCAAAATATGCATTTAACATCACATGTTGTTTGGCCCTGAGAAAGCATTTTGTTTGTGTGTAATGTGGCATCCAGTACTGCTATCACTCTGGCAATGTAAGCACAAATGAACAGGCAAATCATTGTCACTTGGGAAAGACAACAAGCAAAAGAAAGGCGATTTCATATATTACTTTTTTCATCACAGAGACTATAAAAATCTGGTAAACCTGGGCTATCTTCTGCTGTAATGAAAGTTTATTTTGTTTTTGTTGTTTAGAATATATTGTCTGTTTTGGTTGTAAGCCACCCAGGGAATACTTATCGATGGGCAGCTCCATCAGTTTAGATGATGATGTAATCCTAATTTACAAAAAATATTTAATTAAACTTTGGCTATATAAGCTACCTAATTATGGAAATCTGAGTTCTTTAAAACTGTATAGTCAAAGGGAAACTCCTCAGCTCTGTCCCCCTGCCTGCTCGAGTTACGAGAAGGATGAGGAGGACAGTAATTGTGCACACACACCCCATAAAATCAGGACTGCACAGTTAACTCTGTGGCACAACAGTGCACATGCACAAGAGAATATTGATATGCAAATACATTTTTAAAATGTAATCTCTAAGCTCACTTATTAACCTAGCTAAAATAGAGAGATAATGTAGCATAGTGGATGAGACTGGGCTACAAATCCTTTCATAGCTCACCTCTAACAACAGCTCACTAAGTAGCCACACTCACACCCTGTGGCAAGAATGAGGAACCGTTGGCCCTCCAGATATTGCTGAACTACAGCTCCCGTCACACCCAGCAAGCATGGCCAATGGCCAAGGATGATGGGAGTTCAGCCATTCAGTCATTCAGCCATGTCTGGAGGGCCAGAGGTTCCCCACACCTGCCCTATGGGGGCATACATAATTGTTTTTAACATACAGAATTGTTCCAAGGATTACAATAAAATGGTGTATGTGAATACCCCCCCCAAAATGCTGCTGCTCTTCTTCCTCTTCCTCTTCCTCTTCCTCTTCTTCTTCTTCTTCTTCTTCTTCTTCTTCTTCTTCTTCTTCTTCTTCTTCTTCTTCTTCTTCTTCTTCTATGTCATTAGGTTCCTTGGTTACTAAAGAGCCCTAACAAGAAGTTTTTCTTCATTTCAAAATCTAAATCCTGCATTAAAAATCTCTCTCTGCCTCCTTGTTTTAAAAAAAATACCTTGGGCATAACTTCAGTGAGCATAGCTTTTCACTAACTGACTAGTTAGTGACTGACTGGCTGTATTCTCATCTTATTGGTCTTGGGGTCCAAAGAGTTGTGTGAAGCTAGCATAACAGACGAGGGGGTCCAAGGTCTCTTTTCCTTCAACAACTTAATACAGCAGGGATGGGGAACCTGTGGCTATCCAGATATTGGTAGACTACAGCATCCATTATTCCTGACCATTGTCTGTGCTGTTTAGGATTAACAGGGGTTGAATTCTAGTAACATCTGGAGGGCCAGAGGTTTCCTATCCCTGTAATGCAGTACACTGCTGACTGCATGATATGTAGAGGTATAAAGCTCCCTTAAATGTGCTAGTACTTTCTGGAATGTAGATGTCCTGTCTGAAGTTGAGAGATTCAGTCTCAGATACGGCTGTGATTTTTTAATCTTGTTATTAAAGTTACAGTTACATCAAAAGCAGTGACCTCATTAACCTAACTAAGCTTCCTAGGAACTTTTGCCCTGGCTACTCTGACTAAGCATGACATTGCAGTGCTCCAACATTGACTCAGCAACAACCCCTCTCCAGTCAACTTAAGTAGGCTTGGCTTTCACACATATATGTGGCTTCTCCTCAACATCTGTTGAATCTCCCGCTTCAGCTGCTGCCATGTGGGGGGCAAAGGAGGCTGGCTCTCAGTTTCCCCTTCCAAGAATTGTGGGCAGTTGGCTTGCTTGACCATGGGAGGCTGCGGGGCACCCGACTGGGAAATGACAGGTGAAGCAGGAGGTGCCTCTGACGTGGGCACGAGCACTGGGGGGTGTCTAACAGAGCAGTCTCCAATGGGGGCAGTCTCTGACAGCTCTGTTTGTGCTTCAGTGGAGGGGCAGAATCAGGGGGAGTCGAGCTGTCAGTGACAGGAATCTGCATGCTCTGTAGTCTATCCTTGCTGCTAGTTCCTTCCCCCAGCTCATCATCCCAGTCCTCAATGTCAGAGTCTGGTGTCTCGAAGCCTCCCCTCCCAACCTGGGTCACAACTGTGGGGCTGTGCTGAATTCAGCACCTGAGAATACATGTGGAAAAACTTTACAAGCGAATGAGAGGGGAAAATCATCCTCCTTTCATCATCTGCAAATGTTCATACAATGAGGTTTTTGAGGAATACATTAAAAATCAGGTTCAAGCTGGGTACAATCCTATGGAGATGCTGGGGTGGCATGGTGATTTATTTCCTGCTTGTTGTTCTCCATCTCACTGTCACTCTATCTGTCACATTTTTCATGGCAGCATCATGCATCCGGTGCTTGGTGGATGTGGTCCCCATCAAGAATGAAGAAGGAGTTGTCATCATGTTCATCTTGAATTTTGAGGATCTGGCAGCTCTCATTGCCAAAAGTGCCCGACAGACCCTACACCAGCGTCTGTCCCAAGGATGGCGAACAGGTGAGAAGCCCAAAGTGGCCCAGAACTCTGTCCCTAGGGCAAAGGAATGTGGGAGTTGGGGGTGGGAGTCCATGGTGGTGAGGGAACACATGTCAGCAAATGGGGAGAGGCAAATGGAATCTGTGGATTTTCTCTGGAACTTTGGATACATGTGGTTTATAGCGTGGTCTGGAGACCTCGTTATATGAGGTCTCATTGACAGAGTTGTGACCATGCTGGCAACTGTGGAAGAATGTTTTGTCAGAAGAACACCTTCAAAATGCAACCATAGGCAGTGAATCCAAACCATAGGCAGTATATTGAGAAGGAAACATGTCCTTGTGTAATGTGGCAACAACAAAGCCAATCCCTCATAGAGGGAGAAAGAGAGAGCAAGAGGAGAGTATCAAGTAATGGACAAGGGTCTTAACATGAACATCACAACCCTTTGTGCTGGCTGTACCTTTCCTCAAGCATGGATTACCAAGGTGCCTATAGTCAGGACTCTATTGCCAACTTCCTGCAACCATAACTGGAGTTGTCACTGAGCTCACACTTCTCAGCATGAAAGTGTGAGCTCCAGAGAGCTCACAAAATTTGCCTCATCTACTCAGTGTGTTTAAGTCTGGTTTTTATATATATATTAGGAATTTCCAGGAAGAAGTAGTGTGTGGGATTCTACAGCACACCAGTGAGAAACGTTGTCATTGCTCTCAACCCAGGCAAGCCTGCTGTTGGTTCCATACACTATGTGGAACTGGAGAGTTGGGCTCATCCAGGGCTTTTGAAGACAGAGGGAAATCGTAACTCTGTAACAGAGACCTTGGAATTGCTTGACAGAACTTTCCCCAAAATGGTTCCTCGTGGACAAATATGACAGCTGGTATAAAACCAGTTCAAGTCTTTAATGCAGATGTACCCTTCGATTCAGGGACAAGTTAACAAATTGCCTTAGTTCAGCATTGATTCATCAGGCAGCAGTTTTGAATTCTACTAGGAGGCATGCTCTGTGAAATTACTTCAGCCTCTGGGTTTTTTAAAAGAACTCAAGGAATTAAAGAAACTAATGAAGCATAGTAGTTCCATTTTGTAATATGGTCTTAGAGTTCTTGTTCCAAGCTTTGGAAGTGAATGGTGTGTGATCGGATGCATTTTTTTATAAAGCTGCATTATAAACTGGCAATAGGCTTAATGGTATCTGTAGATGAAGTATTTTCCCATCTCTACATATTTCAAAATATGTTCAACTATCACGCAGCAGATGTTAAGATTAGGCAAAGCCAGCCCATCTCAGAGCCGAGCTGGGATTACCCTCTGTTATGGCACATATTGACCTAGCATACTTACGATATTGGCTCCGAATATTAAATATGAAAGATTCAGCCTTGGTTAAGAAATGTTGGTATGACCAAATGTTGTATGGAGGATGGGCTAAGGAATGTCAATCATTACTTCCTAAATACGATCTTTCCCCAGCCAAAATACTGGAATTAAGTAAAGCTGCACTTACCAAATGGGTCTATGAGTACAATGCAGCTCAGGATCGTGCGTCCATAGTGATGGCACCGTTTTCAATCTGGTACCCATGTATCAAATTGAATCATGCGGTAGCAAACTATTTAGAAATACTGGACAGAGCACCTATCAGAAGAGCTTTTACAGCATTATGTTTCCAAGTAATGCCCACAGCCTATCTTGAGGGCCGTTATCAGGGCATACCAGTGACTCAGCGACAATGCATTAATGGCTGTAATGAAATTGAGGAGATAGTCCATTATTTACTCTACTGCCCACTTTATGAGGTCCCAAGACAGAAATTTTTATCCCCTTTGTAGACATGCTAGCACCTTATCCAGATAGGGGGAAGGTAATTACACTTTTAATAGACAATTTTAACCCAATGACCCTTGCGGTCGCAAATTTTGCAATGGCAGCACAAAAACTGAGAGACTCTTTTGTGAAGGGAATCGTAGTCTTGAAAGGGCTCACCCATTCTTAATTGTCAATGTTATGTAATTTTTATAAAGATTTTTATCTATGTATGTTTGTATATCTGCACATGGCTAATGGCTAAGTTTGCATTAAAGTTTACCTACCAAAGCCAGCCTGTTTTAGTCAAAAGCCAGAAATTATACAATATTCCTTAAACTTAAATTACTGAGGCTGCAGTCCTACATACACTTTGCTGGGAGTAAGCTCCGCTGAATTCACTGGGACATACTTCTGAATAGACACGTATAGGATTGCACTTGAAATCTTATGTTTAGCACAGTTTATGTTGAGCATCTACAGAAGTCTTTGGGCTCATCCATACTTCCTTTTAATCTGTAATGCAAGCACCTTGTGCCTCCGTTAATTCACTCTTGTCCACATGACATTTCCTATCAGCCGCTGGTCTCCTTGATTTTCTCCTAACTAAATCCAGAGTTTCCTTACCCAGCAATATTGTGAATAGTTCTGGGTAGGGAAACTTCGGATTTAGTTAGGAGAAAATCGGGGAGGGCGGCAGTTGGTAGGGAACATCATATGGACAAGGGCAAATTAATGGAGACACAAGGGGCTTACCTTATACATTAAATAGAAGTATGGATGAGCCCTTTGCTGGTTTCCACTTGTCACTTGTTTGTCAAGTTGTAGAAACGTTTTAGACATCTGTATCCATATACTCTAAAGGAATTGGTTGTAGGGTTTGGGAGTTCTTAGATCTGAGTTTCACCCAGCTCTTTGGCTTATTATTTATAAAAATGTATGTTTGTATTTTCTTAAAAGGGAAAGTACAGATTATTATATTAAGAATCAAATCAACAATATAACACCACAAATACAAAAAAGAAATAGTTAACATATGGAGGAGCTGGACATACAATATCTTAAAGGCACTGAAATCAACTGAAACCAACTGATATGTGTTTGGTTAGATTATCAGAGAAGTCCGGTACTCAAAACCCCTTTTTGGTTTTAATTTGCAATCTATCTCAGAAAGCTAAGTGGAAACACATGATTGTGGCAAACAACCCAACTTTGCTTAATATATACATCAACCAGAATAAATGGGGGGGGGATTCATGCTTTCATTCCATAGTTCTGTAAACCCACTGCCAGTTAGTGCAGACAGTACTGAGCAAGATGGCCTAACAGTCTGACCTGGTATAAGACAGCTTCCTATGTTCCTGTGTTGGAACTTGCATTTGTACAGAAATACCATTCACGTGTTTGCCACCAGAAGCCTTGCTGCATCATCCATGACCTGACACTGAGGGCCGCGGGAACTAACTGCTGCATTCGGTTAATGCTATGAAGCAGAATGGCATTAAGTCAGTGTTGGAAGAACATTACACTGGTGCGGAATGCAGGTGGTGTTTTGCAGCTAGGGCCCACAATGCTAAAGCATCCCAGACACAGCGCTCTGCTGCCGGTAGGAATGGGCAAATCTGTCCATTTTGGCTTCTCTCATTTTTCAATCTTAAATTCAGTTCTCCACAGTTCTGCATCGGTTTGTAATTTTTTTTAAAAAAAAGTTTCATGAAAATTCATCAGCATTTTAGTGTGACTTTCTCTTAATATACACTTTTTTGTATAGAATAGTGTCTGTTATACATATTTTTGCAAAGCAATTTCCCCTCATGGTGCATTTTTGTATGCGATTTTCACTAATATGGAGTGCCTTTTACCAGCTTCGGCTGGTGAGACAGTTGCGGCCATTTCTGGACCGGGATGGCCTGACCACTGTTATCCACGCACTGGTAACCTCTAGGCTGGATGCGCTCTATGTGGGGCTGCCCTTGAGGTTGGTCCGGAAGCTGCAGCTGGTGCAAAATGCGGCAGCGAGACTGCTCACTGGAGCAGGGTATCACCAACATGTCACCCTGCTGCTGAAAGTATTGCACTGGCTGCTCATTTGCTACCTGGCCAAGTTCAAGGTTCTAGTTTTGGCATACAAAGCCCTATACAGTTCGGGACCAGGATACCTGAAAGACCATCTCACCCCTTATATGCCCAGTCGATCACTGGGCTCTGCTGGTGAGGGCCTCCTGCAGATACCATCTTATCAGGAGGTTCATTCTGCATAATATAGGAAACGGACCTTTAGTGTGACGGCACCTACCCTGTGGAATTCCCTCCCTGTGAATATTAGGCAGGAGCCATCTCTGCTATCTTTTTGGCGCCTTTTGAAGACTTTCCTCTTTCAACAAACCTTTTAGGTTGAGACCTATCCCAGTCTGCATCTGTGTCAGAATTCTTTAATATGTTGTTTAATAATGTTTTTAACCCTTTTAAGGTTGTTTTTTAAATTGTTTTTAATGCTGTTTTGTATTAATGTATTTTAAGATCTGTTTTTATGAAGTTTTAAAGTTTTTTGGTGCTTTGTTTGCCGCCCTGGGCTCCTGCTGGGAGGAAGGGCGGGATACAAATTAAATAAATAAATAAATAATATGTATATTTTTATGCACACCTAGTATATACATTTTTGTACATATTACGTAGCTGGAGAACTGCATTGCAAAATTCAGAAAATTTCAACTTTCAAAGGATGGCTGTGTTTTGGTTCACATATTGTTTCAGAAAGTGGAAATTATGTAGGTTCACCTTTAAATGTGAATTGACACTAATTTCTCCTCCATCTTTTGCCAAATGCTGATGTCCCTTCAATTGCTGGAGTTGTATAGCAATGGACAAACCCCTTGTAGCTGGAGATATTTGAGGCATAGCACCGAGCCAGCTGGTCTATGCTGAGTTCTGAGGAACAATGCTCCTGTGTGTTGTTTATACTGTTCAGCTATAAGCCGACATTCTTGTCAAGAATCACAATACAAATGATGACTGCAAGCTACAAGTTATTCCTTTTATCCATTTTTGATGAGGTGCAAAAGGACCTTTCACGTAAAGAATGGATTACTTTTTTTGATAATAGTCATCAGCTTTCCAGCAGTGGAAAACACTAGGACCCTATTCCATAAAACTTTGAGTTTGACATCTCATTTTGGAAGAAAAGTTAAACCACAGGCCCACCTCTCTTAAAGGCCTAGTCAAACCACAAAGCAGACGCATTTTACCCAGTATAGTACATGAAATATTTTATTTCATATGTAAATAGTGGAAGCTCTTGTATACAACTCCCCTCTTTGTATAGATCATTTTGGAAGAATCTTCCTAGGATAACGTCTGCGACTTTTGTTTGCTGCCCTTGCTGTCTTTGATATGGGTTTGATCAGAGCTTGGAAAAGTTACTTTTTTTAAACTACAACTCCCATCAGCCCCAGCCAGCATGGCCACTGGATTGGGCTGATGGGAGTTGTAGTTTAAAAAAGTAACTTTTCCAAGCTCTGGGTTTGATATATGTTTTGATCCTTGCTAGTACTAACATAACTTTCTACGATGATCACTTCTTTGTTATTTTTTGTTGGTACCTAAATAATGTTTTAAAAACCTTAAGTGTAGTACAGAGGTTTGTCCAATAAAAAACGTATCACTTCACCTGTTCTGGGATATCGCAGGTGACCACAGAGGAAGAATGAGAAGCCTAGCACTCAAATAATGCATAATTGCCACATTGGGTCAGCCCAATGGCCACTCTAGTTCAAGGTGCTGTCTACAGACAATAGGCAGTCAGATGTCCCAAGGCAATACTGGAGGAGGGCACCAGCAGTGAGGTGGCAAACTTAGAAGTGCAGGGTCCCTTCATAATAGTCACACCATGCCCCCTTACACCCACATCCTCTTCTAAGATTATTTTATTTATTGAATTTATATCCTGCACTTCCTCCTGAAGAAACCCAAGGTGGCAATACAATCAAATTATATTTTATTCAGCAAAAATTATTTCAGTCTCTGCGATTGATAAGTGACTTGTTTGGATGCCAGGAATCCCAGTGGTCCCAAAGAGCTCCTGTTTTCCCCTCCCCTGCATTTACCTAGTGGCTTCTGTCTCCTTGTAGTCTCCATTTGAGATCAGGTTCACCTTATAAATTATGTTCTGCAGTTTCTACTGCACAGTAAGTGTGGGTGGATGTTTTAAAATTCCATGATATACATGTCTACTCAGAGAAGCAAGTCTCTTTGTGTTTAATAGGGCTTACTCCCAGGTAAGTGAGTACAGGATTATATCCTAGGCTTTCTTGTGAGGAAGGGGCAGATAAGGGTTCATGGTGAAAGGGCCCCTTGTACACACCAACCTGGGTGTAAGCACACTTGAATACAATTGGGATTTCAGCATGCATCTAAACACACAATAATCATGCCAGATTGGTTGAAGTCTGGAGGTGTACTAGGAGGGGTAGGGGACAGAGACAAAAACATGTCCCTTCCTTTATAAAGATGCATTATTTTGGTTTAGGGAAGCAAAGTCTGATGCCTATGACACAAGCATTAAGGCTGTAATCCAGTACATGTCTACTCAGAAGTAAGGTCCATTGGGTTCAGTGGGGCTTACTCCAGGTAAGTATGCATTGGATTACAGCCTAAGTCCCCCTTTGCAACCATTTTACACCTCCTTATATATCTTCACAAGCCTGTGAGGTGGATTGAGCCCAAGAGCATCAAATGAGCTTCATGGTTGAGTGAGGATTTCAAATCCTTTTTGCTCAAAAATGAAAAAGAAGAAAAACTGTAGTTATTATGAAGTATTAATAAATAACCACAACAAATGAATCAATGCTTGGTTTTTAATTATTTAAATCTTGAATTTATCCCAGCATGAGCATCTGAACAGAATTGCTGTAAATCTTAAATCGCTTTCAACCCCCTCCATCTGAAATACAATGCCTAATTGTGCACTGAATGTAGCATTGCCATCCTAAGATCAGCAGGTAAAAGGCATGCAGTAACATAACTCCACCTCCCCAACTGAAACATCCAGACTCGCATCCAGCTGTATGGATCTGTGAGCACGCACACACACACACCTTCCCTACTTTATGTTTTTTCTCTCTTTCCCTCCCTAACTCCTGCTTTGGGGCTGGAACAAAACCACACACACACACCCCTTTTGGCTTAAAGAGAAAGAGAGAGAGAGTTAGCAGTACACTTCCCCTCTCTCTGCTTCAGAAAAGTAAGGTACCAATCTGAGAAGGTTTCTAGTTACTGCTTTAGCATGGAGTTCCCACACATACACACACACAAAATCAGGTGCTTGGGATTTTATTTGCATTGTCATGCTGATTTTCTTCCTACATTTGTTCATGAGATACATATTTACCTGGTAGTAAGCCCCACTGAACACACTGGGACTTACTTCTAAGCATAGAAAGGGAAGGAAGGGGCTGTAAGGGTGCCATCCAAGGCACATTTACTTAGGAGTAAGTCCCCATTGACCCCCCCTCTCTCTCTCTCACACACACACACAACTTGATCCCCCCCCTTTCAGAAAACTCCTCCCTGGGGCAAAGGAAAGGAAACACTCGCTGGCAGACAACAGGATCTTCAGCATGCAAGGACCCATATACTGCTCCATACTTCCCTTCACAGCTTTTTTAAAAAGCAAGCCCCAAAGCTTGCTGCTGGCGGGCAGTCTGAGCTTGCAGTGATTATAAGAAAGTATCTGGGCTTGGCTGTCCACTGTCCCCTCGATGTAAACTTCTGTCTCTCAGCTCCTCGTGAGTCTCTCTTCCCAAGGCAACCAGGAAATGCACGCTGAGCACATGGTGATGGTGCTACTTGATTGGCCATAGAGTCAGAGGGACTCTAGGAGCGGGCTGGGAGGGGTCCGACTGCAAAAAAAAATAACTGGACTCCATCCCAAGGCATCCCATTGTGAAAACACACCTGGAGGGCACAGTCACAATATTTTTAATATACATCCATATATCCCTAGTCTCCCCATGAGAACACTTTGTAGTCAGAAACATGCCTTAATGATGTTCCATTATTTTACAAATAGTGGGCCAGCTCTACTGTTAGACAGGCAGCAGATACTGCGATGCAGCAGTGACAGCCACCTGGCTGTTCCTCCCTCTCCCCCCCCTTCCCTCTGTTGGAGGAGAGGGCTGTGTATATCACACAGCCTGTCCTGAGGACTGCTAAACTACCTGCTGCCTCAGGTGAGGTGAAGGATTCTATCCCATCACTAGTGTTGAAGCAAGTTTCAGCTGCCATCTTGTCCTTTGCATCAAGCACCAAAATGTCATGGGCTGGCCCTGGGTTAACCCTTCACCATGCCATTCTCCCACTGAAAATCCTCCTCTCTCCAAGTTGTTGTCTGCACCTGAAGATGCTGTTTGCAGCAAATAGTCTCTGTTCCGGGCCTGTCCATAACCAGAAGATAACTGGGGGACGCAAGACTCCATCCAACCTCCGATTGCTGTTGTGTAATGCTAGGTCTGTGGTACAAAAAACAACAATCATCCATGATATGATTCTGGATGAGAACCCAGACCTGGTGTGTATTACGGAGACCTGGCTGGATGAGGCCTCAGCTCCTATACTTGAGGCCATGTGTCCGCCTGGTTTCCGATACGCACAGCAGCCGAGGGTTGGTAGGCGGGGAGGGGGAGTGGCAGTCATCTACCGGGGGTCCTTGGTTTTCTCCAGACCGCCTCTCCATGAGACCAAGTTTGTTGACTGCATGTACTGGAGGTTGGGCCCAAAGGGCAGTTTAGGGATTCTACTTGTGTACCGCCCACCCCGCTGCACAGCAGACTCCCTGACCGAGGTGCTTGAGGTGGTCTCAGATGTACAGATGCTTTCCCCAAACCTATTGGTTTTGGGGGATTTCAACGTGCATGCCGAGACCGCCCTCACTGGAGCACCTCGAGATTTCATGGAAACCATGACTTCCTGGGAACTGCACCTTAGTAATATAGGGCCTACCCATGTAGCCGGTCATGCTCTTGACCTTGTATTTGTCTCGGGAGGGGAGGAAAGTGCTCTGAAAATGGGGGTTGTTTCTCTTAACCCCGTGTCATGGTCAGATCACTATCTGGTGAATATAGACCTCTTAATGCCGCACACCCTCCACAGGGGACAAGGACCTATTAGGATGGTCTGCCCCAGACGCCTGATGGATCCTAAAGGATTCCTGAATGCGCTGGGAGATTTGGATCCGGCTGAAGGTCGCCCGGTCAAAACCCTGGTGAAGGAGTGGAACAGGGAGATCACTAGGGCGGTAGACCAGGTGGCTCTGAAACATCCTCTCCCCCTGAATAGAACTCAGATAGCACCCTGGTACACACCATGGTTGCGGGGTCTGAGACAGGAGGTGAGATGACTTGAGCGCCGGTGGCGGAAATCTCGCTCTGAAGACGATCGAACACTGGTTAGAACAGCAATAGCTGCCTACCAGGTGGCAACAAAGGCAACAAAGAGGGACTTCTTTGCTGCCTCTATTGCGTCGGCAGAGTGTTGTCCCAGGAGGTTGTTCCAAGTGGTCCGAAGCCTGGTCGGTCCAGTAGCTCAGGAACCCATGGAGCAATCTAAAGCCTCCTGTGACATATTTGCTAAACGCTTTGCTGATAAAATCGAGCGCCTGAAGAGCACGATTCTGTACGCCGTGGACACAGGAAGTGAGCCGGAGGCGGCCAGTAGCACTCTGGTCCGGTGGGATTGGTTTCAGCTTCTTCCTTCTGAGGAAGTGGACAAGGTGCTCTCTACTGTGAAGCCAACCACTTGTCTGCTGGATCCTTGCCCTTCATGGCTCATTATGAGCTGCAAAGAGAGACTGAGCGAATGGATCCAGGCAATGGTAAATGCATCCTTGGAAGAGGGTGCAATGCCATTAGCCCTCAAGGAGGCAATAATAAAGCCCATCTTGAAAAAGTCCTCCTTGGATCCTCAAGAATTGAATAACTTTTGCCCAGTCTCTAATTTACCATTCCTGGGCAAGGTGATTGAGCAAGTGGTGGCCAAACAGTTACAGACACACTTGGATGAAGCAGATTATCTAGATCCATTCCAATTGGGCTTCAGGACAGGACATGGAACTGAAACAGCCTTGGTCGCCCTGGTAGATGATATGAGGAGGGCATTGGATAGGGGAGAACATACCTTTCTTCTCCTCCTGGATCTCTCAGCGGCTTTTGATACCGTCGACCACGGTATCCTTTTAGATCGCCTGGAGGGATTGGGAATAGGGGGCACTGTTTTACAGTGGTTCCGTTCCTATCTCTCAGACAGACATCAATGGGTGGCATTGGGGGATGAGGTATCAGACCCTTGGCCTCTCAATTGTGGAGTGCCACAAGGTTCTATCCTCTCCCCCATGCTATTCAACATCTACATAAAGCCGCTGGGGGCCATCATCAGGAGATATGGGCTGCAGTGTTACCAATATGCGGATGACACTCAGCTCTATCTCTCTTTTAAGTCCTCGCCAGAGTTGGCTGTGGAGACCATGTCCAAGTGCCTGGACTCCGTAAGTGGACGGATGGGAAGGAATAGACTGAAGCTGAACCCCGACAAGACCGAGGTGTTGCGCGTGGGAGACAAGGGAAGGTTGGGAGATATAGACCTGGTGTTTAATGGGGTAAGATTACCCCTGAAAGACCAGGTCCGCAGCCTCGGGGTCATTCTTGACTCCCAGCTGTCCATGGAAGCTCAGGTTTCAGCAGTGAGCCGGGCAGCTTGGTATCAATTACACCTGATACGAAGGCTGCAACCCTACCTTCCTGTCTATTTGCTCCCACGGGTGATACATGCCCTGGTTTCCTCCCGCTTAGACTACTGTAATGCGCTCTACATGGGGTTACCCTTGAAAACGGTCCGGAAACTACAGCTGGTACAGAATGCGGCGACACATTTGAGCAAGAACAGCCGTCGCCGTGATCATATTACCCCGGTGTTAATAGACCTACACTGGTTACCAGTTGTTTACCGGGCCCAATTCAAGGTGTTGGTGTTGACCTTTAAAGCCCTATATGGTTTCGGCCCAGTTTATCTGAAGGAACGCCTCCAGCATCACCAATCATGCCGCCTGACAAGATCAGCCACACAAGACCTTCTCTCAGTCCCACCAGTTAAACTAGCTAGACTGGTGCGGACCAGAGAGAGGGCATTTTCGATCGTGGCTCCCACCCTCTGGAACTCCCTTCCTTTTGATCTTCGCCATGCCCCCTCCCTGAAAAGTTTCCGCCGGACATTGAAGACCTGGCTATTCAGGCAGGCCTATGGGATTTCTGGGGTGGATTAGTCTTTTAATTGCTGTTATTAATTGGGGTTTAGATTAATTATTGAGTACGGTCCTTCTTGGTTTTATATGTATTTTATGGTATTATGTACGTCGCCTAGAGTGGCCGTTCACTTGGCCAGATAGGCGACTCAAAAATAAAATTTATTATTATTATTATTATGGGGAGGATTTTTTAAATTGGAAAATAGCCCGGGGGAGGATTAATCCCCACACTGTCACCTCAATCCATTTTATATCTGAAATTTAAAATTGGAAAACCATTAAGAAAAAGTAGGGAAGACCAGCTGTTCCTAAAAAGGCAGCTCTAGCTGTGAGAGTTTAGCTCAGATGGGAAAAGCTGCAACCTGTTGACTGCATCATGTGATCTTCTGCTGCTCAGACTTTATCACACAATAGAATGCATGGCCAAGGGGGGGGGACTGGAATCATGGGACATTTTGATTAATACATGACCAAGCAACCACATAGGGAAAAAAACCTTTCCACTAGGTAAGTTGTTTGTTTGTATTCACCCCACATCCAGAAGAAGTAACTGTGTTATTATACAGATACTGAGTTATTGAAGTATTGTTGCTGGATTTGCAGGACAGTTACTGTCCATCCATTTCTCCCATCCATCCGCCTGCCTGCCTGCCTGCCCACCTGCCCATCCTGTTAATTAATTTGGACTAGCCACTGTCTGCACAGGGATTGCACTGTTGATTAGATAGCAGGTGCCTGGCAAGCCTTCTATTTGCTACTCATTCACAAAAATGCAATGACCACCAAAGAAAGCCATTATCTGGAAGTATCGAGAGGTGGTACCACCACTGGGACCGAGAGACCCTCTTCCATAAATGAAGCAACTATTTTCTTTGTGCAAGCAACTCACCAACTAAAATTAAGCCATACCCAGAGATTCTGTCTTTCATATGGAAGTCTGCAAGCGTGCACATAACATGCAAGGGATGCTCTCCGCGCTGCACAGAAAGTGCTGTTGGCTTCCAGTTCTGACACTGTTTATTTTGGCATGTCTGTGAATTCAGTTAGCCTGAGAGTCAAATGAAGGAATGATAGGGAAGGAAATTGCATCTATGTGGAAGCTTGATAGAAAGATTATAGAAGAAGTCTCAAGTGTATAGCAATGTTTCCTGCTGCTGTTGTTGTTCAGGGACTTGACACAGTGGTGCCTTCTTCTGACCCTCCTGAGGTGTGAGCTCTTGGCCAGTCACCACTAGATATGGCAAAACCAGCTGGCAGAATACAAAGCAACTGTGCCAACTGTGTGTTGTGGTGGTCTGTAGGTGTGCTTTTCAGTCTTTGAGCCTTGCTGTCCTCCCTCCCGCTGCCTTGCCTGTTGTATGTTGTGGATAAGTTATATTTGGGTTGTTTGTGTGTTTTTGTTTTGCGTGTGTGTTTTTTTCTTTTTCTTTTCTAACAAGGTCAAAATAAGAACTCGGAGTTTAGTCTCCCGCCCCTACAACATCTCACATTCTGGCGGAAATCTCTGACTGTCACTGAGTTTGATGGAGTAGCCATTGACTATGGAAAGGTAATCACCATAGACTTTGTATGATGGTGACGATGATAAGCCTGCCTGTTTGGTTAGCACCCAAACCTTGTTCCGTGGCTGTCCTGCGACACCTTCTGTCAGCAAACAGGACAAGAGCTAACACCTCTCTGTGGCTAAGCCAGGACATTATAGTGGGGGCAGTCAACATCCAGGGAGGATAGAGCTTGGAACCATTTGCTGCTGTAGGGCATGCTCCATAAGGGCATGACAGCACCAGCCCCATACCATGCTTCTTCCAGATGTGTGGCTCCTAATGCTACCCGTGCATTGCTCTCCTCTTGTAAGCTACAAGCAAAATTGCAATTGACTGGCCTCACTATGGGAATATTGTGCTTTTTTATATGTGCATATGTGCTCCACCCACATCAGTGGGCATGACACAGCTGCTGCAGGTGGGTCAATTTGAAGCTCAGCACACATCCACTATAACGCTTGTGGTGGGTACCATTTGATTTTTAATCAGTCTTTTAATTAGTGCCTAAATACTTCCCCAGCTATATTTCTGTTAATGAAAGAGAGCTGTAGCACTATGACACTATATCATTTTTTTAAAAAAATCTTTCTGGCCACTTTTAAAAAAATGATTTTTAGAAAACTATTTCCAGGCACAAAGGGATTTTATTTCATAACTTCTTTTTTTAAAAAACTAACATGTTTGCATTATGCCAGCCCTTCCCAACCTTTGGGTCCCCAGATGCAGTTGGACTACAACTCCCATCAGCTCCAGTCAGCATGGCCTATGGTTAGGAATGATGGGAATTGTAGTCCAGCAACAACTAGGGTCCCAAAGGTTGGGAAAGGCTGCATTATGCTCTTACAGCACTATACATTCTTTTCTTTTAAATCTGTAGATAACCAGGAAAGCATTTTATTGCTAATTTGAAAAGTGATTTGAAAAACAATTAATAGCGTTACAAAATGGCACCCATCAAAAAGATCATAATGAATGTGTGCTAAGCAGCGACAGGTTCACTTTACTGATAGGTCCCTAGCCATGTTAAAACCCTACCCTTTAAAAAAGACAGAAGAGTAGCGCTGAAGGCATGTACACCAGTGGAGACTACACTACTCTTCCATTCTTCTCACAAATGTTGGAATTCCTGAAGTCTGAAAAAAGACGGAAGAATCACATGGAAAATACAGGATGATGATTTACTGTATTTTATATTCCACTTACATGCCCAAATGACTTCTAAGCAGTTTAGAGTATACAGTCAATTATAATATCCATGTGTCATTAAATACATAATAAAACAATTCCATCAAAACATTTAAAATATCTATAATTCAAATTTAAAATAATGCAAGGCCATTAAAAAGCATAATAATTAAAACAGTTAAAGGAGTAATTAACGCAATTAGATCCAGAAGTTCAAGTTCAGGGGAATGCTTCAAGATGTCTTCAAGAATTAGAGGAATTCTAGTGCTGATAGGGCCTCTCGTATTTTAGTAGGCCCTGTTGGTATAGGCATTCCACCAGCTCCTGAAGATACACAATGACAGTAGGATGACAGTGACTGGATGATGGCATCATGTGGATGTCTTAGCAATTCCACACTAAATGTTTATGTGGAAGCACTCTCAGTCTCTCCCTGTGGAAGGTGAGGCATGCTGTGATCCCTAAAATCCCAGTCATCTGGGCATGTTCTTACTGCTTCTGTTAAAAGTGAATGTGTAGGAGCTTTCCCCTTAAGGCTAACTACATTATGGGAGGGCAGTTTCATTGTGTTGCAGCTGGGGAGGGAAGGGTTAGATCTTCCCTTCCCAAGAGCTGCAGTCTATATGAAAACCAGGTACCTGGAATTTTTCTTTTTTTAAAAAAAATATGAAATATGGCTGCTAATCTCACTACTGAAGCACTTGATTGATTGATTGATTGATTGATTGTCCGCTCTCCCTCCCGAAGGTGCCAACGGCAGCAAACAAAACAATTTAACAAAAAGAAGAAAAAACACACTAAAATAGTTAAAACATTCCAAAAACACAACTACAATTAAACAACATTCTAGAAACACAGTTAAAATATAGTTCGTCTAGTTCGTATAAGTACAGTAATGTCTAGTTTGAGCCTAAGCAAGCAGTAGTATTGAGGCTGATATGCTTTTAAGCCATTCTGAAGCCATTAGGGGACAACGCATTACCCATAAGGCTACTGTTAAAAAAGTCACCAGAGGCCATGCTGGATGACAGATCTCGGATGGCCAGATGGAAAAGAGGATAAGGCTCCTGAACCTTCAATAGCTATGCAGAGGAGGGAATGGTCAAGCTACACCTGTTGAACCCCCAAGTCTACACAACTATTAAAGTTGTAGGAGCTCTGACCCCTTTTGACCTCTGTCACCCTAGATCTGTGATCAGGTCCTCCTGCATTTTTTAAAAAAAGTTAATAGAAGCAGCAGGAGAGGGAAAAGAAACTAGATTGAGCACTCTTTCCCTCTGTACCATAGTCCCAATTAAAATACATGTACAGACACACAGAGAGAGAACTGTTGTTTGTTCCATTGAGTAAAATAACATTTGACGTGTGTGTGATTTTAATTGAGAAAATGGCTATGAGTGAAGTTTTTTTTTTAAAAAAATCCTCCCCTGCACTATGCTCCTGATCTAATTTGGGCTCCCTGCTGGCTGCTATTATCTGTTTTTAAAAGCCCACAGGGTGATCCTGATAATAGAACTCCTGCATCACATTTAGTTTTGCCCTGAGAGAGGAGGAGCCAGTGTTTTTCAAAACCAGAATAACACATCAGGGAGCACAGCAGTAGCAGATATTTAAAAGGCCACTTGGCAAAGAGAAGTGCATGAATGGAAAAAACAATAGTGCTGGTTGGTTAGAAAAGGGGGGGTGGTAGGGTTACATATTTTTACCCTGGTAACTTATGATAACATTTCAACACAAAAAAAACCCTACACAACTAAAATCATAATCTTTGCAAACCTATGACAAATTTCTCTGTGTCTTCACTGAGGCTCATGTGGCATCTTGTTGGCCTTCTCTGTACTCCATAAAACACTAATTAATTAAAAATTAACAATGCATTGGAAGTGAAAACAATTGTAGCTACAATGGATGCAAGGGAAAGAAGCAGCCTCTTTTTAACTCCTCGTCAGCTGCTTGCTGAGAGATTGCTGTTCTGAACCACCTGCTGAAAACATTCTAGATAACACCAGACAAGAGGCTTCAGCTGTACTGCCAAAGGTTTTAGTTTTGAAATGCAGAGTATCACCAGGGGTATAATCATCCAGGGTCTCAGGAGGTCTTAGACCCCTTACTTTTTGGGGGAGCCAGGTCCCAGGAGGGTCCCTATGTCTCCAGCATCCTATGTGCCAATCAACATGAAATGGGGGGGGTGTTAGCCACAACAAGGAAGCAAGTTAGAATACTCTTCTCAGTGGCTAAGAGTCTTCTATCTTGCTTCTTTGTCTTTTCCTGCCGATTGGAACCAATCAGAGTGAAAGGAGTTCCTATTAGTTCCTACTATGAAAAGCCAAGTTGTGGAGAGTGAGAATTCTTTAATTGCAGAAGAGGCAGTGAATCCTGATGATAGCAACCCATCTACATCATCAAGCAGTTTGGTAGTAGCCGAAGATAAGCATATAGACAGTGAACTCAGTAATTCAAGCAATATCTCTGACGGCGAGAAAGGAGAAGCAGAAAACAGATTCAAGCCTGGGCAGATTATTCTATAATCTTAGAAGGGGGTGTGGCTGTGAGAGGGCATGGCTGTGACTGTTATGAAGAGACCCTGCACTTCTCAATTTGCCACTACACTGTTGATCACCACATTTTCTAGAGTTATACCAAATAACAGACAGCTGTGGAGTTGCTGGGAATATTAGGTTTGGCCATGTAGAATACTTTTACTATGCTATCAGGATCTAAGATATATAGTTTTGCCATAGATATGTGAAGGTTTCTATGCCTGTTTCTTAAGGGTTCTAGACATGGGTAGAAGGCCGCTTCCAACTATTAAATGCTCAAGGTGTGTCTAAGATAGCAGCACATGGTATATTGCCAGCATATCAAGGTAGAGGCTGGTAGATGGCACAAAACTGATCAGGGGTGGGGATCATGTGGCCCTCCAGAATGTTGCTGGACTGCAACTCCCATCATTTCTGACTACTGGCCATGCTGGCTAGGGCTGATGAGAGCTGGAATCCAACAATATCTGGAGGGCCACAGGTTCCCCACCCTTACCCTATGTTAATAGTACACATGTGTGCCCCCCCATTTTTTCCTTTTTGTCTTGCCATAGTTTCTGGTCAAACCAATTTTGCAAGTTTTCTTATTGCTTCAAATTGAAGTGTATCACACTAGCCAAAACTAGCCCCCAGAATTGTGACCAGCACTGCTGATAGATAGACAGGTATATCTGTCACAAGTGCCTATTGGCTAGAGTCACTGCCAAATAACACACTACCCTTGTCCCCCACAACCTGAAAAGTTTTGAACTGTTTTAAAATTATGTTTAGTACATGGAAGGGATATATGCTTATTCACATAAGCACTCGCGTAATCCTTCAAAATGAAGGGGGGAAAGTTAAATATTTCCTCTTCTTCTGTGATATAGATATAGATAGGATTTCTTAGGTATGAAACTGCTTGCCATCCAGTATAGTTAATTCCACAACTTCACTGATTTAGGGAACAAGGCTTCCATTGGGGGAATGGCACTAACAGGCTTTTCACCTGACTTGGGGTAGCAGAGAACTGGATGGTACTGGATATATAGGTTAGGCTGGTTGAAAAGAAAAGACCTCAGTACTGAAAATATTAATAAAGAGATTTGATATCAGCATTTTGGCTACCACAAATCAACTCAGCAAGGTGTCTGTGCAAAAAGACTTAATACATTTCATACCACCAACCTCCAAGGGGCTCAGAGTGGGATATCTGGTTCTTTACTATACCCCAGTTTATATTTACAACCACCACCCTGTGAGGTAGATTAGGCCCAATGTCTCACAGTGAGCTTCATGAGTGAGTGGGGATCGGAACCCAGGTTGCCATAATCTGATACTCTAACCACTCCTCCTCAATGCCTTGCTTATGTGAAGATGTAATTAGGATAGTTATATTATTCGTTTAAAGAGACTGATGCAGTTAATCATTTGAGCTCAGCAGTGGTGCAGTTAGGTAATTTTAGATTTTAATGGTCTTACAGCGGGAACCTTCTTTAGATGATAATGTGTATTTGCTTCAAAATGTGTTAAGCCAGACCTGCTCTATTTGGGCGGAGAGCTCCTGCCCATTCTGCTGAGAGGGGTTCTAGATCTCTGACCCTGTCCTGCCCTGACAGTACCACTGAACTTCAAACGAATATATGAAACATCTCTTTGGAATGAATAGTGGCACTACTACTCTGAATGCTGCCTCCTCTGGAGAATTGCAACTCTATTGAATGTGGAAGAATGCCATAAATCCACATTCCTTTTCAGGACCAGGGCAGTCGAGTTGCAAGCAAGCCCCTCCCGTGATGTTTAAAGGGGAGGGTGTATGGGTGGCAACAGATCCTCATTTTCTGCATAGTCACTGCTTTAAAATATCCCTGGAAGTCTGGTTGCAAGCTCTAGCCAAGTAGTGAGCAGATTGCTATCACCACCACACATTTTCCCCATGATTGTCACCCTGCATTGTTGTGTTTCTGCTGCAAGTCACTCTGTCTCTGAATAGATACAGTGGACTACCTTTGGAAAGGCTCCACTCCACTGCCTGGCCAATCTGATATGGAATATTGCAAGACTTCTTGCTAATGCATAAGTGTCTTGCCACAATGGGTGCTGCTGTCATCTGGAGCGCTCAGCGCATTCTGCCCAGCCACAACATACACCCCCCCAAATCTTAGAAGGGGGGACCATTATTGTGACCTTTGTCATGCTATGCTGCAGGGGGGGGCCCACACACAAATCCAGATGTCTTACTTATGTAAAGCAAATCCCTGAGCTCCTGCCAAGGCACTGGCTTTTACAAAATCCCCAAATCTGAACCCCCAGCAAGCCACATCTTTCTTCCATCTGCCTCTGCTACTTTATGTTTAGTTACCCTGCATTAGTGTATGAGGCTATTGGCTTCTACAGCCTAAAAATAAAAAAAAACCTGTTCTAGCTACATTCACATGAACACATTCATTAGGGGCAGGAGCACATTTCCTATTTTCCCCTATGAGGAGAATTACATGAACTTGTGTTCTCTGTGGCATTCCCTGCAAGCCGTTATTAACCACACCATCTGTACATTAGCAACAACTGCTAGAGAGTTGTTTTCTCTATGGCAGTGAAGGCACTGTAAACAATGTAAAGAGGCCAGGCCCCTATAGTAGTGACCTCATAAGCAAACAGCATTGCAGTAAATGTGTGCACCCTTTTTGCACCCTTACTCCTGTTTCCACAGCAATTTTTACTCCTCTCTCGGAGTGATTGTACATGACAAATGCTTACAGAGCAATGTCGCCATAAACAGGAAGACATCACTGATATAAAAAAGTCATCTTCCTTAAACACCTGCAACGCTGACAGGAGAAAACTGAGATTCATCCAAAGAAAATGCCATGATAGTTTCAATGATTGGATTTCCTACGGTTATATTATGATTTCATGCATAGCAACATGTTTTCTAGAATAAGTAACCATTGGAGAAAAGCAGGGAAATATCACCTTCAGGCAAAATGTTCAGGGTGGGAAGGCTGATTGTATAAATCCACAGTGAAAAGCGAGCAAGAGTATACTGTTACTCTAAAGTTGTGGCAGTGTTCAGTGTACTAATTAAGAGGTTAACCTATAAACCAAGAGGTTCCTGATTCAAATTATCTCTGACACTGAATCATTTGGTAGCCTTAGGTAGGCCACTCCTCTCACAGCCTCACCACCCCTATCTGTAATATGGGCTAAACAGTATTGATCTACCCAAAGAGCAGTTGTAAAGAGATTGCTGAGTAATATATGTGAAACTTTTGAATGTGTATAAAAGTGAAGCACCGTCACCAAGGAACTATGCACATGTATGTATTTATTGCCTTACATTTATTATCCTGCCTTTCTTCCATCATGGAATCAAAGACGGCATGCATGCGGCTCCCAGGCAGCCACCCATCCAAATGTAACCCACTGTTCTTGACACCGGGAGGTGATGCCCCTTCGTACAGAAAGAGACAAGAGCTGGAGAGGGAGAAGGAACATCCATTCCTGTGGGAGGACCAAGCAAATGGGACGCAGCACAGTAATAAAGCCTGACTCTCATCTGTTTGCTCCACACCCCACACATATATTTGGTTAGAGACCCCAAATGACAGCCAGGAAAGTTTAAGCAGAAGCTGTAGCAGAGCTCATGATTTCAGGACACTGCAAATTAGCCAAACCAGACCTGCAGCTTTGGAGAGGCAGTTATTTTTAATCTGGCACCTCACAGAGTCCTTTTTAATGTTCGTTAAAATATTCATTGAACAGTCATCAGTGCTGTCAAAACTGATGGACCAACTAGGCTCTGTGAATACAGATGGCACCATAATATTCTTCAGTTGTGATGAAGCCAGAATTATTTAATCTAGAAGGAAAAGCCCCCAACCTCTCATCATGAACAGTACAGTAAACACCATTAAAGTGGAAGGGAGCAGAAAGGAACAGAAAAGGAAGCCTTAAGAGTATCTGAAATGGTGTTGATTCCACAAAATTATAAATGTTGCGACCCCTGTTAGTAGTTTAAAATATTTTTCAACTCCTCCTACACCTGAGATTTAGAGCAAGATGCCCACTACTACTTTTTTTAGTATAACAACATAAGGAAAGCTTGACAACAGGTATGGGGAACCTGTGGCCCTTCAGGTGTTTTTCGGCTGCAACTCCCATCACTCTTGACCATTGCCCATGCTCTTAAATTCAGTTCTCTACATTCCACTTAAGTTTGCAGATTTGTTTGAAAAAAAGTCATCATGGAAATGTATCAGCATTTTAGTGTGAATTTCTCCAGACACATTTTTCTATGCAGTTTTGCCTAAAATACAGATTTTTGCAAACAAATTTCCCCTAATATAATGCATGTTTTTATGTTATTTTCACTGATATGCATTTATATGCTCACTTTACCCTAGCATATGAATTTTTGTGCACATTCCTTGGCTGGAGAACTGCCCTGCAAAATTCAGAGAAGTACAAATTTGCAAGATGGCTGTGTTTCGTTTTTGCATATTGTTTCAAAAGTACAAATCCAGAAGGTTCACCTTTAAATGTGAACTGAATCAAATGACTTCCTTATCCCCAATCTGAGATGGCACACTGTCTTATGCCAGTCTTGCCCATGCTGGCTGGGGCTAATGGGAGCTTGAATCCAAGAACATGTGAAGTGCCAAAGTTTTCCTGCCACTGCTTTTCAGTGCTTAGGGGAAATGGAACACTGGAGAATCAGAAAAGAGTTGGAGCGAGGGGATTTCTGAGGCAGTCTGGAAAAAGCTTTGCTTGAAGAAGTAGACCTTGAGAGGGGAGGCTGAAAAGGGGAGGCTGCTCCCGGCACAAAGATCAAGCAGAGGAAGCCAAGGGATGTGCATCTGACAAGAAATTAAGAAAGGTGATACAGCTGAGCCAATAAGGCAAAGAGCCTTGTTGAAGGCAATGCTGAAAGCGACAGGTTTATTTATTTCATTTATTTATTTTATTTGTTTCCAGCCCTTTCTCCCAGTAGGAGCCCAGGGCGCAAACAAAAGCACTAAAAGCACTTTAAAACATCATAAAGACAGACTTTAAAATATATTAAAACATTTAAAATCATATTAAAACAAAACACCTTTAAAAACATTTTTTTAAAAAGCTTTAAAAACATTTTTAAAAAGAAGGTTTAAAATACATGAAAAAGCAATTCCAACACAGATGCAGACTGTTGCCAGGCACAGAAAGGGAAGAAAGAGGAAGTTAACGGTAGAGGGGAATTATTTCCATTCTGAACTGACCATAGAATGATGGAAGGAATGGGAAGCATCAAGAAGGAGAACTGAAGAGTGCTAAGACCATTTACTCCTGAAGAGGCTCAGTCTGCAGCTATCCCTGGTCACTGACCCCGATCCTGAAGAGAGTGCCTCCTCTCTTGTTATGGCACTCCGGCAATAGCAGGCTTCTGGAATAGCACAGACCATAAATAATGCAAAGCCCGGGCATCACAGAGTTCACCTTTGCTATATTATGTCCCCGGCTATGGTCTGAAAGCACATGAGGCCAGCACCCTGCTCAAGTCTGGTCAGTGCCTGGATGGGAGACTGCCTGGGGACCATATGTAAGCTGCCTTGTGTTTCTATCATGAAAAGAAAGGTGGGGTATAAATGTAATACTTAATAATAATAATATTGCTAGGATGGGTGAGAAATTTGATTCAATTCACAGTTAAAGCCAAATTTATCAAATCCGCACTTTCCGAAACAACACAAGAAGCGAAACACAGCCATCCGTTGAAATTCACACTTATCCGAATTTTGCGATGCAGTTTCGAACTAAGCAACGCTTGCAAAAAATGCACATATTAGGGGAAAGTGTGCGTTAAAATGAATATATTCATGAAAAAAGCATACAAAAATGCATTACATTAGGAGAAATTGCTTGGGCAAATTGGCATGTTAGTCAACACTGCATATAAGACTGTGTTTCGTAGGAGAAATTCTCACTAAAGTGTTGGAGAATTTTCATGAGGATTTTTTTTTAAGTTGCAAAGTGCTGCAGAAATGTGGAGAACTGAATTTAAGATTGGGGGGAAAATGAGAAAATGAGAGAACCAGAATGGGCAGATCTGTCCATCCCTAATTGTCACTCATTTAAAAGAGCTGCTTATCTTTTTTCAAAGCATCACAACCTCACAGAACAGAATATATGACCCTTATCTCAAAACATTATATTTCCAGTGAACACCACCAAAGCAAAATCACACTATCCCATACAGTGAAAAAAATGATCTCACTATCTTGTGCTTCTATCCCCTTTGCACTGGGCTTTTCTGACTTCCTACATATGTGGAGTTTTAGACATATCAGCAGTTGTGAGTTTTGCTGACAACCTAATGGGATAACATTACAATTTCCTTTCCCCTTCCCTTCCCCCTCCCCTGCAGAGGCCACCCAAATCAAGCCCAACCAGAATTCCATGTCAGACTCAGACCTTATGAAGTACAGGACAATCAGTCAGATCCCACAATTCACCCTCAACTTTGTGGAGTTCAACCTAGAGAAACATCGCTCAGGCTCTACCACAGAGATTGAGATCATCGCACCTCACAAGGTGATGGAACGCACACAGAACGTCACCGAGAAGGTCACTCAGGTATGTGGATCCCTCTGTGTTTGGACCGCCAGGTATAGAGTTCAGGAGCCAAACATGGATTACTGCCAGGACAAGAAGAGCCCAAAATGACATGAAATAAAATTAAACAATGAAGATTGGAGCAGATATATCCTTAACCACTTCAGCTATTAGCCAGTGTCTAAATACTTGGGATATCATCTATTTGAATGTGCAAGTACATGGGAAGGGAGCATGAGAGCACATGAGGGCCACTAGCTTAGATGGTCTGTTTTTTAAAAAAAGGATTAGACTAGGGATGGAAAACCTGTGGCATTCCAGATGTTGATGGACTCTAACTCACATCAGCCCTAGCCAGTGTGGTCAAATGTTAGGGATGCTGAGAGCTAGAGTTCAACATCATCTGGAGGGTCACAGGTTTCCCCACCCGTGGATTAGGCAAAGGAATGGAGAATAGATCTTTCAGTTCCCATGGTTACTCAAGAGAAACTCCATGTTCATAGGCAATGTATCCCTAAGTACAAGATGCTAAGTACAAATAACTCAGGTAGAGCCAACTCCATCTTAAGCTTTTGGACTTCCCAGAGGTACCTTCCTGGAGGCACTCTTAGAAATGGGATGCAGGACTAAGTGGGAGTTTGATTTGATCCAGGAAGGCCTATCTTGTACTCTTATTAACAAATTGTAGCCTGGTGGATTTTTCACCCATTTGACCTCATTGGGTTGGTCTTAAGCTTTGCTGGGCACATAGCTTACCCCAACTCTTCAGAACAACCTCTGGGACATGGTGCTTCCTCAGCACATTGACTTAGACTTTGTATATGTTGGTGCCAGGGAGCAGGGAGGACAGAAACAGTTGCAGCAGAGGAGCTGCTGCTAGGCAACAGGATTGATGCCTGATCAGTAGCGACACCAGCTTGTCAATACTGGGTCATTAGCTGGATGGACATGACAGGAGTGGAGCTGACAGATCATTGCTGAAGTCTGGACAGAAAGGGCAGAGTCTATGAACACTGTGCTGTCATGGGTCTGCCACAGTCATTGTGCCAGTAAACATCAGCCTTTAATTCTGCAGGCTACAAAAGTTCTAAGAAGATCCTCCAAGATCCTTAGATAAAGACACAGGATCTTGGTAATGTGTGATATAAAGTAATATTCAGTCCACAATGATCCCACCCGTGTTTGTGGACTAATAACATCCACCCAGTTTTGTTAGACAGCTTTTCTCAAAGCTGTGTGGAGTGATTAGCAAGAAGCATAGAGGAAGGGGAAACTGTGTGGGGCTTCCAGCATTTCATTGATGGTTCAGTCTTCTTATTTTTTTAAAAAAAGAGGAAGAGCCTGTTCACACAACTATTGGGTATGTGGTAGAGGCAGAAAACCTGACATGTGTTGCCTCCCAACCCACAGTGAGCTAGTTGGGTACATCTGGGACCATGTGTAGAATTCTGCTTTTGGCACATTTCCCTGTTGGAAAAACGTGTCAAAGGCCAAATTCAGTTCATGCACATTTGCACATTTGGCAAAACTCTAGTCCACTTGGGTGTGGAGAAAGTTTTGAAAATGTGGGGGTTGTGTGCCTACTACTGTAAACTATGAAGGTTTCAGGTTCATCTTGAAATGGAGCTGAAGAGTGTAGACAGAGATAGCCAATGTGGTGCCCTCCAGATGTGGGATAATGGGAGTCATAGTCCAACAACATCTGAAGGGCAGTATGTCTGCTATACACGAGACTAACAGAAGAGAAGTGGGTAGAAGAAGTAAGGGCACAGGAAATAACAGCCAAGGGAGGTTCAAAATGCTACCATTTCCTGCCCCTCTGTCTCTAGCACTGGCACCCTACCCTTCCTTCGAAGTGGTCTTCTCTTCTTTCCCATTTTAAGATGCTGTCTGTAATACCCCCCAAAAGCACATGAGCAAAACACACTTAATTTTGGGATGTATCTTTAAAGAGCAGTTGGCAGTTTGTAGATCTATTTGTAGGTCTTTCCTGCAAAATGCATGTGGTTATTTGTTGTTGTTTTGTTTTGCATTGTATGGCTTTGCATTTCATTCCAGTCTAACAACATTTCCCCAGATGTAGTCCTCTTTTTTGGACAGTGCCATCCTACTAAAGGAGTTTCCAAAAGTACTACTTACTTGTCCCTGCTTACCACCATCATATGAGTCAGAAAGAGTGTGTGTGTGTAGCATATTTCTGAGTGTGATCACAGCTCTTTCGCACCACTCTGGGGAGTGATGTGAGCAATCCAGTGTCTAGGCTAGGAAGCACTCCAGCACTCCCCTCCCTCCTCCCTGGGTCTCGCTCCCTTGCTCACACACGCAGCACTTACTTCCAACATACAGAGGGAAATGAGTCTGAAACTCAAGCTGAAGCCGGTGAGTGATGAGAGAAAATGGTTTGGAGAAGTGGAGTGAGTGTGTGCGTGCACTATATGGCTTTTCTTTGCACTGGCAGGATAAATGAGGTAGCAAAAAAGAGAGGGGCTTTTTTAAAAAAAACTTGCGATGGAAGCTGGTCATGATGTTGGATTTGGGGAGGCATTCTTCATTCTCCATTCAAACCCCACTCTTTTTAAAAAGCTTTTGAGTCCCCTTCTGCACAAATAGGATAATGAGCTGTTGCTATGCCAGGGCTCAGTTCGGCATCAGAATATGGTCAAGAATTCTGTTGTGGTGATGCCTTCCTGGGGTGTGAGACTTTGTGCTTTATTTACAAAATGAGACGAGCTGGAGCTGAGCCTTAGTGAACTGTGGGTAGATTCCTGTCCCACCATTTGCCAAAACCACACTTAATAGATTTATGGGGCTGCCCCCCTACTTCTTTCTGTGCAGCACGGCTCTCATTTATCTATACCTTTGACCATGTCAACAAGTCAATGAAGTTGAATCCTGATAAGACTGAGGTGCTACTCGTGGGAGACAAGGGAAGGCTGGGAGATGTTGACCTGGTGCTCGACGGGGTGAAATTGCCCCTGAAGGACCAGGTCTGCAGCCTTGGGGTTGTTCTTGATTCCAAGCTGTCCATGGAGGCTCAGATTTCGGCGGTGAGCCGGGCAGCTTGGTATCAATTACACCTCATTCGTAGACTGCAGCCCTACCTTCCTGCTCATCAGCTCCCACTGGTGGTACATGCCCTGGTCACCTCTCGGTTGGATTACTGTAATGTGCTGTACGTGGGGTTACCCTTGAAAACGGTCCGGAAATTACAACTTATACAAAATGCTGCGGCTCGACTACTTACAAACTGTCGCCGCCGGGAACACATCACCCCAGTGTTGTTCGACCTACACTGGCTCCCAGTTATTTTCCGGGCCCAATTCAAGGTGTTGGTATTAACCTTTAAATCCCTATACGGTCTCGGCCCAGTTTATCTGATGGAGCGCCTCCAGCGCCACCAACCATGCCGCCTAACAAGATCAGCCACACAGGACCTTCTCTCAATCCCACCAACTAAAACAGCTAGGTTGGCGGGGACAAGAGAGAGGGCATTTTCAGTGGCGGCCCCCACTCTCTGGAACTCCCTCCCGTATGACCTTCGACATGCCCCTTCCCTGAATGTATTCCGCCAAGCTTTGAAGACCTGGCTCTTCAGACAGGCCTTTGGGACTTACGGGGAGGGTTAAATTTTTACGACCAATAGCCTACTACTCTGTACTGGAACTGTTTTATTGTTTTATTGTTATATTGTATTTTATGATGTATTTTATTATGATGTAATGTACTGTTGTTAAATTGTACGTCGCCTAGAGTGGCCATTGGCCAGATAGGCGACCCACAAATTAAATTATTATTATTATTATTATTGTTGTTGTTGTTGTTATTGTTATTGTTATTGTTATTGTTGTTATTATTATTATTATGGACACAATGGCACTGGGAGCATCCTTCCAGTGGCACCTGCTGGTAAATTTCTGTACTTGATTCATGCATTTTTATAGTGCTGTGTGGAATGAACCAAACTGTGAAAAGAAACTAGCATAACAAAGTGGTGTTTTTTTCACCAGGGGTAAACATGCATGATTTGCAACTAGTGTTGAGGGAGAAATTCAATTTAGTTCACAGTTAAAGGCAAACCTACCTAATTTGCACTTTTCAAAATAATACGCCAACTGAAATAAAGTTATCCTTCAAAATGTGCACTTCTCTGAAATATGCAGAGCAGTTCTCCAGCTAAGTAATGTGTATAAAAATGCATATACTAGAATAAAGTGTGTGTATAAATGCGTATATTAGTGGACATAAAATACAAAAATGCTTTATATTGGGGCAATTGCTTGTGAAATGTGTAAACAATCGAAACTGAAGGTAAAAATGTGTTTATTAGGAGAAATTTACACTAAAATTCTGATGAATTTTAATGAGGCTTTTAAAATATATAAATCCACACGCTGATGTGGAAAGGTGGAGAAATGAAGTAAAAGCTGGAAAAATGAGAAACAGAGAAATTGACAGATTTGCCCATTCCTATTTACAATACACACTGCCTGGGTGGCTGGCTGGCTACAAGGAAGGGGGCCGGAAGCACAGCTCACATCACGCACCTGTGGGGCTGCACCAGAGGCTCTTCCATGGTGCCCCTCCCCAAGCGCAGCTCTGTGCTCCCTCCATCGGCCGCCTGGCAACAGTGCTCTCTGTCACCCTCCTCCTCCCCTTCCTCCCCTTCCCTGCCTGACCCAAGAGACGCAGCCCTTGGGCTGGCAGAGCAAGGCGAGCACCGGGCTCTGTGCCAGGGCGGGGACAGTGGGAACGCACCAGGCCCCTCCCTCCAGCCAGCCAGGTCCTTCAGCAGCCAGACTTGTTCACCGCCTGCCCGCCTGTCTGCTCAGCAGCACCCCCGGCTGCCAGATGAGAGGGCCATGGCGCTGCTCCCTGGCCCTGCTTGCAAGCGTCCCTGCGGGCGTCTGGTTGGCCATGAGACAACCGTGGGGCAGGCTAGGTAGGGCCGCTGGCCTGATCCGTCTGCAGGGCTCTTTAATGCTCCCTGCAAGCAAGCGGGGCGACCTCGACGGCACAGCCACCACTCACTGCCCTGCCCTCATCACCATTTCCCCAGCACACCCCTAGCCTCGCCTGCTCACAGCCCCTCATCAGAGGGCTCCTCCTGCAGCCACTGCAGCCTGCCTGTACCAACAGATATGGTGAGGGCCTCCTGCTCTGCATCTGTGGAGCCCCCACAGCCAGTGGCAGTCTACTTCTGTGTCACATCTGGCCCAGAGAGGAGAGGCTGGGCCATTATTACTATTCGTTTCATTTCATGATTATTACTGAAAATAATTTTGTCATATGAAGGAGGGGTGGTGTTAAAAAATGATCCGCTCCGGGTGTCAAATACGCTAGGTACGCCACTGATAGTAAGTACCCACTAAAGTTATTAGATAGTAAAGGGACATAGAGAAGTTGCATGGAGGATGGAGAACACAAGATGCTTTTTCAATCTTTTTCAAAAGACCCAGTAGTCTATAAAAGAAAAAAGAAAATGTATGAAGCGGACCTGGTAAGTTGAGCACGTTAATGAAGTTTTGTGCATTCAGAAAGGACTGGGAAAGGAATAAGAGGGTAATAAAAAAATTAAAACAAACCATTAATGAAATAATGAGATAAGAACATATGAAGAGAATAGAATTACACCAACTGAGTGTTTATTTACTGCTGGAAATCTTGAACTTGCCAGTTAATGACATCTAGGTACCTGTATTAAAGAAAAGGAAAATGTCAATAAAGAGTAGAGACTGTTTAAAATGGAAATGAAAAACAATCCATTATTTTCATTTTTCAAATTATGGTGGGAAAACGTAAATCCGTAGGGTTGGCAAGCAGTCACTTTTATGCACTTTATTGGGGGACAGAACTCATTGTGGCACTATGTTTTACATGTAGTTTTATGATTGTTTTATGGGATTTTTATAGCTGCAGTTTGAAGTGGAAGACTAGCATGGGGGGGAAGGGGGCTTCTTGACTTAGCCCATCCCCCTTGCACCATTCTTCTACTGAAAATCACCCGCAAAGTTACTTTTAGCCCTAGTGAGTAAAGGGTATCAAATACAGTGGCATGTATTATAAAAAGTTAAATTAAATTAAATTTAAAAAATAAAAAAAAAATCACCCCAAACATCATGGGGATACATGTGACATGTAGTTCTGCCCTGAAAGTATTTTTTTAGTCCTCATAGATGAGGAGGGGAATCACGGACACAAATGAACTGCATTGGTTTTGCATCATTAGCTTTATTCACAACTTTAAATACTTTATGCTTTACAGCAGGGGTGAGGAACCTTTTTCAGCCCAAGGGCCGCATTCCTTTTTGGGCAACCTCCCAAGGGTCATAGCATCCATGCCAGTGGTGGGTGAGTCCAGAGGCAAAAGTGGGGGGGGGAGCTATCAATTTAAATTTCAGCCTTGCACAGTAGACTAGTTTCTACACACACTCGCATACCCTTCTCTGTCCTCCATCCAGACAAGCAAGAAGCACCATCATAGTTCAGGGATATGCTACAGCCAGATTAAAACATTCCAGGTGTGAAGCAGGGCCAGCGAAGAGTGTGGCCTGGGGAGATTTCCGAGGGCCAGACAGAGAGGCCGGGAGGGCCACATTTCACTCCTAGGCCTAAGGTTCCTGACCCAAGTTTTACAGGAGTTTCCCCTACTTAGAATATCAGAGAAGATAAAACAAGTAAAATTATATTTTATTGGATTACCTTAATTTGGTGTAGAAATATGCAAGATTTCAAGTTTCACAGAATGCTTTGGGCGTGCCTGTCCTATGGAAGCAATCATGGCCAGCATGCTGAAAGTCTTCGGCCTTCATGGCTGTGGGCTAAGGATAGGAGAGAATTTCAATTAAGTTCACATTTCAAGCCAAATCTATCAAATTTGCATCTCTTGAAACAATGAGAGAACCAAAACAGCCGTTCTTCGAAATGTGCACTTGTTTGAATATTGCAATGCAGTTCTCCAGCCAAACAGTGTTTACGAAAATGCACATATTAGGGGAACGTGTACATGAAAATGAAAATATGAGTGACAACAACTTGCAAAAATGCATTATGTGATCAGAAATTTCAAATGGCTTTCAAAAATGTTTACATTAGTCAAAACAACCCACAAATATGTGTTTATTAGGAGAAATTCATACTAAAATGCTGGAGAATTTTCATGATGATTTTTTTTTAATTGCAAATTACTGCAGAAATGTGGAGAACTGAATTTAAAATTGGAAAGATGAGAAACTGAAAGAACTGAAATTAACAGATCTTTCCATCCCACTGTGAGCTCAGCATTTTGGTATGTTTCCTAAAGAATTAGCTGCCTTGGGTACTATGTTGCTAGGATAGAAAAATAGATAACAATAAATAAAGAAGCCTGCCTGAGTCCAAATAATCAGATTCAAGAGAGCATTTGATTAACTTTAATAAGATACATGTATCCACAATCTTACTGAGGTTATTCTTAATCTGTCTGTTAAAATCTGTTTTGTGTGGCTTTGACAATGTTATGGTGTAATAATTAACTGTAAACTACTTTGAACTATAAGGTAAAACATAATATAAATGGTAGATGGGCCCTATAAACTCAAAAGCAAGCATAGCATATTACCACCCCAAATTTATAATAATAATAAACTGCCTTTACCAGCAGGTCCAAGAGCAGGATACAACAATTTAAAATATATCTCAGGTGTCAAAGGCTAGGGTAAAGAAGTGCATCTTCATAATTCACTGAAAATTTACAGTGAAGATGCCAGAAGCACTTCTGTGGGGAGGGAATTCCAAAACTTGGGGGCTGCCACAGAGAAAGCCCTCTCCCAGGCCATCATCTTCTGAACTTCTGAGGGTGGCAGAACTACCAGGAAGGCCTCTTCTGCTGATCTTAACACCAAAGCGGTCTGTAGGGAAGGAGACAGTCTCTCAGATATTTGGGGCCTAAGTCGTTTAGGGCTTTAAACACTCTAGTGTGAGCACATTAATTAGGCCCAGAAATGAATTTACCTACTTTAGATGTCTGTATTTATATCTGCTAGTTTATTATTCTGGTATCTGGTTAGATCTCATCAGTTGAAAGGAGGACTTCATAATCTGTTAGAAACTACTACTTGAAAATAATTACAAAAAGAATGATTAGACTGGTAACAAAGTCCAACTAATACATGCAAAAATTATGCAGATTTTGTGAAAATAAAAATTGAAAATAAGGAAGGTTCTTTTGATAAACCAGTTGCTGCTCTGTTCAATTTCACAAGCAAAGAGATCAGAGCTGTTTAGAGAGTGTTTCACCCTTGCAACATGTTTGGTGGTGTTGAACAGAGGGAATACGCTAGATTTTGAGTCACATGGAACAGCAAGCGGAATGAAGTGGAATGCAAATAGAGAAGGCTGGACTGCATCGCCCAAATAGGCCTCTTTCTAATTGTCTGACCCAAAGGCTTACCATGCCAGAATATGAAATGTTCTAGGACTCCAAGTTATCCCAGCATTCTGGGAGCATTAGGATTGTTCGCCACCAGCCGCTATGCCAATGCAAATGTTTAGGATTGGAGCATAAGGCAACCAATAGTATCTCTACCTCCCCTGTCCTTTTTGGAAAAAGGGATTGTGCCAGAGCCGTTGGTTTGTCCAAGCTTTTGATGTGGCATCAAGGGTTAGCAAGAAAGGAGGAAAAACACTCTTTAAACACACTACTATAAGCACAGCTGCCCCTAGGGACCAGGAAGCGGGGCAGTTGCCCCGGGCCCCACACTTTGTGGGGGCCCCGTGCTTGGCAATCTGCTCACCAGCTGGCTCCTCCCTGCCTACCTGCTCGCCTTCGCCACGCCAGGCAGGGCGCAGCACTCGCTCGCTCTCTTTCTCTCCACCCAGGACAGGGGCTCGCTCACCTGCCCGGGCACCTGCCATGCCAAACCTGCCACCACCGCCGCTCCTGCTGCGATCAGTGATTGGTAGCCGCCCTGGGGACAGCAAGCTGGGTCGGCAGTTCCGGGACTGGTGCCTGCGCACCTACGGCGACTTGGCCAAGACCAAGACGGTGACCTGGAGCAAATGTGGGGGGGGCAACTATGGTTTTGCCCTGGGCCCCGCACATGCTAAGGGAGGGCCTGACTATAAGTACCTCCAAGACTCTGTCCCTTGCCTCACAGTAAGCTTTTCCTGACACAGTGTTGGATCTCCCTGATCTGAACCTGGCAGGCCTTCTCACTGATGCATGCTTGCTTCTGCAGCCCTTCTGCAGTAGTAAAACTGATTAAATGGTTCTATGTTACACTGGGTCACCTGTGTAGTCCGGTATCAAAGATCAGAGATTCTCGGGTGTACATGTGTTCTCCCCTGTGCAGTTCCAGTGAGCATGGGTGAAACAGTCAGCGCCGGTCTCTACTACGATATACCATGATGTAATTTCTCAGGCACTGTGAATGTCCAGAGCATGTAACAAACCTCACTATAATCAATATGAGCCTTGCTGCCTGCTTCAGTGAGCTTTTTGTGTTCTGAGAAGTGATTAAAGGCTTGGATCTGTTGTCTGGCCTCTCAACCTCTCAGCCTCCATCACTCCATCTCCAGGATTTGCCATGCTGCTTGCGCACTCATCCTTTCCATTGCCTCTTGGAACAATTGGATTTCAGTCACTTTTTCCTACTCCCTGACCACTCCCTCCAGAGCCACGTGGTTGGCCTCTTGTCTCTTGATTGATGCTTTCCTCTCAGTCCAGGGACCAGCAATTGATTGATTTTGATTAATCTCTACCAAGCTCCCGAATGTCTTTTGCAGTCCAGTGTCTCCTGCATATGCGTGTGTATGAGAGAGTGAAAGAGAAGCCATCTCACTTCCATGGATGGGATGTGAGCATCACTTGAACAGTGGGACTGCAAACCCAAGCCGGAGGAGCTCTTTTATTCTTGCTATATATCGGCAGAATAATCTACCAGTAAAAAGCAATGCTGCTGCTGCTGCTTTAACACTTGCACTGGTACAACCTATTTCTTATTAACATCTAGCAGGCTATGGGCCTTATCACTCGGTACTTGTGTGTTTAAAATTAATACTTGTTTCTCATCAAAGTGTTGTGCCACTGCAAGGAGGGTTCATGTTGATAAGGATAGGATTGTTCTTAGGGCCTCTGCACCATCCTGACTGGTTGCAGATGTTGATAATTTTGCAAGGCAACAAAAAATGAGTGCCGTCAGGTGCAAGGGGCACACAACCATGCGTTGTGGTATGGCACCACCTCAGCAAAATACTCACCATGTGCAACAAATCAAGAGGGTGCAAAGGCACAATGCAAGGCCTTGCACAAGTAAGATGTGTGCAGAAATAGGTCAGGGTGAGGGTGGGGGTGGCCGTAGATGGTATTCCCCATTTTTCAGTATTCTAGATTAACTAACTGCAAGCAAAGCATACCACTTATACCCTGCATTAGTGTAATCTCTCTTTTTTTGTCTGAAATAAGGGGCAGACAGTATTTAAAAGTAAAGGTAGTTGTGTTGGCCCATAAGAAAAATTCCAAAATCCATATGAAGGCAAGGTTTTGCCTAATGGTGGAGACAGACCTGGATATCAATTGGATTATGTAATTCTGGAAGTATCAGTCATTGTTATGTTTCTTCTTCCCAGTAGACCTTGATCCAACCTGATACCTGCACAGCACTAAAAGGACCTCATTTGAATGTCTGCTACCTTCTCCAACATTCTGCCTTAACTAGACTCTTATAAGATGCAGGCTCATGGCATTACCACCAGTTAGAGCTGTGCGGGAAATTCAAGTCAGTTCGCAGCTAAAGCCGAACTTATCAAATCCGCACTTTCTGAAACAACATAAGCAAATCACAACCATCCTTCAAAATTCACACTTATCCAAATGTTGTGATACAGTTCTCCAAGTAAGCAATGTATGCAAAAATGCATATATTAGGGGAAAATGTGCATAAATGTTTTGTTTTAATATGTTTTAAAGTCTTTTTTTAAAAGATGTTTTAGAGTGATTTTAGTGTTTTTGTTTGCCGCCCTGGCTCCTTCTGGAAGGAAGGGCAGGATATAAATTTAATAATTAATAAATAAATGATGGACAGGCAGAAAGATTTATCGGTGACTATTGCCCACAATAGGCAGAATCACAGAGTTCATTTTCATAAAGCATCAAGCACTGGGGGTTTAATGACTGGAAATGGGGAGCACTACATGTCTTTCTTGTGAACTTCGCAAGGCTACTACTGGCCGGACACAACCATTGCCAGACAGATCTCTGGCCTAATCCAGAAAGGCTTGTCATCTGTGCTAGGGGTAGTAGCATGTGTAGGGTTGCCAAGTCAGAAGCATCCCAAACCCTGAAATTTCAGGGGCAGGCCCTAGTGACGTCATGGGGGTGGGCCCTAGTGATGTCATTAAGAATGATACGTTAAGCATCCACCACAGTTGCTTGGAGCATTCCACTCAAACAAAAAAATTTCTCTGAGTTCAAATTAAGATAGAAATCTCATCTAAATGAGGGTGCTTCCAGGTCCAGCTGAAGGGACAGGATCATTCCTTCTCACCTGCTTAGAAAGCCTGGGTAAGGAACATTTAATCTTGCCTACGTGATTCTGGCAAAAACAGTTTAAGTGCCCTCAGGCAGGCCAGTCACCAGAAGGCCACTGTAGGAAGAAAGCCTAGTGTTGTGGAGATGTTAGATGGGAGCACTCAGGAGTAAAGATGGATGCCCCCAAAGAGCTGCAATTCTAAACACACGTACTAAGGGACTAAGCCCTATAGAACTCAACAGGACTTACGTCTGAGTAGGTATTGTTAGGACTGTGCTGTTGGTAAGGCTTGACTAGGGATCCTCTGCAAAGGTATCCATATCAAAGCAGGGTTGGCAACCCCCTGCCTGGAAGGCCCTGCTTCCCTTTTAGCATGGCTGCTCCAAACTTCTTTACAGACTTGACCCTTCACTGCAGAGAGAGGTTTGAGAAATGGGTAAGAATTAAGAAGATTCTCTACTCTTTCCTGCCTGCTTTGTGGGTTGCTATAAACTCACTTTGATAGTCAACCCAATCCCAGTGAGTAATAACTGACAGAGAGAAAACACACATGGTTTGGTCTACCTTCACAGGCAGTAGATTGGGAACAACAGCAATTGAAGCCACACTTCCTAATATGTGAATTCTCTTTTACCACTATTGGGCAAGAAACAAACCATCATGCAAATAACAAGGTGCATCATCAGTGGGTTTAAGGGGATTGAGCTGACCACATGGAACCACTGTTGTTGCTTCTATGGATGTAAGGGAGTAAGGTCAGAGGTAAATGAAATGCAAATAGAAAAACGAAAGACAGTGACGATTTCCTAAATGCAATACTATACCAACCACGACAAAATTCCTATGAGTAAGACATAGCATCCCACAACCACAGGGTTCCTAACCAAAATGAAAAAAGTCCTAGCAGCCAGTCAGGCAAGGTCACAGAAATCTCCATGCAGCACAACCTGACCTGGGGGCTGCAGTTAGTGCAAACTGCTGCCGCATGATTGCTGACATGAATGAGATCCTATGAGCACATAATACCTCTGCTCTGAAATCTGTACTGGTTGCCAATTTGCTTCCAGGCCGTTCATGGTGTGCTTTCCATGTTACGGGTTCCACATAGTACTTCTGCCCTTGTAAGAAACCAAACCTTTAGTGTGATAGTATCTATGCTTTGGAACTCCCTGCCTATTTACATTAGGCAGATGCTTCATTGTACTTATTTTGGCATCTGCTAAAAACATTTTTGTTTAGGCAAGCCCACCCAGGCATGTAGAAGCTATTTACGCTTTTTAAGTGTTTTCAACTCATTGTTGATTTTATTATTTTGAATCTTTTAAACACCTGTCTTTAACTGTTTTTGCCAATAATTTTATTGTTTTCCTTCTATAAACTGCTTTGAGGTTTTTTTACAATGAAGTTGTATATAAATGTTGTAAATACAATACATAAATAAATTTCAGAGTCACTGTGGCCCTTGGGTCTCTTTCCTCTTTTAGGCACAAAGGAATCTCCCTTATACCAACTCAGACTATTTGGTACCATCTTGCTCAGTACTGCTGACATGGATTAGCATTGGCTCTCCAGGATTCCAGTCAGTAGTCTCTTCCAGAGATTGAATTTTGGGGCTTTGCTTGCAACCCTTTCCCTATTTAAAGAAGTGTCTTTTAAAATGGTTGATTTAAGTTCACTAATGAATGCACAGCATACTAGGGCAGATTCACACCATGCAATTAAAGCACATTCAACATACGTTTGAAGCACGTGAATCCCATCACAGAATTATGGGAACCGTAGTTTGTTAAGGGAGGTGGGAACTATAACTGTGAGGGGGAAATTACACTTCCCAGGATTCGTTGAGGATAGTCAAGTGCTTTAAATGCGAGTTGGATGTGCTTTGAATGTATTATGTGGATCTGCATTACTTCATAAACTTTGCCTGCATAGAAAGCATTTTAATTAAATTTTAAAATGGAAATAAGCTACAAAGTTTACTGGGTGACCAGGGGCTACTCACCATCTCTCAGCCTAATCTGCCCCTCAGGGTGAAAACAACAGAGGGGGACCATGACCACCCCAAGGAAGAAGGGCACACTTAAAATGTAGAGGAAATAATCATTTGTAAATAATAATTTACAACCATAGTGTGAAATCAGGTACATATCAAGACATAGTATGAAGAAATATGTATATAAGAATGAATGTAAAAAATGTTTATTATTTACACAACCTGTAAAGATATTTATAGTGCAATCCTATGCATGTTTACTCAGAAGCAAGTCCCAATGTATTCGATGGGGCTTACGCAAACAAGAAAGCATGCATAACACTGCAATTTAAGGAAAGGAACCATTCACCCAATCCAAAATTCAGAATCATGCCACTTTAAGCTGCTTTGCAACTGTTTTATATTTGTTTTAAGGTTATTGGATTTTAAATGGCTTTATTTCTTATTGTGAGCTCCCTTGGTTTCCAACCCTACCTCAAAAGGTTGTTGGAAATATTCCATATATACACACACTGGAGATGTAAATATACATACATCCCATACAATAGTTTATTGTCAAAACCAGTTGGCCATTGCAGAACATTTTTTTAAGTATTAGTTTCCTGCCAAATAAAAGCAGTGACACCTAAGTAAGCCCTGCCTAACTGCTTTAAAAAAAATAAAGGATCGGAGGGGGGGAGAAAGATTTACAACACAGTCCTTTTCTATGTTCACTCAAAAGTCCCAATGATTTTCAGCACAATCCTAACCTAATTACTCAAAAGTAAGTCCTACTGAATTCAATGGAGTTAACTCCCAGGCATGTGGAATTAGCATTGCAGCTTTACTCCCAGGAAAGCTTCATATTGGGAAGGTTTTCAAAACAGGTTACAGTAGGGCCCCACTCATGCAGCAGGTTAGGTTCCAGACCCCCGCTGGAAAGCGAAAACCGCTGAAAAGCAGATCAGCTGTAGAGTGGGGGTCTGGAATCTAACCCACTGATTGCACCAGAGGAGGAGAAGATCAGATCTTCCATTCCTCTGGCACGATCAGCTGGAGTGCGGAAGTCTGATCACCCCGGGGAGAAGATCAGCTGTCGCACGCTACAGCTTATCTTCCCCTCCTCCAGCATGATCAGCTCAAGCGGGGGAGTCTGATCACGCCAGAAGAGGAGATCAGCTATACAGCAAAGGTGGATAGCATCTACTTCATCAGAAAGAAAAAAAGGGGGGGAGAAAACCCCAAGATGCCAAAAAAAAATGCTTGTGAAGGTAATCCAAAGTGTTTTATTAAAAGAAAATGAGCCCAATGCGTTTCGGCCACCTCAGGTTTGGCCTTCGTCAGGGGCGGAAATAAGATGTAACTTCAAAATTATCTTATAGCTGATTGTTTCAAATATACTTAATGGAGATTCTTTGTAATAAGGAATTGTCCTTCTCCGGCACAATCAGCTGGAGTGCGGGAATCTGACTGCCCCAGAGGAGGAGGAGATCAGCTGTAGCACCCTACAGCTGATCTTCCCCTCCTCCGGCGCAATCAGCTCAAGCTGGGGAGTCTGATCGTGCCAGAAGAGGAGAAGATTAGCTGTAGCACCCTACAGCTGATCTTCCCCTCCTCCGGCGCAATCAGCTCAAGCTGGGGAGTCTGATCGTGCCAGAAGAGGAGAAGATTAGCTGTAGCACCCTACAGCTGATCTTCCCCTCCTCCGGCGCAATCAGCTCAAGCTGGGGAGTCTGATCATGCCAGAAGAGGAGAAGATTAGCTGTAGCACCCTACAGCTGATCTTCCCCTCCTCCGGCGCAATCAGCTGGAGTGCGGAAAGCTCCAGCCCCCCCTCCAGCTGATTGCCCCACTGGAGCTGTATTAGCGGAACACCGAAAAGTGGGGTGCTGAGAAGCAGGGCCCTACCTTATGAATTAGACAAATAAACTGCCCTCTTCAACAGTCCAGTAAAATTTAAACTTGTTTGACTCCTAATTAGAAAAGTATAACACTGCAGCACGTACACTTTTTCAACCTTCTGTTCAAAAATTATTTGAAAGATAAAATGTATAATATGCCATTTTGCAAGTAATTAAAAAACCCTGCATGCACACTTTTATTATAACTATAACTAAAATTGTGTACTGTGTATGTCCGCCAAGATTCTGCTGTGATTTTCTGTTGTACTGCAATCCTGTGCACATTTACTCAGACGCAAGTCCCAATCTTGTACAGAGAAAGTACTCTTTGTGCTGCTGAAAGCTATGAATTTACTGAATTCCGGATGTGAGACAAGCAGGAAAAGGAAACTGTTCTCAGAACTTGAAATGGTGCTTAGGGGTCAACAAATCTTGTCAATCACAACCCTGACTTCATTTATAGGCAAAAGATCTGAAAGGGCAGGGATTAGTACTAACAGAAGTTGAGGGGGGCTGACATTTTGGTTTACAGGCATACCCCGCTTAAAGTTGCTTCACTTAAAGTCGCCTCGCTATAAACTACATGCTCCATACGCCACCATACCCCACTTTAACGTACGTGCTTCGCAATAACGGACACTTAATGGCATGACACCGCTGCCATCTAGTGACGATTGCAGTGCAGTACATGCATAGATAATTGCTTCACTTTAAGTACATTTTCACTTTACATACACACTCTGGTCCCATTGCGTATGTTAAAGTGGGGTATGCCTGTGTATCTTTTGAAGCAGACCACCTAGAAAACTTTTTTTTAAATGAAAGCTAAGAATCCAGACATAAAGGTGACTTACCCAGAGACCCAGATATGACCCCCGAAAACCAGAGTCTCCAGGCGAAAACTGGACACCTGGTAACCCTAACATCAGGTTAAAAGATCCATCCCATTCACCCATTTGTTGGGTTTGGGGATATTTTCCTTTAAGGCATAAGAGATCACAAATTAAGCCTTAAAAATAAATGGAAAACAAAGGTTCTTTGATAAATCCACCTTAGACCAGTGCATGACTCACTACCCCAGCTGTTGTTAGCACCTTAAAAATAATGCAGTTGCCATGAAAAATATATCTAAAATTAGGCCTGCTTTTATATGTTAGTGGAAATTGTGCAAAGGGTCTGTGAACCTCACTTTTGAGCTCTTGGGAATTGGCAGCCGTGAGTCAATAGGTAAAGTTTATGGATCACTCCCTATTTGAGGAAGGTAAGTGCAATCTTCTGAACTAGGGAGAATACTTATGCTTTAGGAATCTGATGACCTAGATGAGGATTATTTTCATACAGAAACCTGCAGGCATGTTGTAGAGTTCAAAGAGGGCCAGCCTAAGACATTTTGCTCTTTGAGGTGGACAAGATGGCGTCACCCCTTCTTCCAATTGCAGGTGGGTGAGTGGGCACAAGGTTTTGATGAAGCCTTCTCTGCAGAAGTTCTTGCCAACTACAACGGGAGCCATTCTTGATCAATAGATGGTGATAGAATGGTCACATCAATTAAGGTCCACTCCATAGAGCTTTACTCAGGAAATTACCTCCTAAACAATCATGAGTGACCAAAAGGAGGTAACAAAGTGGTTGAAGTCTGTCACTGAAAGAAAATTCCACATAAGAGTGGTACTAGGTGGTGGTAGAACTAGAGGTGTATGAGTATCCCCTTGCTAACATTGAAAGGAGTCAGGTCTTTGTAAACTATTGCAAAATGCCCAAGGGGCACTTGCAAAGCTCTTTAGAAACCACCACCTCCCTAAGGTGGTGTAATTGATTCTCCTTGTATTTGAAGGACAATCTATCAAATTTGCATTTTCCAACACAATATGAGAACTGAAACACAGCAATCCTTCAAAATTCGTATTTATCCAAATTTTGTGATGCAGGTCTCTAACCAAAGAATGTTGACAAAAATTAATACAGTAGGGAAAACTGTGCATAAAAAATAATATATTAGTGAAAATAACATACTGTACAAAAATGCATTATATTAGGGGAAATCGCTTGGAAAAATGTTTACATTACTCAAAGCTGCATACAAAAAAGTCTTTGTTAATAGAAAATCATACTAAAATGCTGGTGATTTTTTATCTTTTTAAGACACAAACATGAATTGCCGCAGAAATGTGGAGGACTGAAATTAAGATTAGAAAATTTAGAAACTGAGAAAATTGAAATCGACAAATTCTTCCATCATTAGTTTGATACACTCTTAAGGTCTATGCAAACTTTTTGCCCAGTGCTCTTTCCCCCCTTATTATCTGTTTATTAATTAGATTTATATCCCGCTCTTTCTCCCAGTAGGAGCCCAGGGCTCAGTAACTTTAGGTACTGAGCTCCAAAACAGTGCCTGTGAGTAGCATAATGGAATCCATATTGCTCCCTGCCTGGGGACTCTGACAGTCCAGTAGCGGGGTTGTTGCTGGTTGGGCCACTGGGTCTGAGGAATAACAGATGCTGTGGTGTTATCTTGCATGTTTTGTGTGTGGTTGTGATGCAGGGTGTGTGCTGAGGCCATGTCCCCATCATCATAAGTTCATTGGTTCTCGCTGTGGTGTATGAATGTCATCACTGGTGCAGTCCATAACCAATTGTCACTGGCAGTGTTTCCAGGAACACTGTGAGCATATCTGCCATTTTTCTCTGTTTTTGTGTTTTCTGGATTATTTCAACTTCCTCTATTGGGCTGAGCATGCATAGGATACATTGGCTGTTCTGTTAGCACACCAGCTGCACATCTCCCCACCCCAGAGTAATTGGTATTTCAGATTGCTCTATGAATCCATATGATTCTTGAAACAGCAGATCATACAGTACAAGCCAGGTGGAATAAATAAACTCATTATTAATAATCTAAAGCAGGGGTAGGGAGACCTGTTCAGCCCAAGGGGTGCATTCCCTTGTTGCCACCTTTCCAAGGACCACATGCCAGTGGTGGGTTGAGCCAGATGCAGAAAATAGGGGAGCCAGAGACAAGAGTGGTGGATCAGCAGAATTAATAGAGTTAGAGATTTCTATATAGGCGTGCACACATGCACGCACACACACACCTCTATCCTCCACCCAGGCAAGCAAGAGGCTTATCACAGATCAAGAACACATTCCAGCAAAGTAAAAGGACTTGAAGAGCGCGTGGAGCAGAGCTGATGACAGGTGAGGACTGAGGAGGTGGGATGGCGTGAGAAGAGTCCTGAGGGCCAGATGGAGGGGCCTGATGTTTCTCATTCTTGACCTAAAGAGAGTCAGGGAGGGAATCCAGTGAATATCCACAAGGAAGGAGTTCCACAGTCCCACCACCACCTAGAAGGTCACAGCACGATCCAAGATTATTTCTCATTCTGAACTTTCATTTTGAACTTCTTGGACAAGAAAATGGAAAGTTTTCACAAGATCAATTTGTTCCTTGATGTTTTCAAATGTCATCCATTTATTTCACTTGACAGAGATGATGGAGGCATCTGAGCAAGTGAGGAGAAAAGGGGAGTCAAAGGCTATGCTGCAAAAGTCTTCCCACTCTGTTGAAGAAGCATTACGCCTTTAGTTATATTATTATTTATAACATTTAGAAACTGCCTTCCATACCAACTCCAGGGCAGCTCCAACCTTAAGATAATCAATAAGCAAAATGTAAAATCTATTTTTAAAAATTACAGTAAGGACAAATTAAAATACAGCCATAAAGCAAGTAATCAGTGCAGTTCTCAAGGCCAGGTATCAATAACCCCCCAAAAACCTGAATGAACAAATGTGCTTTCAGGAGTTGCCAAACAAGGTTGCACCCATATTATTCCCAGGCTTGGCAGATTCCCAGATTGCACTCCTGTACCAAATACTTGAAGTGTTCTGCAACATTTTATTGTATTTTTCCAGCATTTTTCCAGCACCTGCTTGTTTGAAAAATGGAAACGGACTGCCTTCAAGTCAATTCCGACTTATGGCGACCCTATCAATAGGGTTTTCATGGTAAGCGGTTTACCATTGCCTTCCTCTGAGGCTGAGATGCAGTGACTGGCCCAAGGTCACCCAATGAGCTTCATGGCTGTGTGGGGATTCAAACCCTGGCCTCCTGGTTGTAGTCCAACACTCTAACCACTACACCACACTAGTTGTCTTCCCTGCTTGTTTAGTAATGCATGATCGCATTTAGCAAGTCTAGTGGTTGTATTCCATTAACTATTACTCAGAGTAAATCCATTGAAATTAATGGACTTAAGTTAATCATGGTTATCGATTTCAGTGGGTCTTCTCTGAATAAAAATGAGTTGACTACAATTCTAGACTTTTGAGGGGATGATCAGGATTGGGACCACAGTGTATGGTGACTTGAGAAGGATTAATACTTTCTCTACCAGTCATAGTCCCAATGAACATCCCCCCCAGCTGCTATTAGCCTTGAAAGTGAAATTTCCATTGGCACCGATGGAGAAACCCATTGCTCTCTCTCCATTGTGTGCCCCATTGTCAAGACTGCTGAGACTATTAAAAAAGGAGTTCTGATTGTGTGGAGGGCTTATGCACATCCAGCTGAATGCAAATATGGGCCCCTTTAGGGACAAGGGCACATGCAACATCAGGACCAGCAACAGGAGCATGACCCCACTCCATGCTATTCACATGTATTTTGTGTGAGTAGATAATGTCTCCATTATGTCTCTGTTATAGGGCACACAATAGGAGAGAGGCAATAGGTTTCTCCACCAGGGCAGAGGATCTGGATCTTTACCAGGGCCTTGTCCCTGCAGTACCAAAAGCTCAATATTCGCCTGTCTCCACCTCCCATCCTCTGGCTACTGTTTGTGTGATCATCCTAGCAGTGCTGCTCCCATGAGAGAGGGACAGATGAATAATGTCTACCTAGGAAACTAACTGGGAGACATTTGCAATCAATCAAATGTCCATGAGGGAGATGTGGCTAGATGGGAGGAAAGATCTAGGGCAAAATGGAAGCTATCATGGGGCATGAATGACTATTGACCGATGTGCCAGTCCCTCTAATTGGCTACAGAACCACACTGCCTCAGGCGTGTTTGCATGGGTTTTTCCCACAGCTCTTTCTCCCGAGAGGCCATAGGTACCTTTTGTGCTTTGCATCTGTGCCATTCCGCGTTCTTGCAGCTATGGCTTGGTTCCATACAAGAGGGTATAGGGCACAAAAGAATTCATATTGGAGGCTAGGATACTGTGATATCATCTTATATGTGTATTATTCATGCTAAGTGGTGCTTGAGAGTGAGCAAAATGAGTGACAGGGCATGAGTATTTGCATATGGATGATGACTGGCTAAGAGAGTGGGGGGAAGGAGACGTGTGACATGTTTAGAGGTGAGTGAGGGGTGAGAAGAAACGGGTGGGATTTAGATTCAGTTAGATCTGTGGCAGCTGAAGATTTAGATAAAAATAAAAGGGGTTTAGGATTTGAAGGGGATCTAGGAAGAGACTGAGGATGAATGTAAGCAGGAATAATTAGTAGTTATAATTAGTAAAATCTAGTAATGTAAATATATGTGCTAGAGGAGAATAAAGTGGCTTCTTGTGTTGCACCTTTCACATGTGAAATAATAAATATACTGTTGTCTTCATTATCTCATACCTATTGCTCGATTACTACCAAGAGGGAAAGTAATATAGATGAAATAATAAGATTAATACATGTCCTTGCATCCTCATATATAAAGAGAACAAGTATTGGACCTACAATAAATGTTCTGATAGCAGCATTAGTCAGCATGTGATGGAAGGTGTTGCTTGCTGAGGAAAAGGCTTGGTAAAACAGAGTATTGCCATTAAAAGAAAAGAGATGGAATGCCATAGATACAAATATACCATCCTGTGTCTTTCTTTTGCGTGCCCCTTGCCTGTGTGGTCAGGGTGCTTGTCACAGGAGGGAGATCTTGGTTCTATTCCTGATAGTGTTCTCTTTTGCATTCACAATACTCGAAAGCAAGGCTTTACTTTCCAGAGAAAACATTTCTGTCTTCCAGGAGTGAGATTTGAACCCACATTGCATTGGTTTTCCTTAGTGAGCTACTAGTGACATCATGGTGACACTTCTTTTAACCTTGCCATTGAACTATTCATTTCTGTTTGTCCACCAGGTTCCTATCCCTTTTCCTTGCACAAAGTTTATTCCTCTCACACAGATACCAATACAAATACAATCTACTGGAATCCTTGCTACCAAAGGAGGACAAAACCTTCTTTGCCAGGGCAGGGGGAGGGTAATTAGAGGAAATTGTTTACAGAAATGTCTGTATTGGACAAAATGGCATACAAACATGTGTATATTAGGAGATTATGCACTAGCATACTAATGAATTTCATAAGAACTTTTTTAAATTGTAAACTAATGCAGAAACACAGCTAACTGAATTTCAGATTGGAAAAAATGAAAAACCAAAATTGACAGATTCATCCATCCCTAGTGTCAGGTATGGACTGGGTTCCATAACTTTATTACGGTGTTTCTGCCATTGGTAATAGCCGATGCTAGAGATGGACGAATCTGCTGCACAAATGGCTGTTGGTGTTGCTATGTTAGTTTTTGTGTCTAATGATGCCTTTGAGTTTGCTCCTGCAAGAAAAGAGGTCAGATCTACATTGTGCTGGTACAAGTAGCAGTGTACCATGACCAGAGGATGAGCAGGGGGAGCAAGCAAGTTGTTCTTAAGCAAGTTCCTAGCACTCCTGTCTGTTAGTCAATCTGTTGTTGTTTTCACAGAGCTTCCAAAATACAATGAAATAAATGAATAGGTAGGCAAGGAGTGGTGAACCATTTTAGAAACAGAAGAGGCTATTTAGCAGGCCTTCCAGAGGTATAAGAGTAGGGACTTCTTTTCTTTCCTTGCATTTTTTTATCACATGCATTCTAAGGTGAAACTAAGCTGAATTCTTTTAAGCAGCCATTTTTAAAAAGAAAGATCTAAATGTATAGCATGAAATATAAGAGGCTTTTTGAACCCCCCCCCCTCAAATTCTAATCAAGCAATCCTGCTTTATGGCCCTCTGTGTACACAGATGTTCACTTATATATTTTGCAGTCTTTCCCTACTCTTGAGCTAGAAGTACATGTCAAATTCTAAAGAATGAAACGCCCCCTTGTGCAAAACACACCAATTGTACTGTGATGCAAACGTGATATTTCATATAGATGGTCACAGCTGCCATATTTCGTTTCCATGGCTGCAGAATCCTAGTCACACAGCACCTCATCCAAAATTGTACATATCACTCATTGATATCTATTTTCCTGGCAGGTCCTGTCATTGGGAGCTGACGTCCTCCCTGAGTACAAGCTGCAGGCGCCACGCATTCACCGATGGACCATCCTGCACTACAGTCCCTTCAAAGCAGTATGGGACTGGCTGATCCTCCTGCTGGTCATCTACACAGCTGTCTTCACGCCCTACTCAGCTGCCTTCCTGCTCAATGAAGAGCAGGAGGAGAAGCGTTCAGATTGCAGTTACTCATGTGACCCACTCTACATCATTGACCTCATTGTAGACATCATGTTTATCGTCGACATCATCATCAACTTCCGCACCACTTATGTTAATGTTAACGATGAGGTAGTAAGCCATCCAGCAAAGATTGCCATCCACTACTTCAAGGGCTGGTTTCTCATTGACATGGTGGCAGCCATCCCCTTTGACTTGCTCATCTTCCGCTCTGGATCAGATGAGGTGAGATGGAGGGAAGTTTTTTACATATACAAAATTTAAGCCTTCTTATTTTCAAGAAAAATTTCAAAGCATGTGACCCATATCAGGTGAACACACTGAAACAGAAAGAGTGCTGTTCGGAGGCTTCCAGACATTTTGAAGGGGAGACAGAATCAGTGCCTTACACACATCCTCCATGGATTTTTTGGGGGGGAGGGAAGTCACAGAAATCTCGTAGGAAAGGGAAGGTTAGAAATAAAACAATTCCCAGCAGAATCTATAGGCCTTGCCACAAAGAGCTCTCTGGCTTCAGCATGTGTCATTTAACACACTTACTCACTTACTCACTTATTACCTTACTTACTTACTTACTTGCTAGCTAGCTAGCTAACTGACAGAGTAATCCTAATGCCCAGATCTGCTGACTGGAGGAGGAAAGAATGGGGCAGAGGTGCCTCTCTGCCAGCTGGTGAAGAGGAGCTTCCACAAGTGAGAAGGGCATATCCATTATTGATAGAGATCATAGAATAGTAGAGTTGGAAGGGGCCTATAAGGTCATCAAATCCAACCCCCTGGCTCAATGCAGGAATCTAACTTAAAGCATATCCAACAGGTGGCTCTGCCTCTTGAATACCTCCAGTGTTGGAGAACCCACCACCTCCCTAAGTAATTGGTTCCATGGTCATACTGCTCTAACAGTTAGGAAGTTTTTTTGTGATGTTTAGCTGAAATCTGGTTTCCTGAGGCCCTACTGTATTATAATGGCTTTCAACCATGTTGAAGGAATTTTACCTGATTTATTAATAAGCGAAAAAAGAGAGGCCAACAAAGGGGTCCACCAATTACTATTTTGCTTGAATAATTCCAGAGGGATACCATCTGGACCTGGAGTTTTCCCAGGTTTTAGCTGCTGTATTCATTCTTTTATCTTGTTTGTGGTAACTGGAGACCATTCAGGAGTGTCAGGAGGCAAATGAGGGTTATAGGAGTATCATGATAAAAAAATTGCATAGATGCCTTAAGAAAAGGGGAAATTAAATAAAGTGGGAATTGTAATATAGTTGACTTTAGGAGAGATAATATGGCACAGTGACTGTCTGGAAATGATTTCTGTCTCAGCCTCTTTTCTCTGAAATAGATGCATTTATGACACCTCCTGCACTACAATTTTCAGGTTCAACACCTGTGTTAACTTACACACATTTTTTTAAAAGTGTAAATTGTATCTACAACTCCTGTTACTTAGCTCATTGCTTGTTTTGTTTCTACATTATTTCTCTTTGTCTCTTCATCCACTTTCTAGACAACAACTTTGATAGGGCTGCTGAAGACAGCACGGCTCTTACGCCTGGTGAGAGTAGCCCGGAAGTTGGACCGCTATTCTGAGTATGGGGCTGCTGTGCTCTTCTTGCTCATGTGCACTTTTGCCCTCATTGCCCACTGGCTTGCCTGCATTTGGTATGCCATTGGCAATGTGGAGCGTCCCTACATGGAGCATAAGATTGGATGGCTGGACAACCTCGGTGACCAGATTGGCAAGCGCTACAATGACAGTGACCTCTCATCTGGCCCCTCCATCAAGGACAAATATGTGACAGCCCTCTACTTCACCTTCAGTAGCCTCACCAGTGTGGGTTTTGGCAACGTCTCACCAAATACCAACTCTGAGAAGATCTTTTCCATCTGTGTCATGCTGATTGGCTGTAAGTGCTTCTGTGCTCTCCCCTGGGCCAGGGGCAAGGAACCTTTTTCAGCCTGTGAGCCACATTCACTTCTGGGCAACCTTCCAAGGACCACATGCCAATGGTGGGCGGGTCCAGAGGCAAAAAGTGGGAAGAGCAAATTTTACCTTTGTACAGTAGACTAGTTTCTCACACACCCCTCTCTATCCTTCATCCAGGAATGCAAGAGCCACTATAAGAATTGAAGGGCACATTCCAGCCAGTCAAAAATACTCAAGGAAGATGTGGAAATACTCAAGGCCTGGGGAAAGAGGGGGTGGCTGGGGAGGGAGGATGGTCTGAGGAGACCCCTGCTCTAGCCCTATTTCCAAGTGCTCCTCATTGATGGCAAGTTCCCCTTTTTCCTTCAGTGCACCTCCAAAATATCCCAGGTTTCAATTGTCCCAGAAACTTTGTGACTTGGACCCAGAACTCTGCTGTCCCCTGTGGATTCTGCACTTGTCCTTCTGGATCTTCCTCACTAAAATATCTTTGTTTCAATAGGCATGCCTCAGAGCTACTCTGAAGTAAAGGCGGGTGGGGTATCACATTGTCTGGTTCAAGGCCAGTAAAAACAAGGTCTGCTGGGAAACAAAACTCAGAATAATGCCTAGGATGGTCAAATGCAACTAAGCAGGGGTAATATGGTGCTGTAGAAGAGGGATTTCTGGCATGTTTCGTTTATTGAGTCATAGTGTAGCAGAAATGAGAATAGCTGCATCTGTCAGAATTATGCTCTCTGCTTTTAAGTTTATAGAAGCTCCCTCTTTTATTGCATCTCATTGATGTTTGCCTATTGAAGGAAATTAGAAAGTGAGATAAAAGGTTAATATTTAATAAGAAACAAGCAAACTGGGGATATAAAGGGAGATAAGAGAGGAAAGCTGTTACAGGAGAAAGAAGTAAATGTAAAAAGACTAGGGAGGAGGGATGAAAGAAATTGGCAGATGTTTTTGGTGGGAGGGAGATAGGATTCAAGTTGAATGTGAATGGAGAATGAGAGAAGAAATTATAGGAGATGAGTAAAAATACATTTAAGGGGTAGGTGGGGGTGGGAAAGAAAAATATAGAAGAAAAACCCTTGTGTAAATATATATAATATAAAAATATAAAAGAAAAAGGCAAAATATAACAGAAAAAGATAGCAAATTCTGCTGAAATAAGGAGGCTGTCACAATACCTTCAGAACAAACATTGGCAGTTAGCATGAGGAAAACTAAGCTCTGGAACTCCTTGCAACATGGAAAACACTGTGGCAAAGCATTCAGCAATTTCCGAAGTTGGATTAGATAATAGTAGACAATGATGCCAAACTCTGCCTTCATCTCCAATCATTGTGTAAAGGGTGAACCTCGAAAGTTATTAGCCATCTTAGGTGAGCCCTGAGGCTAGAAAGTTTGAGACCCCTGCTCAGGGCCGGATTTACATACAAGCTAAACAAGCTACAGCTTAGGGCCTCACATTACGAGGGGCCTTGCATTAGAAAGAAAAGAAAGAAATGTTTACAACGTTGCCTCCAGGAAACCATACACATCATACAAAATGAAGATAATTTTTGTTAGGTATTGAATATCATTGTTACAGCTCACTTGCTGACAACAGTAAACAGTAAACAATTTTATAGAACGTCGTACACATGCAGCCTTTTGGATTCTTGCAGAAAACAGCCTGCATGTATATATAAATTATATCTAATTTATATATTATAACCTTATATTATACTGTTTAATTGTGTTATGTGTTTGACAAACACCTAAATAATGTTCACATATATAACTTGCATTTTTAATACCTATATTACACGACTATCAAATTCCATTTAACCGTACAGCCCGTATTTTGCATTCAAAAATTTTATTATTTGTTGAAGAAGGAAGGGCCTCACTCATGTTATATCTTAGGGCCACAACAAGTTTAAATCCAGCCCTGCCCCTGCTCTAATAGATGGCTAATTCGGTGGCTGAGTGCCTAGAAACTAAAAGGGGGGCACTGAAAAATTAGGTTGTGTTATCTGCATACTCATGCGACTCCTTTCAGGTAGGCAGAAATAGGCTTGTAAGTTAAAATAGGACAGGAGAGTTAAAACAAACTTAAAAAAAAACCTTTTAAAACTGGCATTGTAGCTTTCCAGGATCTTCAGAATATTGAAGATAAAGAGATAAGACAATGTAGAGCGATTCATCTCATTGTCTGGAGAGGGAACTTTCAGATTAAAACTGAATGCCAAAGACAGGAGTCTTTGCTATCATTTCTAGGGGGAGAGAAGGCAGAATCACATTGTCACCAAATCACAGCTGTGCTAAAATTTCCCCATGCTTTCCTATGGGCAAGTTTTATTTCCATGTCAACAGAGAAAATAAGATGGTCTAAAGCAGCCTCCATCAACTTGGTGCTCTCCCAATGTTTTGGACTATAACTCCCATCAGTCCCAGCCAGCACAGCAGAAGGGAGAGCAGTCTGTGGGTTTATCCTCATGGGAGCATACCTTCATACTAAAGATGCTGCTTTTACCATCGTGATAGATTTACAAGATCCACACCTGGTAGCTTCAAATCCACTGTTTTCCATTCACACTAGTAGGTGTTCTTCTGGGAAGGATTAGTGTCGCTGTTTCCTTGTGGCCCCACTCTCTAATTTTACATGTTTACTCCCTCTGGTTCAAGGCTGAAACCAGGAGAGCGCCTCCGTGTGAAATTAACAAGAAAAAATGAAACTGACCAAAAAAAACCCAAAACTGACCATTGTCCCCTGACCGGGTGTGTGTGTGTGTGAGTGAAAACGCAAAGTAGGTAGCGGCTGTGGCAGCACAGAGAGGGAGTGGGTGATGGGGCATTAAAAGAGAGCCCACCCACTAAAAAACAACATTGAAGCAAAGCGCCTACAAGGAGGAGCGCTATGCAGCTGAGATGGTTTTTCCTTTCCTTTCCGCATGATAATTAGATTGGGTTAATACTCATTTAAAGGGGGAAACTGCGTTATAGCTTCTGCTTGCCTGCAACATCATGTGAACCATGTGAATTAAAAGGGGATGCAAGTAGCACCAGACACACACTAAATCGCCGTGTGGATGAGCCCTGACTGAGCCTTGCTTCTAAGGGAGAAAGGGAGGTGGATAGCAACTTGATGAGGTTTCCACATTGGAAGCTGGCACTGGCTCAGAGTCTTCCCAAATGTTCAGTGGCAACTGGTGCTTATTGGGACTGGGCGGAAAACAGGGAGCGCAACAGTAGGTGGAGCCAGATCCAATGACTGGCAGAGCCAATTCATTCTAGTTTTCTCCCTGCTGAGTTCTGCAAGGGCAACCCTGGGACTGAGGAGGAGGAGGGGAGGGAGATAGCCAGGGTAACCCCCTGGACTGGTAAGCAGGTGGGCTTGGAGGAATCACAGCTGAAGTTGGTGGGGCAGTGCCCATTTGTCCTAATGGAGCAGCTTCCACTGCAAATATTTGGAAGGCATATGCTGCCCCCGCCCCCCGCTTTTCCCACTCTTCATTGGCTGAGTTCCCCTTTTCCCTGCTACCACTAAGAGAGTTGGTTCCTCTCTATGGCAAGCCCAGTTATTTTACTGTCCCATGGGTACATCCAGGGGAGCTAAGAGTCACTTACCATATCACTTTCCAATTTCTGTTTTTGAAAAACTGAAGGGTATAGCCTTGGTTTTGATTTTATGATTCACCAACTGCTGAAATAGGGAAGGTTCCAAGGAGCAGCAGGAGGGATTATAAAAAGACAGAAAGGCCTACAAGAAAGGAGACAGGAAAAAGCATATCGGGGGCAGGACAGAGAACCTTGTTGAAAGCCCCCACCCTTAAAGCTACTGTTTCTTTTCTTTCAAAATGGCAGTTGTCCTACTTTACAGAGGACAGTCCGATATTTGACGAACAGACCTCTTTTTGGAGGAGTCTTCAGTTTGAAGACTTCTATCTGTCTGGTCCAAGTCCAGTTTAAAGGTAAAGAGCCCTAAGAAGGGAGAGCAGGAGGGGCCTTGAAGTTGCCCAACAGCAGTTAGTTAGCACCTGGACAGCAGAATGAGCAGCCACACAGGTCATCTGCTAAGTGTTGTATTTCTGTTTAAATTATAGCCATTATTTCTAAATTTGAATCTTTACATCTAAATTAGCATATGCATATATCTGTACATATCACTTAGCCCTTGTTATGCAAATCTATGTTCTCTTTCTCTCTTTTTTGGTGATGAGCAAGTGGCCACCCTGTTAATCATGCGCCACACGTCTGTGATTAGGCTTTAGTGCAGGGGTAGCCACTGTGGTATCCTCCAGATGTTACTGGATTACAGTTTTAATTATGCCTGAACATTGTCTGTGCTGGAAAGGGCTGATGAAAGTTGGACTCCAACAACATTTGGAGGGCACCACATCGGCTACCACTGGTTTAGGGTTTCTAGGCCAGACAATGTGGCTTCCAAACAGGCATGAACCCTACGTGCTTTACTCTTTTAAAAAAAAAAAATCCACCATCTCTCTTATAATTCACAAGGAATTTCCTATGACCACTCAGGACATTATCATCAATAAACCACAAATATCTCTGTGGTATCTATGGCTAAATGCATGTCTGGGCAGGCCTCAAACATTTCACGTGTACATTATCCTCAGGGACCACAATTCCAGACAATGGTTTCTTCAACTTTTAATGCTTATCCATATCTTCTTGTTTCAGCTCTCATGTATGCCAGCATTTTTGGCAACGTCTCTGCTATCATACAGCGCTTGTACTCAGGCACAGCTCGCTACCATACCCAGATGCTAAGAGTTAAGGAATTCATCCGCTTCCACCAAATCCCTAACCCACTACGCCAGCGCCTTGAAGAGTATTTCCAGCATGCTTGGTCCTACACCAATGGAATCGACATGAATGCGGTGAGTTAGACAAGATGTTGGTTGCGCAGCAAAGACCTGACTTTGGAGAGGAGAGTTGGATAGCTATATAACTAGAGAGCTGGATAGTTAGATAACTAGATAGCTAGGAAGATAGCTTCTGCAAATCCCAAATACATCTGGATTTAACCCGGGTTCCTTCCTTCACAAGATTCCTTGGGATTCCTTGCCTGTGCTGCTTGGCTCCTAAAGGCCTCAGCCATGTTCTTGTATATTCACATACAATGTGGTCTTTTGACAGCCACTACAGAAAGTAATCACATTTGATAACAAGGCTTGGCCACTAAAAATAAAACAATATTTATTCAAAAGCCAAAACAATACAGGAAGTCTCTGTGGTGTGACGAGAAGAGTTTTTTCAGTTGTTGTACATGCTCTTGGAGCCAGATAGAGGTGGGGCTAGATGAAAGCAAGGATGTAAAATCTGCTGGGGTCTTTCGCACTCTTTCTTTCTCCTCTGCTCATCTGAGGAAGGGAGACAAGAGAGGGAGATGAAATTGAATGTTTGCTTCAGAGGTGCAGAGGAATGGCAGAGGGAAGGGCTTAACTCTTTCCCCTCTAAATGTGTTTCTGGTTAAAATGTCCCCACACACTATGTTTCTATTCTTGGGTGCAATCTTTTCAGCCGTTAGTGGAAAAGCACCTAGAAAGGAGGGTAGGATTTTGACTAGAAAAAGGGGGAAGTGTTAAACAGCTCCCTCAACACTCGTCCACCAAAACTGGCAACTGATCTCTTGCAGCTGATTTTCATTGGGGAAAAAAGTTGGGGGATTGTTACACATGCCTCTGATACAATATCCAGTTTGTCCTTGGGAGCCATCCCTTTTAAAACACATTCTAGAGTTGTCCGAAGCAACATGTCCACTTTCAATAATCTGTAGTTTTTTAGACCGCATTCATATACCTTGAAATTTATCTCATCAATTAGTATCTTTTTGGCTATGTACACAGCATACATTTAAAGCACATTTAAAGTGCATAGCTCCCCCCCCAAAGAATCCTGGGAACTGTCGTTTGTTAAAGGTGCTGGGAACTGTAGCTCTATGACAGGTAAACTACAGTTCCCAGGATTCTGAAATTTGTATACCATCTATTTGTATTATTGCAAGCATCATATATTTTGGCTTGTTATGCCTAGTTTTTGCAACTTCTGTTTCTTAGTTTGCTTATTTATTTATTTTTAACAGTTTAGCTCCCACCATCCTAGTACCCCAGGGTGGGTTACAGCAATAAATACATAACTAATAAATAGCAACATTTTATTTATTATTTATTATTTATTTATTTATTTAATTTCATTTATAAACCGCCCATAACCAATGGCTGCCTGGGCGGTGTACAACATACAAAAGTACAATATAAAATACAAGTGCGCTAAACAATATCAAAACAACTAAAGCAATTAACACATTAAAATACTTAATATATATTAAATATATAAAATAATAAATATATATTAAATATATTTAAAATGTATTTAAAATGCATTTAAAATGCCTGGGAGAATAGGAAGGTTTTAGCCTGGTGCCGAAAGGATAACAACGTAGGCGCCAGGCGTACCTCCTCAGGGAGACTGTTCCACAATTCGGGGGCCACCACAGAAAAGGCCCTGGATCTTGTCATTACCCTCCGAGCTTCTCAATGACTCGGTACTTGGAAGAGGGCCTTAGATGTCGAACGAAGTGCACGGGTAGGTTCATAGCGGGAGAGGCATTCCATCAGGTATTGCGGGCCCACACCGTGTAGGGCTTTGTAGGTCAATACCAGCACCTTGAATCTGGCCCGGAAACAAATTGGCAGCCAGTGCAAACGAGCCAGAACAGGTGTAATATGTGAGGACCGACTGGTCCTTGTCAATAATCTGGCTGCTGCGTTTTGCACTAGCTGCAGCTTCCGAACCGTCTTCAAGGGCAGCCCCACGTAGAGTGCATTACAGTGGTCCAATCTAGAGGTCACTAGAGCATGAACAACTTAGGCGAGGTCGTCACTGCCAAGATAGGGGCGTAGTTGGGCTACCAGACGAAGATGGTAGAACGCATTCCGAGCCACCGAGGCTACCTGAGCCTCGAGTGACAAGGAAGGATCGAAAAGAACCCCCAAACTATGAACCTGTTCCTTCAGGGGGAGTGTAACCCCATCCAGAACAGGATGAACATCTTCCATCTGTGCGGAAAAAGCACTCACCAACAGCGTCTCAGTCTTACCTGGATTGAGTTTAAATCAACAATATAGTATTTTCTGCAGTTCTGGGCATCCTACGTTAAATAAAAAGCCAGACAGAAGATGCAGGTTTTCAGCTGGCACCAAAAGCTAAACAACATTGGCACCAGCCAAACCTCCAGGTGTGTTCTGTAATCAGGGTGCCCTTTGGCACCAGGTCGTAGGTTTGGTGGGAATAACTTTCTTTATGCATCTGAAATCTGAAGAATGTGCCTTGAGAGGTACATAAATAAACCTTAAGAACTATGAGATGAATAATCAAGATAAAATTGAGAGCAGAAGCTAGGAGCAGGTACTTTATCTTATCCCTTTTCATCCCTACCCACTGCTAATCACACCCCTATCTGTACTGTTTCCCTTCAGGCAGCAGGAAGTTAGGAACCTAGGAAACTGCCTTCTACTGAGTCCATCTACCATACACTGACTGGCAGCAGCTCCCCAGGGTTTCAGCTAAGGGTCTTTCCCAGGACCCTCTGGACATGCCTGGAATTGACTCTGGGACCTTTGGTATGCAAAGCAGATGCTCTGCCACTGAGCTACGGCCCTTCCCTTATTTTATTTATTTTATTTTTACTTCTGTATCGTGCTTTTCCACTTCAGACAAAGCACTCAAGGCAGCTAAGGGTAGATGCTTCCCGTCTCAGAGACTGCCATTTGAAGAACTGCAGTGAACATTGTACACTTATGCACCCAAATCAGATAAATTTGTTGGCCTGTAAAAGAGAAAGAATTAGGCAATGTTTGCTCTGCAATCCTATGTCTGTCGACTAAAAAGCAATCCCCGTTTGGTTTATTTATG